>NC_092329.1:34396448-34704448 GCF_036785885.1 Coffea arabica
CCATTGAATGGAGGGTTTTAAGGTTGGCTAGCTACATATAAAAGGAAAGAGAAACCACAGCCGCAAGAGGAGAGGGGATCCGGAATATAGAAAACATCAAGGGGAGATTTCGGGAGTGGACAGCTAAGAAAAACTGAGAAACGAGAGAGAGAGCGAGAGAAAGCAAGGTTGGAAGGGGCAGTTGACGGCTGTAGAAAGAAAAAGGCTACGGAGGTTTTAGGTTGGCAGCTGAGAAACAAGAACTGAGAGTTTGGAGAGCGAGGCTAGAGAGGGGAGGCGGCGGAGAGCCAGAAAACTGAGGGAAAAGCTGTGAGAAGAGATGGAGGGAAGTCACGGGTAGAAAGAAAAGCTAGAAGGAGAGGTCTGGGAACGACGGAGAGAAAAGCGACGGGCTGGAGAAGATGAACTTCGCAGGAGACTGAGTAACGGGAGAAGCTGAGGTGAAAAAGGAATCCGTCCGGCAGGAGGCTTTCAACCGAGCAAAGATCCTTTCTTTCGACCTTTTCAGGCCTCGATTTGCTCTTCAAAAGGCTAAAGGTAACATTTTCTTATCTGTTTGTTCCTCGGTTACTTTGGTTTATATCAAACAAGAAAAATGTATGAGTTTCTGTGCGTTACATCCGTTGCTATGGGTCTGTTGGGTTCTTGAATTTGGCTAAGGGTGTAGAGGATCTCGCAAGTTTAGACTGGTTTGAGGCTAGAGGTTTATTTCCCTATCAGGTCATGACATAGGTTGGTTCTGTGGTTGGTGTTCGTTTAAGGAATGAGAGAAAAACCAAAGAGACAGTATGTCATATAACAATTGGGATTCTTCTTGCCGCCCTCGTTGATCATTTCCTTTTCTGTGGATTTGTGTACCTCTCTTTTATGCTGGTTTCTGGGTAGTAATAGACGCAAGATACATCTTTTGCTAGTATAGAAACTGATTTGTGTGGCCTGCTTGCCTGGTGATGAAGCCCAGAAAAAATGCAGAAAAATCTTGCCGAAGTTGGCATGCTTGTGATGATAGAATTTTCTGTGACTTCCCTTGCTTGCAAACCTCTTGTGATGACCTGGATCTGCACCTGCACGCATTAAGGTTTCCCTTGTTGCATCTCCTGGGGAATGTTTAAGCTACATTTACTCATTTTCTATGTTTCTTTGCATAAACTCCTCGCCTGGGCTCCGTGAAGTGTTCGGGAAATGCATGTTTTGGCCCCTCTCTATCCCCGAAATCCCTTGTTTGCTTGTCTAGGTGTGCATAGTGAATCTTGGGCTGTAAAATTTTCTGCTTTTCTTGATAAAGCAGCGGCAATGTTGTAATTAGAAAATGCAGAAGTTTGCGACTTGTTTTCCTGATTTGTTTGGGTCAGAGTTTAGTGTGAATGTAGATCATTTCTGATGCATTTTGAAACTGAAAGTTTGTTGGAAACTCATGGTATGAATTGCTGAAGTTACCAAGTTATTTAAAAGTTCCTCCTTTCAAAAACACAGCAAGCAAAAGCTGCTGCATTTTTTCTGTCTTTTCTCTGCCGCGTTTCGTTTCCCTTGGTTGCTGGTTAAGTTTTGCACTTCAGTTTCATGTTTGATCTTGTGTTGGAGGGAATCAATGGAAGGTTGGACGTTGAGTCTGCATATTTGCATGTTTGGATCATGATTGAACACTTTGCTGAAAAGCAAACAAGCAAGCTGCCGAAACCATTTCTGCATAAATTTTAGAAGTTTGGTATGATATATTTTCATGTTTTCTGGTCATTTGGATTGTGATCATTATGTAGCCTGTTACTTGGCTTAAAGTTATGATGTTGGGTTGGAAAATATCTATTCAAGGTTGTGTATTTGAATCAAAAATTAGAGTTAGTTTGAAAGCAAAGTGCAGCAGTTTTATTCTCGTTGATTGAAGCTTAATAGAAATGGTTGCAGAAGCTCTTTGTCTACGTAGCTTGCATGAAGATTGCATGAATATTTTCCAGAAAAATTACATTCCAACCCCCCAAGTTTCCCTTTGCTTCACTATGACCCAACCAATTGAATAATTTCATCAATTTGATCCTTCGCAGTTTTGATTTTTTTGCAACTTCATTGCTTGTTTGCTTTAATTAATTGCCATATTTTATTTAATTGCATTTAATTTGTGACTTTAGGGGCTTTATGATCAAGTGAGTTTGTATTCGCGCATTTCTTTTAGTTTTTCTCAATTAAAGTGGTACCTTGACCTTTTTTATTGTTTTGAAGCCATTTTTCTTTCATTTGGACATCATTCAAGGGGGCGGTATAATTTCTTTTATCCCTCTTTGTGTCTCTCCTATGTGATCCAACGTGCTAAGTGAGAATTGCATGTCTACTTTGCTTTCCTAGCCTTTCCTTAATTCCTTTCATTTATGTCATTTACTTTCATTTTCATTAAGTTATTCTTTAATGGGGTATGTGTACACCTCTTGGCTTGTAATAGATAGGGCTTGGAGGAGCATTCGATGAAGACCTAGTGAAGACATGTGCCTAGCTAGCAAATGTAATAGTTAGGGCTTTAATTGTCTTATGTGTCTTGCATGCTTAGTTGCTACGTGTTAATTTGCTTTGTTAGGGCCTTGCATCTAGTCGAGCATGCTAAATGTTATGTGCTATGTGTTTATGAGTGTTTGGCATGTCTACTCGCTTTCCATAGCCATGAATGAATGTGATGGATGAATGTACGTTTCCGCTAGTCCAACGCTAGTCGGAATTCATAGAATGGGCTAGTCCAACGCTAGACCCTTAGGGATTTCCCCTCGTTAGTACATGTTTGCATGTTCATTACATGTCATGCATTCTTTTTAGTTTTATCATTTTGCATGCCCCTCGAACCCCTTTTCCCTCCATTTTAGGATTTTTGCATTTCATGATAGTTATAGGGTTCATTTGCTTTAGAGTCCCCTTAAATATGGGATATAGACGAGTGTGGCTTTTTCTAAACCTTAGCACGCTTGTATTCCCTCTATAAAAGGGCAAATTGAGTCACGATTTAGGTCTCCCCGTACCCAATATGCATGAATTCCCTAGGCTCATGCATTTTTAAATCCACTCTACCATTTTATACCCTCCTCACACTTTTATTTTTCCTCCCATTTTGCACACATGCACCTTTATGTTTCTTCACTTGCACACGAACACTTTTATCATCACTTGCACACATGCACTTCATATTATCATTTCACATACCGTACCTTGCCCACTCACGTGCACATTTTCATTTACATATTTATTGTCTTTTATTACTTTTTCAAACTCATGTCCTCACATTGCATACATGCATTCCATTCATTTGCATCCCACTCGCATTATTTGTGACTTCTTCAAAGGATCGTTATTGGGCTTCACAATTAATGTGATTGGCACCACTCAACCTTTGAAGAGAAATTTCCCCCAATACCCCTAGGTCTAGGGTTTGCATTCATGTAGTGCATCCAAATGTAATAAATTCTTTGGTTAAAACAAGAAAATTTTTGATTAAATCATGCAACTAGCCTTGGCTAGGTCAAAGGGGTGCCTTGGATTTTATCCTTGCCTTCCCCTTTGTCAAATGTGACTCCCGAACCTTTTTCTTTGGTTTACGTGGACTAGGAGTCGTTTAGAAAGGGTTTCTTACTACTTTTTCCTATTTTTCCTTTAAAAATTCATTTTAGGTGACTTGGTACACCTTAACTCATTACCAAGTGGCGACTCCGATTTTTTATTTCAAAAAACCCTTTTTAAACTATAATTTTGGGTCAAATCGTCGCATTCTCAAAACCCCATTTAGACCCATTTTTCTTTTAAATCACAATTCATTTTCCAATCACAAATTGAATCAAAAAATACATTTTAAAACCATTTATTTATTTATTCAAAAATGGGGCGCGACAGTTGGCGACTCCACTGGGGAATATTCGAGAGTCCGAGCAAATTTGATTTAATCAACCTTTTTCTTCTTTTAACCTTTTCATATATCACATTTGGGTGTTTTAGGGTTGCATTTTTTCCTTTTTTAGGATTTTGCATTTCTCGCGTCCCAAACTACTCCCTCGCTCACGAATGTATGATTGGTTGATTGGATGTTTACTTGTTTATCTCGCGCTTGCATTGCATTTGGGGGGGGGGTGTGTCACCTTTAGAGCCTCGCGTGGTTCTCAACCCCTTCCCTCAAAATAGGGAACACTTCATACGTGCACGTTTATTTGTTGTTATCCCATTTTATTTTATTTTCGTGGGCTCTTTCCCACACCGCCTTGTAGGACTAGGAATGGTTTCTCTAGGTATGTGGATGGTGTGCGTTACGCCCATAGCAATACCTAGGGGACCGCTCGAGCCACCGACCGAGGGTCTTGGGATTGATGACCCATTCCCTTAGGTCTGAAGGTTTGGGAACCTTTTAAGCCTTATCGAGTCTAGTCGCATTAGTGAACCCCAACCTCATGCATCCATATTAGCATTTTCCTAGGTTAGAGTCAGCCTCACCCTTCTTTTTAAGCACATTAGGCACGAGGGAAGGGGTTCCACCCCTTTTACTTGCTTTATTGTATTTCCTTTTCTTAATTGCTCTCAATATGTTATGTGTACTATCAATTGCACTAACCATTTCGTTGTTTTTTGTTTGCATTCATGTGCCTTAGTAATAAGAGGCCTCTTTGGCACTCTTTTAGTGGCCTACCTACTAGATAACTCACATGTTTAAATTTCAGTCATTATACTTAATTTTCAATAAATACATTCCATTTTAGACCTTTCCCCCGGTGCATTATTTATGTCCTTTAGGCCATATTTGTTACATATTTACTGCTTTAATAAACTGGCATCATGCATAAACCCTAGAAGGGAATGCCATTTAGGGGATCCCGTGTTAGGAATAAGCCACCTTGTGTCTCGGATACTTAATCCAAAGAGATTTGCACATTTACATTTTGTACCATCCAAAGGGGTAGTGCACAAGGTAAGGTAGGATCCGATCGTCTTCATGAGAGCGATCTTTGGAATATGAGCGTCTAATAATCACCTTTTGGTCATTTTATCGAAATCGGTAAAAATCCCTGGCATAAAGGACATTAATTTGAAGAAATTCACAAATGATTCCTCTTGCTGAGACGATGAATAAATTGAGGCCAAATCGTGATTTTAGAAGGCTCATAGACTAATTTTCTGAAACCACCAATGGCCAGCCGATTCAATCGATCCATTTTGTCAATTCATAATCAATTTTGAATAAACCATCATTTGTCCAATTTACCCTTTTTAGGGTCACCTGGTCAATTTTGAATAAATCGTCAATTCACTTGACCAATTTACCCTTTTTAGGGTCATCTGGTCAATTTTGAATAAATTGTCAATTCATTTGACCAATTTACCCTTTTTAGGGTCATTTGACCAATTTACCCTTTTTAGGGTCATCCGGTCGATTTTGAATAAATCGTCAATTCATTTGACTAATTTACCCTTTTTAGGGTCATTTGACCAATTTGCCCTTTTTAGGGTCATCCGGTCGATTTTGAATAAATCGTCAATTCATTTGACCAATTTACCCTTTTTAGGGTCATTCTGCCAATTTTTGAATAAATCACTAATTCTATTTCATTCATTTGACCAATTTACCCTTTTAGGGCGATCTGGTCAATTTTGAATAAATTCTCGATTTCATTTAATTCATTTGATCAAGTTTCCTTTTTAGGATGATCCGATCCATTTTGAATAAAATTCTCAATTTCATTCGATCAAGTTCTTTTTTTTTAGGATGATTCGGTCAATTTTGAGTAAGTTTTTAAATTTTACTCAATTCATTTGACCCGTTTCCCTTTTTAGGGTAATGCGGTCGATTTTAAATAAAATCCATTCAACCCGTTTGACCAGTTAGGGTTTCAATGTCAATTTTAAAATGGAAAACCTAGTCGATTTTGAGAAAAACATCCATTGTATCCAGCCATTTGATCAGTTGGAGTTTTTGACCTGTGCTTCACTGAGAAAAGTTGTCAAAACGAATTCCAATCTCTTCTATAGGAAGTTCGTCAAGGTCAAACCCGTGCGTTTTTGCAAGTTCTTGTATCGATCAAAAGTGATCAATCCATTCGGACGTTGACCTCATTTTGACAAATGACTTTCGTCACTCCAATTGACCAAATTTTTCAAATTTATTTTTCACTCAATAAGTTGATCGGATCCATCAGGTATGGTATAGTGCCTACCCTAGAGGATTGCATTTTCATGTTAGGCCTACCCTTGGCACAAAAGGGCTCCCCCATAGGACATGCATCCGAATTTTTTGGATATTTACTAACTCTTGTCTTTTTCTTTTCCTTTTCTTTATTTTCTTGGAATAACTAAACGAGGGTTAAATCTAAAGGCAATTCCTTTCAAAATTCTCAGGTAATATTTAAACATAGCTTCTCGTCGAAGCCCCATGATAACACGATCCCGTAGTCAAGCTCAGAGGAGTCGTGTAAACATGAGTCCGCAACCAGAACCATCAGACAGGTTTGTTACTACCGCCCAGCCTGAGACCACAAGTTTGGGGGTTCAGTTGACTGAGATGCTCACTAAGTTCGGTGAGATGACCACTGAGATGGCGGCCCAGAGGAAATTAATCGATGAGCTTATCAGCAGTGGAGTTCAACCCGAGCCCGTGCCCGGCAGGCAGCCTGGGCCAGAGCCATTTGTCATACCTTCGATTCAAGCCACTGTTGCTCCATCTTTCCCTATTCCAACCGAAGGAACTTTCACATATCCCACCATACATTTGCCATACACTTACCCTCCTGATCCTTCATTTTTTCCTGCTTACATGCAAGGTCCACAACCCCAACTTACTTCAAACATACCACCAGAGCTACATACTTTCGATCACACTGCTACTGAGCCATTCCTACCCGACCATATTGTTCAAACCAAGCCAGAAATGGGGGAATCTTCCGCTCCCGTTGATATAAAGCTGCTCAAACGCCTTGACCGTTTTGATGAGTTCATGAGGAGGAGTCAGGGTTTGAACAAACAAGGAGTGCTGGACTATGATGAGCTTTGTCTCTTCCCAAATGCACAATTGCCTGAGGGGTTCAAAACTCCGAAGTTTAACAAATATGATGGGACAGGCAATCCCAAGACACACCTCCGATTGTTCGCCAACAAGTTGGGTAGGCCAACAGATGATGAAAATCTGCCTTTGAGGCTATTCCCAGAAAGTCTGGAGGGGGATGCACTCGACTGGTATTCCAAGCTGAAACCCGAAGAAGCGAAGACCTGGCTTGACTTGTCCAATGCGTTTGTAAGGCAATACGAGTATAATTGTGAGCTGGCTCCAACACGAACCACGTTGGAAGGGATAAAGAGAAAACCCTCCGAGGATCACAAGACTTATGCCAAAAGATGGAGGAAAATAGCTGCAAAACTCGAGCCACCAATGACGGAGGACGAAATCATACGTACTTTCATTAAGGCACATGATCCGCCGTACTTTGAAGAAATTTTCCGCATGACTGGATGCTCATTTGCCACAATTGTCAATAAGCTTGAAGAGTTCGATGACTTCGTGAAAGTTGGGAAAATTGTTAATGTCTCTGCCCTCAAATCCCAGTTGGATGCCTTGCAAAGCCAAGGTAGTAATGGGAAGAAGCAACAATTCAAAAAGCAAGAGGGGGAAACTGCTTTTGTCTGGAATCGAAACCCTGTTCCAAGACCCAGACCTCGACAATACCCTACCTACTCAAGCCCTTATCCTTACTATTCAAGCTCTCGTCCTGTTTACCATACCAATACCACTCACCCTCGACCTCGCCCTAACTACAACAACTCGCCTATGGCCCCTTTTCAAATATCCCAACCTAACTCCCAACAAGTTCGACCCCGACCTCCCTATAATCAACAATTCCCTCCACCAAATAGACCTACCTATAGCTATCCCCAATCCACTGAAACCTACAATCAAAGCCGCACCCGGACCTTCACCAACCTAGGCAGGCCTTTGGACCAATTGTATGAGCAATTGAAGGCTGCCGGCAAAATAGGCATGATTCCCCCTCCATCTTATCCTTATGGCATGCCAGCTGGATACGATCCACAGTCTACTTGTGCCTATCATTCGGAAGCACCTGGTGACTCAACCGCTGCTTGTAAAGCCCTTAAGCACAAAGTTCAAGACATGATCGAGGCAGGGGAAATAGTGCTAAGAGGAAAAGGTGAACAAGGTCCGAGTATAAGTACAAACCCTTTTCCCAAGCACCAGGATACCTTCGAGGCATCCATCTCCAATGACGAAATTTGAAAATCCTGAAGGGTCTTTGCACAATTTGGATGGCCAAATATCTTCCCTCTCGAAGGGAGTTTCAGTAAATCTAAGGGTTGTTATTTACTAAAGTTCATGAAAACTTTTTCTTGCATATGTGAATAGCTTAATGAAAGCGTCTTTTGCAATTGAGTTTTGTCTTTAGTTTGGAGTTTCATGAAATGCATAATTTGTTTTATTTGTTTATTTGATTATTGTCCTGAATTTTTTAATTCTTTAAGATGGCCAAAGATAAAATTACGTGACCCTTTGAATATCATTGTTCTGGAATCCGATGAAGCCATACATTGAGAAATCCCTTCTTCAAGAAAGCCTTCATTGAGAAATTCCTTCCTTGAGAAAACCTTCAATAAGAAAACCCTTCATTGAGAAAGCTTTCATTGAGAAAACCATTGAAAAATCCATCCATTGAAAAGTCCCTTCATTGAAAAATCCCTTCATTTGAGAAATCCCTTCATTTGAGAAAATCCCTTTCCGGCCAGGCTGAAAGTTGATTGGTTAAAGCAGTGTCATCAACGATTGATTCTGATTAATGAAAAGCAGTTGAATGCTATGTACCATGACCAATTTTGTCAAAATGCATAGCCTGTGTTCATAATAAAAGGGGCCGCCACCGATCTTCTGAAGAAGGGAACAAAGTGCTAAAGTAATGAAAGATGAAGTCGAAGGCAAATTTGCTTCAAATTGGCAAAGCTCGTTGGGTGTTTAAAAAGGTATTACCTGGCGGGGCATTCATGGATAGACAGACATTCTCTCAACCTATCAACTCAGACATGTGTAAGAAATTCTTTATCTTGATTATGCAAATTCCTTCTAGGAAATCATGTAAGAGACGAGGCAAAAGTCAGGCCATCTTCCTTTCCAATCAAAACATTTCATCCCTAGTCGTCCCTTTTGAGCTATCAGAACAATAAATTTTTTTTTTCGTTTGGCAGCCCCTGAGGATTGCAAACCCCACACTGGGGCAAATTCATTTTGAAAAGAGATGATCAGAAAGGGAAAGCCCTACACTGGGGAAAATTTATTTTTGAAAAAAAGAAAAAGGAAAAAGAAGAAGAAAAAATGGAAAAGAAGGAACCCCACACTGGAGCAAATTTAGTTTTGAAGAAAACTGCAAAAGTGAGAAATATGCAATGAAAATGCAAAGAAAGAAAAATCCAATCAGACTGGGGCAAATTTCCTCGGTTTTGTTCAGAAATTGGAGATAATTTCAAAATGATGCACTCTCAGGTTATTTCACCTCTCATAAGCACAAATTGCTTTCAAGCCTCAACTTTTCTTGAAAACACCCCACCTGACCTCATTACAAAAGCCCAAAGTCCTGGCTTTCGTCACTTGTTGTATTTCTGTTGGGAAGTTTGCTAATCAACTAACAAGTGATGTCCATGATGCCTTCGTTTAAGTCTATAAGGGAAGCGCATTTTACTGATGTCAGCAATTTTTCAACCTACATTTCTGAGTCGATCATGGTTGAGCTCTTCCATTTGCTTCCTTAGATGAAAACCCGAAAGGACACCTCAAAAGAAAATGAGGAAAAGAAAGAAAAGAGAAAAACACGAAAAAAAAACAAAACAAAACAGAAAAGAGTGGGGGCAACCTTGGTGAAAACCCGAAAGGGCGCCAAGGTAGGGTTTTTGCAGCAAGCGAGCACGAGGAGGAACGGCTGGCGACCTGGTTCATTTGGATTTCTCCTAATTTTTGTCATCCTTCTACCAATGTTGGATCCCAGAATAAAGATGTCCAGAGATTTGAACATGACATCTGTTGGCCAAAAGCTGTGTCATTTTTGTAAAATATTCTTTTACAAAATACATTTTTTAGGAAGCTCATTTTTCCAAATTGCTTGCATTCATGGCATTTTGTAGGCTTTAAACACAGATGGTTACGTTTGTATTCTTGTGCATATTCATTCCTGCATGACATATGAAGTTACCTTGCATACCTCATTCTTGGTCACTGAATTTTGGTGAATAACAATCCCTGTGGTTTATTCGAAGCATACTTGGATTCAGTCATTTTTTGAAAAGGGTTAAGGTTCAATAAAGCCAGTTACACAAGCTTCATAATATGGCAAAATGCATACCCGGTCAATTTGGGAAAAGCAGAAAAGTGAAAGTGACAAATCCAACCAAGTCAGATGCCACAGCAAAAGTTAGCAAAAGCATCACAAGACTCATGTTTACGCGATTCTCAAGGCAAATTGGATCAAATGATGGTGGCAAGTCCATTATTTCTTCTTTTCTTGCAGGAACGTTGCATTTACAAACAAAAGCAGCCACTTTCCTTTTCGCACCTAAATCTATGTCAGAAAAGCTCCACAGCAAGCAAAAACGTAGTGATAATGTTATTGGCAAAGCATGATCATAAGAAACAACATCAGCTATCATTTCAGCCACAGAGATCAAATCTCCCTCTTGGTACAAAATTTGAACTACCCCGAGGTAAAAACTCAATTCATTGTTTAAACTTCCCCAGTGGAGTCATGATTTAAAGCTTATTCGGGTCAGTCCCATGATTAAAAGTTTATTCGGGCCATTCCCATGATTAAAAGCTTATTCGGGCCAGTCCCATGATTAAAAGCTTATTCGGGCCAGTCCCATGATTTAAAGCTTATTCGAGTCAGTCCCATGATTAAAAGCTTATTCGGGCCAGTCCCATGATTAAAAGCTTATTCGGGTCAGTCCCATGATTTTCATTTTGTTCGGGTCAGTCCCATGATTTTCATTTTATTCGGGTCAGTCCCATGATTATTCAAACTTGTTCGGGTCAGTCCCATTTTAAATTCATGTTCGGGTCAGTCCCGTTTGAGAATTCCTGTTCATTGGAATCACTTTGCAGCCGAATAATGCAGGTAAGTATTTGGTGTCTATTTCTTTGTCTCAAGTTTTTCCAAAACTCAGACAAAGAGGGGCAAACTGGAGACACCAAAATTTTAGTGTAATTTGCATTTACTTTTTTGTCTTAATTTTTATTTGTCGTGTTAAGTTTTATTCACTTTTTAGTTTTTAGTTTTTTTAGTTTTTATTTTATTATTTTTATTTGTAAGTTTTTAGCGTAGAATTTCTAGAAAAAAGGAAAAAAGAAGGAAAAATATTCAAGAAAATATGTTGAGTTGTTTTAATACAATGTTTTCTTAAAGAAAAAGAAAAGAAAAAGTGAAAAATGATGAAAAATGAAAAATGAAAGAAAAGATTGAAAAATGGCGATTTTTGTTGTTTTTAGTTGTTTAGATTTTTTAAATTGTTTTCATTGTTATTATTATTATTATTACTTGGTTTTTGTCAATTCTGTTAATTAGTTATTATTATTTAGTTTTATTTTTGTTTTTGTTAAATTATTAAAAAAAAAAAAGGTTTTACATGCAAGCTGCGGAAACGCAGCTTGCAAAGGACAGTCGCGGATTACCAATCGAAGGGCCAAGGGGAGAAGGCTTAAGTGAAGATGATCTACAACCATTGAATGGAGGGTTTTAAGGTTGGCTAGCTGCATATAAAAGGAAAGAGAAACCACAGCCGCAAGAGGAGAGGGGATCCGGAATATAGAAAACATCAAGGGGAGATTTCGGGAGTGGACGGCTAAGAAAAACTGAGAAGCGAGAGAGAGAGCGAGAGAAAGCAAGGTTGGAAGGGGCAGTTGACGGCTGTAGAAAGAAAAAGGCTACGGAGGTTTTAGGTTGGCAGTTGAGAAACAAGAACCGAGAGTTTGGAGAGCGAGGCTAGAGAGGGGAGGCGGCGGAGAGCCAGAAAACTGAGGGAAAAGCTGTGAGAAGAGATGGAGGGAAGTCACGGGTAGAAAGAAAAGCTAGAAGGAGAGGTCTGGGAACGACGGAGAGAAAAGCGACGGGCTGGAGAAGATGAACTTCGCAGGAGACTGAGTAACGGGAGAAGCTGAGGTGAAAAAGGAATCCGTCCGGCAGGAGGCTTTCAACCGAGCAAAGATCCTTTCTTTCGACCTTTTCAGGCCTCTATTTGCTATTCAAAAGGCTAAAGGTAACATCTTCTTATCTGTTTGTTCCTCGGTTACTTTGGTTTATATCAAACAAGAAAAATGTATGAGTTTCTGTGCGTTACATCCGTTGCTATGGGTCTGTTGGGTTCTTGAATTTGGCTAAGGGTGTAGAGGATCTCGCAAGTTTAGACTGGTTTGAGGCTAGAGGTTTATTTCCCTATCAGGTCATGACATAGGTTGGTTCTGTGGTTGGTGTTCGTGTAAGGAATGAGAGAAAAACCAAAGAGACAGTATGTCATTTAACAATTGGGATTCTTCTTGCCGCCCTCGTTGATCATTTCCTTTTCTGTGGATTTGTGTACCTCTCTTTTATGCTGGTTTCTGGGTAGTAATAGACGCAAGATACATCTTTTGCTAGTATAGAAACTGATTTGTGTGGCCTGCTTGCCTGGTGATGAAGCCCAGAAAAAATGCAGAAAAATCTTGCCGAAGCTGGCATGCTTGTGATGATAGAATTTTCTGTGACTTCCCTTGCTTGCAAACCTCTTGTGATGACCTGGATCTGCACCTGCACGCATTAAGGTTTCCCTTGTTGCATCTCCTGGGGAATGTTTAAGCTACATTTACTCATTTTCTATGTTTCTTTGCATAAACTCCTCGCCTGGGCTCCGTGAAGTGTTCGGGAAATGCATGTTTTGGCCCCTCTCTATCCCCGAAATCCCTTGTTTGCTTGTCTAGGTGTGCATAGTGAATCTTGGGCTGTAAAATTTTCTGCTTTTCTTGATAAAGCAGCGGCAATGTTGTAATTAGAAAATGCAGAAGTTTGCGACTTGTTTTCCTGATTTGTTTGGGTCAGAGTTTAGTGTGAATGTAGATCATTTCTGATGCATTTTGAAACTGAAAGTTTGTTGGAAACTCATGGTATGAATTGCTGAAGTTTCCAAGTTATTTAAAAGTTCCTCCTTTCAAAAACACAGCAAGCAAAAGCTGCTGCATTTTTTCTGTCTTTTCTCTGCCGCGTTTCGTTTCCCTTGGTTGCTGGTTAAGTTTTGCACTTCAGTTTCATGTTTGATCTTGTGTTGGAGGGAATCAATGGAAGGTTGGACGTTGAGTCTGCATATTTGCATGTTTGGATCATGATTGAACACTTTGCTGAAAAGCAAACAAGCAAGCTGCCGAAACCATTTCTGCATAAATTTTAGAAGTTTGGTATGATATATTTTCATGTTTTCTGGTCATTTGGATTGTGATCATTATGTAGCCTGTTACTTGGCTTAAAGTTATGATGTTGGGTTGGAAAATATCTATTCAAGGTTGTGTATTTGAATCAAAAATTAGAGTTAGTTTGAAAGCAAAGTGCAGCAGTTTTATTCTCGTTGATTGAAGCTTAATAGAAATGGTTGCAGAAGCTCTTTGTCTACGTAGCTTGCATGAAGATTGCATGAATATTTTCCAGAAAAATTACATTCCAACCCCCCAAGTTTCCCTTTGCTTCACTATGACCCAACCAATTGAATAATTTCATCAATTTGATCCTTCGCAGTTTTGATTTTTTTGCAACTTCATTGCTTGTTTGCTTTAATTAATTGCCATATTTTATTTAATTGCATTTAATTTGTGACTTTAGGGGCTTTATGATCAAGTGAGTTTGTATTCGCGCATTTCTTTTAGTTTTTCTCAATTAAAGTGGTACCTTGACCTTTTTTATTGTTTTGAAGCCATTTTTCTTTCATTTGGACATCATTCAAGGGGGCGGTATAATTTCTTTTATCCCTCTTTGTGTCTCTCCTATGTGATCCAACGTGCTAAGTGAGAATTGCATGTCTACTTTGCTTTCCTAGCCTTTCCTTAATTCCTTTCATTTATGTCATTTACTTTCATTTTCATTAAGTTATTCTTTAATGGGGTATGTGTACACCTCTTGGCTTGTAATAGATAGGGCTTGGAGGAGCATTCGATGAAGACCTAGTGAAGACATGTGCCTAGCTAGCAAATGTAATAGTTAGGGCTTTAATTGTCTTATGTGTCTTGCATGCTTAGTTGCTACGTGTTAATTTGCTTTGTTAGGGCCTTGCATCTAGTCGAGCATGCTAAATGTTATGTGCTATGTGTTTATGAGTGTTTGGCATGTCTACTCGCTTTCCATAGCCATGAATGAATGTGATGGATGAATGTACGTTTCCGCTAGTCCAACGCTAGTCGGAATTCATAGAATGGGCTAGTCCAACGCTAGACCCTTAGGGATTTCCCCTCGTTAGTACATGTTTGCATGTTCATTACATGTCATGCATTCTTTTTAGTTTTATCATTTTGCATGCCCCTCGAACCCCTTTTCCCTCCATTTTAGGATTTTTGCATTTCATGCTAGTTATAGGGTTCATTTGCATTAGAGTCCCCTTAAATATGTGATATAGACGAGTGTGGCTTTTTCTAAGCCTTAGCACGCTTGTATTCCCTCTATAAAAGGGCAAATTGAGTCACGATTTAGGTCTCCCCGTACCCAATATGCATGAATTCCCTAGGCTCATGCATTTTTAAATCCACTCTACCATTTTATACCCTCCTCACACTTTTATTTTTCCTCCCATTTTGCACACATGCACCTTTATGTTTCTTCACTTGCACACGAACACTTTTATCATCACTTGCACACATGCACTTCATATTATCATTTCACATACCGTGCCTTGCCCACTCACGTGCACATTTTCATTTACATATTTATTGTCTTTTATTACTTTTTCAAACTCACGTGACTTGGTACACCTTAACTCATTACCAAGTGGCGACTCCGATTTTTTATTTCAAAAAACCCTTTTTAAACTATAATTTTGGGTCAAATCGTCGCATTCTCAAAACCCCATTTAGACCCATTTTTCTTTTAAATCACAATTCATTTTCCAATCACAAATTGAATCAAAAAATACATTTTAAAACCATTTATTTATTTATTCAAAAATGGGGCGCGACAGTTGGCGACTCCACTGGGGAATATTCGAGAGTCCGAGCAAATTTGATTTAATCAACCTTTTTCTTCTTTTAACCTTTTCATATATCACATTTGGGTGTTTTAGGGTTGCATTTTTTCCTTTTTTAGGATTTTGCATTTCTCGCGTCCCAAACTACTCCCTCGCTCACGAATGTATGATTGGTTGATTGGATGTTTACTTGTTTATCACGCGCTTGCATTGCATTTGGGGGGGGGTGTGTCACCTTTAGAGCCTCGCGTGGTTCTCAACCCCTTCCCTCAAAATAGGGAACACTTCATACGTGCACGTTTATTTGTTGTTATCCCATTTTGTTTTATTTTCGTGGGCTCTTTCCCACACCGCCTTGTAGGACTAGGAATGGTTTCTCTAGGTATGTGGATGGTGTGCGTTGCGCCCATAGCAATACCTAGGGGACCGCTCGAGCCACCGACCGAGTGTCTTGGGATTGATGACCCATTCCCTTAGGTCTGAAGGTTTGGGGACCTTTTAAGCCTTATCGAGTCTAGTCGCATTAGTGAATCCCAACCTCATGCATCCATATTAGCATTTTCCTAGGTTAGAGTCAGCCTCACCCTTCTTTTTAAGCACATGAGGCACGAGGGAAGGTGTGACGACCCCACTTCTCCCAAGGGCGAACCCAAGAGTATCGGCGGGCCGCCTGCCTAGCTCGCGCCAGGACTCAAAACTTAAAGCAATCAATCGAGATTGATCGAAAGAGCACTATATACAATATATACAATCCCAAAAGTTATATTTACATCTTCAAAAGTCTCGAGTCAAACCACTCTAATATACTACAACCACAACCAGCAGAAGATAGACCCTAAGAAGGGTCCTTATACAAACCACCAAAACAAAAACAACCATCCTAACTGTTCAACTATTACAAGCCAATCTAACTATACTAGCATACGAGCCAAAAGTCCCCGCGTCGGCCCCTGCTAAGGAAAACAAAAGGAAAGGGGTAAGCTATATGCTTAGTAAGTAAACAGGGGCGAAAGCATAAATTCACGTAGCAACAAATACCCAATAAGAGTAAAGCAAAAGCAGAAAAGAACAACATCATATAATAAGGATACGGGGTGGCTCCAAAGCCAATTCATGTGCCATGTATGATCTCCTGCCGACACTCCGTCGACCGCAAATAATAGTCCGTAGAACTTCACTTGTACACCCACCGACACCTTATCACCCTCACTGGCCAGTCACCTCACAAACTTGCCCGGGCGAACGAAATCACAAACTTGAGCTTGAGTCACAAGCTTGGGTCACAAACTTGGTCACCTTCTCGGTGAACCGGATTCACAAAATTGGTTCATAACATGAACCTACAAACTTGGTGACCTCAGACCAAGTTGGACTGACTTCGACCAAGCCCTAACCGGCTCGAATAGTCCAAACAGGTCTTAGATCGGGCCCACGAACTCACAAACTTCACAAACTTCACAAAACTTTACTCGAAAGTCGCCCCGAGCCACAAGCTCAAGGGTTTTGGTTCCAAAAGGTTCATATACATATGCCAAGTACAATTATACATTCAAATTAGGGTTTAGGTCGAGTGCGATAAAGTACACCCTCGCCTAAGTACCCTTTTCACATATCTCAAACACTTAGCAAAGAAAACACATCAAACTGGCCTGAATACTTACTCAAAATACCGAAAGTAGTACGAAAGCAAAATCGCTTCGCGCGTTCGCTAGTAGTGGGCCCCACCGGCTCCGCCTAGCTCACCGCTGTCTGAAATAGAAGATTTTATCACAAACGGCCACTAACATGCCCAAAACAAGCAAAACGGTAAAACGACACGCGCGCACGTAAATATGACGGACGGAAACGGAAACGGCAGATTTGATACAAATTTCAAGTTTACCCATAAGTTGAGTTACGAATATCGGATTAAGGCGTATGAGATGCCAAATCGAAGCTTAAAGGATGAACAACAACTGTTATGAAGACATCCAGAACTGAAACTGGAGGCTTCAGTCCCAAATGAACCAAACACAATCACTTACGAAATCTGGCCAATGCACAAATGGTCAGTTTTGAGTGCGAACTGTTTTCTATGCTACACATGGTCAAAAGAGCTGAAAATTGGCAGTCAGATAGTTCATTCCAAATGGAACAACTTTCATGAAGGTCGGCAATCCAAATTCGGAACGGAAATTGGTCATCAGGACCAAAACAGATCTGACCAGAAAATGGTCATCTTCACGGCCAGGCCTTATTTGCTCGGCTATATCTCAGGTTTTATAAATCCGATTCATGAAATTCCAAGGGCGATAGAAAGCTCTAATATAAGGCTATAAGTTTGGTGTTTTGGTCGCAAGCCCAAACAGCTTGTAACCCAGTCAAATGTGAAGCCAAAGTTCCAGTCGTAAACTTTCCAAAAACGTAACAGAATTTGCTGGTCAAAACAGGTCTGAGTATTTCGTTTATAGCTCAGGATATACTAATCCGTTTAACCTGAAAATTTACAGGGATATCCAGGACTTAAGGGGATACAATGTTGAAGAAGGAAGCTTTGTCCAATTTTGAATGTAACAAGGTCAAAAATGCAAGACACTATACCAGAATTGCAAAACAGGATCACAAACCGTATTTGACCTTAATATGCGGTAATGGCACCAAATTCACTACAGTTATCGGATGGGGGTGTAAGACCCACCGTTTCGAAGCTAGGAAACAGGGCTACAATACTGTAGAAGGTCACTCAGTCCAAATCCTAACACAACTAGGTCAAATATGCAAAATACTAAACCAGAATTACCAAAACAGGTCTGCAAAACACACAAAACTGTAATCGGTATAACTCAGTCTATACAAGTCCAAATGCCGAAATTCCAAAGGCATATGATAGCTAAGACATCCAGCTACATTTCATCAGAAGACACCAACATCCAAATCCAAAGTGATTCAAGCCAAAATAGCCAAATACCAACGCAGTTTTCGCATTCTGATCAAAGCAGAACAGCTACAGTAATTCCGACATAACTCACTCTACACTAATCCAAATGACCTGAAATTTTGCAGGCACCTCAAACACATCAATACCTACAACTTTCATGTTTTAGGCCAAGGCCAAATCGGCCTCTAACAAGGTGCAATAAATTCGGGTAGAATGTAGCTTCATGAACCCTAACTTTCCAAAATTTATTCCAAATCCAAAATTGGTTGCAAATATCAATCATTTCCATCCACTAGAGTCATAACCCCTCATTATCAAACATCATAAACAACCACAACACCATAATCCAATTAAACCAGAAAAATCATCAATAAAATTAAAACTTCACCAAATCACTTCAAACCAAGATAAAACCAGAAATTTCAGCACTTTAATCACTACTAATCATATCTTAAGCATCAATAGGTGTAGGTGGAAGTTTAAGCTTCACTTACCAAGTAAACAAGAGAGGGGAAGATGTTGGACACCTTAGCTCTTCCAAAAAACTTCACCAAAGCACTTACTAACACCAAATAGAGAGGTTTTATGGAGTGGAATCAAGGTTGGATGGTTGAGTAAGTTGATTGAAGCAAGATTGAACCCAAAATCTTGAAGAGTTTTCTTCCTTTTGTTACTCAAGAGATTCGGCCACAATGGAGAGGAAAAGTATGAATTTTTGGTGATTTTTGAGATATTTATTCACTTGGTAAGAAAAGTCAAAAAGGTGAATAGTTGGAGACAAAGTCCAACCAATGAGATAGTGACACTTGTCACTTCATTAAATGCAATTCAATCCTTTGGTCACCTCTCACATCAATCACCTCACACTCCTTTACTTATCCATTAACACCCGATAAATTTTTCACAGTATCCGGAACTTAACTTAATTGGCCGAATTTTTCCGAACTTTTCACACTAGTGGGTCCCACGTCCAATATACGTTCTTATTTTCTCAAAAGCTAACCGATACTTGAAAATCATCTAAAACCCATATTTACTCATGAAAATTATCCTGGAGATTTTCTAATAAAGAAAATGCGGAAAAAAAAACGGGCGATAACTAAAACTCCACTTAAACTTTCTAATATTGCAACACTAGAGGTTTGCTAATCATTCAAACTTACTAAACCTTTGTAATTAAAACAAATCCTATATTTACTTACGTCAAGGCACACACTAGAATACCGAATATAAATTATAGCTTGAACCTTATAATAATAATACGTAAACTAGGATTTCCAAACTTAATCGAATTAGGGTTTCCTTTCTAGCCATAAAACCCTGATTTTTCTATACCGAATATCAAATAACCCTAATATCGACTTACGATCGGACTGGGGCCTCACAATCTCCCCCACTTAGGACAATTTCGTCCTCGAAATTAATTCGTTGGTCAAAGCGTACCTTCGAAACCTGCCGAAGGATTAGTCACTTCCGGTTGACCCATTGCATAGACTCTGGATGGCCCTTTGGGTCGATTTTCCCCTGCATTTGACGGCTTAGCTGTAGTCCCTTCAGTCGGTGGCTTAGGTTTCTCCTTTTTTGACTTAGGGCACTGGGCTTTTTGACTTAGGGCACTGGGCGATCAGATGTTCTGCACTACCACACTTATAGCATCTTCGGATCGAACTGTTCTTCCAACAGTTTTCGTCAGTGTGATTGGCCCCACAGAAACCACAGATTGGCTTAACGCCTGCACTTGGCCCTCCACGCTGGGCACTCCTCTGGGGCTCTTGCCCTACTCGACCTCTTCCATAATTACCCTGGTTTAGGGTTCCTGCGGGTCGGGGACCATCTGTTCCATGACTCTTCTTAGAAGGTAACTCACTTTGCGAGCTCTGTCCAGTCACAAAATGGCTCGAATCAGGTTGTCTTCGTTTCCTCTCATGAAAGGATTTTACCTGTCCCCTAGCTGTCTCAATCCGCTGTGCCTTTTCTAGTGCCTGGCCAAACGTGTCCAACTGAGCAGCTGCCAGTGCCTCCTGGATCTCCACATTTAAACCTTGAACGAAGCGGCGGATTCGTTTTCGCTCCGTTAGCACCAATTTCGGGGCAAAACGGGAGAGCTTTGTGAACTGGGTCTCGTACTCCGCTACACTCAGTGTCCCTTGACGCAAACGGATAAAATCATCTTCCCGTTTCTCTTGTACGATGGGTGGTAAATATTTTTCATTAAACTCTCGCGTAAAGTTAATCCATGTCCAGGGGGTCTGTTCCCGCTCCCACTTGGCTCTGATCACATTCCACCAGGCTCGAGCGGCCCCCTCAAACTGGAAAATAGCAAAAGATATCTGCCGCTCCTCCGAATACCTAAGCGCGGCAAATATATCGAGCATACGGTCCATCCAGGTTTCTGCTAAATCAGGATTAGGTCCTCCTATGAACTTAGGAGGTGCAAACTTTTGGAACCGTTCTAAGGCACGGTCCTCGCCCTCATGATTATGTCCCGGATTATGTCCAGGGTTTCCAACAGCATTCCCGTGGCCCTGAGCCTGTTGGTCAATCATACGCTCCATCAAGTCAGCCATTCGCTGGATGGCTGTAGCTACTTGGTCTGGCTCGTGTTCATGTTCCATTTCAGGGCCTCGTCCTCGCCCTCTACCTCCACCTCGAGTACCGGAGGCCATCTAGTGTACAAGTCTATAATTCGGAACAATACGTATGCTTATTATCCAGACCATGAGCAAAAGAAGAGACACAAAACTTACGCACAAAAGACACACAAAAGATAAGTTCAAAATTTTATTCAAATATATACACATATTTACAAAGTAACACCAAAAGATTTACACATTACCCGACCTCCAGTCGGTACAAAATCCAATATACACGAGCACTCCGGCTCCAAAATGTAGTCAATCACCGGGTAACAAAAGAAACCAGGCATACTGGTTATAACAAAATAAACATGGCAGATATAACAAAATAAACATATCAGATATTCAAAAGGAAATCCCATCAACGGCCCTACGCGCCTCCCCTACGGAACCTACCTAATCCACTAGCACCGCCCCGGCGGCCCTAGGGTGCAAACCTAAAGAATAGGTCCAAATAGCTAACTTCAATATTAAGTAAGAACCAAATCGATTCACACTGGGACTGGCCATCTCCAAGTGCAATCAACTCAATCCCCACTTTGCCTTATGGAAACATTACAAAAGTCAATATCAAAATCTTAGCATTCAATATTTACCTTAATAGCCAAGTATCCCACAGTCCGGCATCCAAAACTTCATGCCTAGGATACACTACAGAGATCTGAAGCCTAAGCTCTGATACCAACTGTGACGACCCCACTTCTCCCAAGGGCGAACCCAAGAGTATCGGCGGGCCGCCTGCCTAGCTCGCGCCAGGACTCAAAACTTAAAGCAATCAAACGAGATAGATCGAAAGAGCACTATATACAATATATACAATCCCAAAAGTTATATTTACATCTTCAAAAGTCTCGAGTCAAACCACTCTAATATACTACAACCACAACCAGCAGAAGATAGACCCTAAGAAGGGTCCTTATACAAACCACCAAAACAAAAACAACCATCCTAACTGTTCAACTATTACAAGCCAATCTAACTATACTAGCATACGAGCCAAAAGTCCCCGCGTCGGCCCCTGCTAAGGAAAACAAAAGGAAAGGGGTAAGCTATATGCTTAGTAAGTAAACAGGGGCGAAAGCATAAATTCACGTAGCAACAAATACCCAATAAGAGTAAAGCAAAAGCAGAAAAGAACAACATCATATAATAAGGATACGGGGTGGCTCCAAAGCCAATTCATGTGCCATGTATGATCTCCTGCCGACACTCCGTCGACCGCAAATAATAGTCCGTAGAACTTCACTTGTACACCCACCGACACCTTATCACCCTCACTGGCCAGTCACCTCACAAACTTGCCCGGGCGAACGAAATCACAAACTTGAGCTTGAGTCACAAGCTTGGGTCACAAACTTGGTCACCTTCTCGGTGAACCGGATTCACAAAATTGGTTCATAACATGAACCTACAAACTTGGTGACCTCAGACCAAGTTGGACTGACTTCGACCAAACCCTAACCGGCTCGAATAGTCCAAACAGGTCTTAGATCGGGCCCACGAACTCACAAACTTCACAAAACTTTACTCGAAAGTCGCCCCGAGCCACAAGCTCAAGGGTTTTGGTTCCAAAAGGTTCATATACATATGCCAAGTACAATTATACATTCAAATTAGGGTTTAGGTCGAATGCGATAAAGTACACCCTCGCCTAAGTACCCTTTTCACATATCTCAAACACTTAGCAAAGAAAACACATCAAACTGGCCTGAATACTTACTCAAAATACCGAAAGTAGTACGAAAGCAAAATCGCTTCGCGCGTTCGCTAGTAGTGGGCCCCACCGGCTCCGCCTAGCTCACCGCTGTCTGAAATAGAAGATTTTATCACAAACGGCCACTAACATGCCCAAAACAAGCAAAACGGTAAAACGACACGCGCGCACGTAAATATGACGGACGGAAACGGAAACGGCAGATTTGATACTCATTTCTAGTTTACCCATAAGTTGAGCTACGAATATCGGATTAAGGCGTATGAGATGCCAAATCGAAGCTTAAAGGATGAACAACAACTGTTATGAAGACATCCAGAACTGAAAATGGAGGCTTCAGTCCCAAATGAACCAAACACAATCACTTACGAAATCTGGCCAATGCACAAATGGTCAGTTTTGAGTGCGAACTGTTTTCTATGCTACACATGGTCAAAAGAGCTGAAAATTGGCAGTCAGATAGTTCATTCCAAATGGAACAACTTTCATGAAGGTCGGCAATCCAAATTCGGAACAGAAATTGGTCATCAGGACCAAAACAGATCTGACCAGAAAATGGTCATCTTCACGGCCAGGCCTTATTTGCTCGGCTATATCTCAGGTTTTATAAATCCGATTCATGAAATTCCAAGGGCGATAGAAAGCTCTGATATAAGGCTATAAGTTTGGTGTTTTGGTCGCAAGCCCAAACAGCTTGTAACCCAGTCAAATGTGAAGCCAAAGTTCCAGTCGTAAACTTTCCAAAAACGTAACAGAATTTGCTGGTCAAAACAGGTCTGAGTATTTCGTTTATAGCTCAGGATATACTAATCCGTTTAACCTGAAAATTTACAGGGATATCCAGGACTTAAGGGGATACAATGTTGAAGAAGGAAGCTTTGTCCAATTTTGAATGTAACAAGGTCAAAAATGCAAGACACTATACCAGAATTGCAAAACAGGATCACAAACCGTATTTGACCTTAATATGCGGTAATGGCACCAAATTCACTACAGTTATCGGATGGGGGTGTAAGACCCACCATTTCGAAGCTAGGAAACAGGGCTACAATACTGTAGAAGGTCACTCAGTCCAAATCCTAACACAACTAGGTCAAATATGCAAAATACTAAACCAGAATTACCAAAACAGGTCTGCAAAACACACAAAACTGTAATCGGTATAACTCAGTCTATACAAGTCCAAATGCCGAAATTCCAAAGGCATATGATAGCTAAGACATCCAGCTACATTTCATCAGAAGACACCAACATCCAAATCCAAAGTGATTCAAGCCAAAATAGCCAAATACCAACGCAGTTTTCGCATTCTGACCAAAGCAGAACAGCTACAGTAATTCCGACATAACTCACTCTACACTAATCCAAATGACCTGAAATTTTGCAGGCACCTCAAACACATCAATACCTACAACTTTCATGTTTTAGGCCAAGGCCAAATCGGCCTCTAACAAGGTGCAATAAATTCGGGTAGAATGTAGCTTCATGAACCCTAACTTTCCAAAATTTATTCCAAATCCAAAATTGGTTGCAAATATCAATCATTTCCATCCACTAGAGTCATAACCCCTCATTATCAAACATCATAAACAACCACAACACCATAATCCAATTAAACCAGAAAAATCATCAATAAAATTAAAACTTCACCAAATCACTTCAAACCAAGATAAAACCAGAAATTTCAGCACTTTAATCACTACTAATCATATCTTAAGCATCAATAGGTGTAGGTGGAAGTTTAAGCTTCACTTACCAAGTAAACAAGAGAGGGGAAGATGTTGGACACCTTAGCTCTTCCAAAAAACTTCACCAAAGCACTTACTAACACCAAATAGAGAGGTTTTATGGAGTGGAATCAAGGTTGGATGGTTGAGTAAGTTGATTGAAGCAAGATTGAACCCAAAATCTTGAAGAGTTTTCTTCCTTTTGTTACTCAAGAGATTCGGCCACAATGGAGAGGAAAAGTATGAATTTTTGGTGATTTTTGAGATATTTATTCACTTGGTAAGAAAAGTCAAAAAGGTGAATAGTTGGAGACAAAGTCCAACCAATGAGATAGTGACACTTGTCACTTCATTAAATGCAATTCAATCCTTTGGTCACCTCTCACATCAATCACCTCACACTCCTTTACTTATCCATTAACACCCGATAAATTTTTCACAGTATCCGGAACTTAACTTAATTGGCCGAATTTTTCCGAACTTTTCACACTAGTGGGTCCCACGTCCAATATACGTTCTTATTTTCTCAAAAGCTAACCGATACTTGAAAATCATCTAAAACCCATATTTACTCATGAAAATTATCCTGGAGATTTTCTAATAAAGAAAATGCGGAAAAAAAAACGGGCGATAACTAAAACTCCACTTAAACTTTCTAATATTGCAACACTAGAGGTTTGCTAATCATTCAAACTTACTAAACCTTTGTAATTAAAACAAATCCTATATTTACTTACGTCAAGGCACACACTAGAATACCGAATATAAATTATAGCTTGAACCTTATAATAATAATACGTAAACTAGGATTTCCAAACTTAATCGAATTAGGGTTTCCTTTCTAGCCATAAAACCCTGATTTTTCTATACCGAATATCAAATAACCCTAATATCGACTTACGATCGGACTGGGGCCTCACAATCTCCCCCACTTAGGACAATTTCGTCCTCGAAATTAATTCGTTGGTCAAAGCGTACCTTCGAAACCTGCCGAAGGATTAGTCACTTCCGGTTGACCCATTGCATAGACTCTGGATGGCCCTTTGGGTCGATTTTCCCCTGCATTTGACGGCTTAGCTGTAGTCCCTTCAGTCGGTGGCTTAGGTTTCTCCTTTTTTGACTTAGGGCACTGGGCTTTTTGACTTAGGGCACTGGGCGATCAGATGTTCTGCACTACCACACTTATAGCATCTTCGGATCGAACTGTTCTTCCAACAGTTTTCGTCAGTGTGATTGGCCCCACAGAAACCACAGATTGGCTTAACGCCTGCACTTGGCCCTCCACGCTGGGCACTCCTCTGGGGCTCTTGCCCTACTCGACCTCTTCCATAATTACCCTGGTTTAGGGTTCCTGCGGGTCGGGGACCATCTGTTCCATGACTCTTCTTAGAAGGTAACTCACTTTGCGAGCTCTGTCCAGTCACAAAATGGCTCGAATCAGGTTGTCTTCGTTTCCTCTCATGAAAGGATTTTACCTGTCCCCTAGCTGTCTCAATCCGCTGTGCCTTTTCTAGTGCCTGGCCAAACGTGTCCAACTGAGCAGCTGCCAGTGCCTCCTGGATCTCCACATTTAAACCTTGAACGAAGCGGCGGATTCGTTTTCGCTCCGTTAGCACCAATTTCGGGGCAAAACGGGAGAGCTTTGTGAACTGGGTCTCGTACTCCGCTACACTCAGTGTCCCTTGACGCAAACGGATAAAATCATCTTCCCGTTTCTCTTGTACGATGGGTGGTAAATATTTTTCATTAAACTCTCGCGTAAAGTTAATCCATGTCCAGGGGGTCTGTTCCCGCTCCCACTTGGCTCTGATCACATTCCACCAGGCTCGAGCGGCCCCCTCAAACTGGAAAATAGCAAAAGATATCTGCCGCTCCTCCGAATACCTAAGCGCGGCAAATATATCGAGCATACGGTCCATCCAGGTTTCTGCTAAATCAGGATTAGGTCCTCCTATGAACTTAGGAGGTGCAAACTTTTGGAACCGTTCTAAGGCACGGTCCTCGCCCTCATGATTATGTCCCGGATTATGTCCAGGGTTTCCAACAGCATTCCCGTGGCCCTGAGCCTGTTGGTCAATCATACGCTCCATCAAGTCAGCCATTCGCTGGATGGCTGTAGCTACTTGGTCTGGCTCGTGTTCATGTTCCATTTCAGGGCCTCGTCCTCGCCCTCTACCTCCACCTCGAGTACCGGAGGCCATCTAGTGTACAAGTCTATAATTCGGAACAATACGTATGCTTATTATCCAGACCATGAGCAAAAGAAGAGACACAAAACTTACGCACAAAAGACACACAAAAGATAAGTTCAAAATTTTATTCAAATATATACACATATTTACAAAGTAACACCAAAAGATTTACACATTACCCGACCTCCAGTCGGTACAAAATCCAATATACACGAGCACTCCGGCTCCAAAATGTAGTCAATCACCGGGTAACAAAAGAAACCAGGCATACTGGTTATAACAAAATAAACATGGCAGATATAACAAAATAAACATATCAGATATTCAAAAGGAAATCCCATCAACGGCCCTACGCGCCTCCCCTACGGAACCTACCTAATCCACTAGCACCGCCCCGGCGGCCCTAGGGTGCAAACCTAAAGAATAGGTCCAAATAGCTAACTTCAATATTAAGTAAGAACCAAATCGATTCACACTGGGACTGGCCATCTCCAAGTGCAATCAACTCAATCCCCACTTTGCCTTATGGAAACATTACAAAAGTCAATATCAAAATCTTAGCATTCAATATTTACCTTAATAGCCAAGTATCCCACAGTCCGGCATCCAAAACTTCATGCCTAGGATACACTACAGAGATCTGAAGCCTAAGCTCTGATACCAACTGTGACGACCCCACTTCTCCCAAGGGCGAACCCAAGAGTATCGGCGGGCCGCCTGCCTAGCTCGCGCCAGGACTCAAAACTTAAAGCAATCAAACGAGATAGATCGAAAGAGCACTATATACAATATATACAATCCCAAAAGTTATATTTACATCTTCAAAAGTCTCGAGTCAAACCACTCTAATATACTACAACCACAACCAGCAGAAGATAGACCCTAAGAAGGGTCCTTATACAAACCACCAAAACAAAAACAACCATCCTAACTGTTCAACTATTACAAGCCAATCTAACTATACTAGCATACGAGCCAAAAGTCCCCGCGTCGGCCCCTGCTAAGGAAAACAAAAGGAAAGGGGTAAGCTATATGCTTAGTAAGTAAACAGGGGCGAAAGCATAAATTCACGTAGCAACAAATACCCAATAAGAGTAAAGCAAAAGCAGAAAAGAACAACATCATATAATAAGGATACGGGGTGGCTCCAAAGCCAATTCATGTGCCATGTATGATCTCCTGCCGACACTCCGTCGACCGCAAATAATAGTCCGTAGAACTTCACTTGTACACCCACCGACACCTTATCACCCTCACTGGCCAGTCACCTCACAAACTTGCCCGGGCGAACGAAATCACAAACTTGAGCTTGAGTCACAAGCTTGGGTCACAAACTTGGTCACCTTCTCGGTGAACCGGATTCACAAAATTGGTTCATAACATGAACCTACAAACTTGGTGACCTCAGACCAAGTTGGACTGACTTCGACCAAACCCTAACCGGCTCGAATAGTCCAAACAGGTCTTAGATCGGGCCCACGAACTCACAAACTTCACAAAACTTTACTCGAAAGTCGCCCCGAGCCACAAGCTCAAGGGTTTTGGTTCCAAAAGGTTCATATACATATGCCAAGTACAATTATACATTCAAATTAGGGTTTAGGTCGAATGCGATAAAGTACACCCTCGCCTAAGTACCCTTTTCACATATCTCAAACACTTAGCAAAGAAAACACATCAAACTGGCCTGAATACTTACTCAAAATACCGAAAGTAGTACGAAAGCAAAATCGCTTCGCGCGTTCGCTAGTAGTGGGCCCCACCGGCTCCGCCTAGCTCACCGCTGTCTGAAATAGAAGATTTTATCACAAACGGCCACTAACATGCCCAAAACAAGCAAAACGGTAAAACGACACGCGCGCACGTAAATATGACGGACGGAAACGGAAACGGCAGATTTGATACTCATTTCTAGTTTACCCATAAGTTGAGCTACGAATATCGGATTAAGGCGTATGAGATGCCAAATCGAAGCTTAAAGGATGAACAACAACTGTTATGAAGACATCCAGAACTGAAAATGGAGGCTTCAGTCCCAAATGAACCAAACACAATCACTTACGAAATCTGGCCAATGCACAAATGGTCAGTTTTGAGTGCGAACTGTTTTCTATGCTACACATGGTCAAAAGAGCTGAAAATTGGCAGTCAGATAGTTCATTCCAAATGGAACAACTTTCATGAAGGTCGGCAATCCAAATTCGGAACAGAAATTGGTCATCAGGACCAAAACAGATCTGACCAGAAAATGGTCATCTTCACGGCCAGGCCTTATTTGCTCGGCTATATCTCAGGTTTTATAAATCCGATTCATGAAATTCCAAGGGCGATAGAAAGCTCTGATATAAGGCTATAAGTTTGGTGTTTTGGTCGCAAGCCCAAACAGCTTGTAACCCAGTCAAATGTGAAGCCAAAGTTCCAGTCGTAAACTTTCCAAAAACGTAACAGAATTTGCTGGTCAAAACAGGTCTGAGTATTTCGTTTATAGCTCAGGATATACTAATCCGTTTAACCTGAAAATTTACAGGGATATCCAGGACTTAAGGGGATACAATGTTGAAGAAGGAAGCTTTGTCCAATTTTGAATGTAACAAGGTCAAAAATGCAAGACACTATACCAGAATTGCAAAACAGGATCACAAACCGTATTTGACCTTAATATGCGGTAATGGCACCAAATTCACTACAGTTATCGGATGGGGGTGTAAGACCCACCGTTTCGAAGCTAGGAAACAGGGCTACAATACTGTAGAAGGTCACTCAGTCCAAATCCTAACACAACTAGGTCAAATATGCAAAATACTAAACCAGAATTACCAAAACAGGTCTGCAAAACACACAAAACTGTAATCGGTATAACTCAGTCTATACAAGTCCAAATGCCGAAATTCCAAAGGCATATGATAGCTAAGACATCCAGCTACATTTCATCAGAAGACACCAACATCCAAATCCAAAGTGATTCAAGCCAAAATAGCCAAATACCAACGCAGTTTTCGCATTCTGACCAAAGCAGAACAGCTACAGTAATTCCGACATAACTCACTCTACACTAATCCAAAATGACCTGAAATTTTGCAGGCACCTCAAACACATCAATACCTACAACTTTCATGTTTTAGGCCAAGGCCAAATCGGCCTGTAACAAGGTGAAATAAATTCGGGTAGAATGTAGCTTCATGAACCCTAACTTTCCAAAATTTATTCCAAATCCAAAATTGGTTGCAAATATCAATCATTTCCATCCACTAGAGTCATAACTGTCGCGCCCCATTTTTTGATAAATAAATAAATGGTTTAAAAAAATGTATTTGAATTTATGATTGGAAAAAGAAATATGGGTCTAAATGGGGGTTTAAAAATGCGACGATTTGACCCAAAATTATAGTTTAAAAAGGGTTTTTGGAAAAATGGGAGTCGCCACTTGGTAATGAGTTAAGGTGTACCAAGTCACCTAAAAATGAATTTTTTAGGAAAAAGTTGTAAGAAACCCCTTTTAAACGACTCCTAGTCCACGTAAACCAATGAAAAAGGTTCGGGAGTCACATTTGACGAAGGGGAAGGCAAGGATAAAAATCCAAGGCACCCCTTCGACCTAGCCAAGGCTAGTTGCGGGATTTAATCAAAGTTTTTCTTGTTTTAACCAAAGAATTTATTACATTTGGATGCACTACATGAATGTAAAAGAAAGAAAAAATGCAAACCTAAATTCTAAAATGTCTCTTGTAAGGTTTTTGGTCCCAACCACATGAATTGTGGCGGCCAATAAAGGAAAACCTTATAGAGGTCGATTAATGCAAATGACGGCTAAAGTGCAAGTGTGCAAGTGTATAAAAAGGTGCACGTGTGAAATTGTATGAAAAATCCAAGTGTTTGCGTGCCAGTGTATGAAAAGGTGCATGTGTGAAATTGTATGAAAAATCCAAGTGTTTGTGTGCAAGTGTATGAAATATAGTGATAAGTGCATATAGGTGTAATTAAGTGCAATTTTGTGAAGTAGAAATCAAAATGAACAATAAGGAAAGGAAAAGTGATGAGGAAATGTGAATTGAAAAAAAAAATGAGTAAGTGATAAATGAGAATGAATGAACCTAAAGGAATGCATCAGGTCGGGTATGGGAATGACTCCTAACTTTTCGACTTCGATTTTCCCTTTGATTAGAAAGCAAAACTAGCGTGCTAAGGCTATCGAGTAGCCACACTCGCTCGTTTCCCTTATCAGAAGGGAATTTTCACGCAAATGAACCCTAACTAGCATGAGATGCAAGTCCTAAAGTGAAGGGAAAAGGGGTTCGAGGCTCATGCCAAATGATAAAACTAAGGAAAATGCGTGATATGTGGTGAACAAGCAAATGATGTACTAACAAGGGAAAAATCCTAAGGGTCTAGCGTTGGACTAGCCCATTCTATGAATTCCGACTAGCGTTGGACTAGTGGAAACGATAAAAGAAGCAACAACTAGCGTTGGACTAGTGTGGTGACGTACATTCATCCATTCCATTCATCCACACTATAAAAAGCGAGTAGACATGCGAATCACTTATAAACACGTAGCACATAACACTTAGCATGCTTGACTAGATGCAAGGACCTAATAAAGCGATTAAACACTTAACACGTAGGCATGCAACCAAACTAATGAACTTATTACATTCACTAACTAAAACAAAAGGGGAAAGGGAAAATGGACCAAATTGCTCGTCACAGCCCTATCTATTACAAGCCAAGAGGTGTACACATACCCCATAAAGAATAACTTAAATAAAAAGCAAAAGTAAATGAAAGTAATGAAAATAAAACTAGGAAAGCGAAATAGACATGCAAATTTCACTTAGCACATTAGTCCACATAGGAGAGAAACAAAAGGGGTAAAAGAGATTATACCTCCCCGTTGGTGATACTAAGGAAGTAAACAAACCCAACTTGGCTAGAATCACCCAAGAAAAGATTAGCTTAGGCTAAAATCACCAAAACAAAAGATTAATGCACCAATTTAGTGATAAGATATAAACTAAACAATTTGAACCCACCAAAACATCAAACTTTCTTCAATTGCAACTTTAAAATGGCCAAATAATGCATAATTCCCAAGCAAAAGTGAATCATTGATCAAATTTCTAAAATAGCAAAACATTGAGGACCCAATTGCAACTATTACCAAACATCCAAATCCAATTGAAACATTTAAGCACTTCAAAGGTCTCAAAAATAATAAAAGCCAAATAATGGTTCAAATTGCAAATACCTTAGGACTCAATTGCAAGAAATTGGAGCATGATTGGGCTTTTGCGGAATAAGGAGGAACTTTGAGGGATCAAATTGATTGAGTATTCCAATTTTCCAGGTCATAGTGGCATAAGGGGAACTTGAGTAGTCAAAATGCAATTATTCTAGGACTTGATTGCAAGAAATTATAACATCCTTTGGCTTTTGTAGCATTAAACACCAATCAAAGGGTTAAAGGGCAGTTTTTCATCTTTGTTTGCATGCCAACTTACGTAGAAGAAAAGAATTTCTGCCGAAACTGAAACTTAACAAAAGAAGGTCTGCGGCATTTCATTTTCAACCATAGATTTCAGAAATTAACTCAAACTTTGATCAACCCCTCTCAAACCAATGTCCAATCTTTGAGTTAAGCAACACAACACACAACTTTGACATGCAAAATCATGGAAACTTTCATGCAAAAGACAGCTACAAAACAGCTTCTGCAACAAAAATGAAGCTTGCTGTCTTCTTTAGTTCCTACATTATTTCATTGGCATAACCAAACATTTGCCAACTTAACACCTCAAAAGGTAAAACAAACATATCAAGACCCATTAAAACATTCCAGCAGAATCGTCCAACATGTTAACAAAGATCCACAACCTCAACTGGAAGATACAGTCTATTGAACAAACCAATGAATCATGAGAAAAGAAAATGCAGCAACGAAGATGCAATGAAAATCTCAAACAAGCTTAGCTAAGGAACCTAAATCTAGCCAAATTTCGCATGTCTCGTGTTACCATTTTCAACAAAACGCAGATAAGACTTAGCAATCCATAGCCATAATCATTCGACATCAAAAACGCAGCACGGTCAAGCTTTACTTTCTTATTTGCTAGTTTCTGGGTTTTTCACTATTTCCTTTGGCTAAGCATGACAAAATCAAGACTTGGATCTTGAACAACAAGCATCGTAGCAACTCAATCATTCAACATACAAAAAATTTCAGTCACTACAATGTAATCTCTTGGGTTTATTTTGTTCAGCAAATTCAAACAGCCATAAATTTAATCAAAAGAACAAACCCGCGGCTTCCTATGGTAAATCCCTATGGAAAAATCCCAAACTTCTGTCCCCAAACCCAGGCTAAAACCCACAAACTCCTCAACCAAAACTGAAATAAAAACACAACCATCTTCAAATATCAAAACCCCAGCCATGAAACGCAAAGTGTTTAGATGGAATGCAAAAGAAAACAAACAGCGTTGGACCCAAAACACAGAAAACAGCTAAGAAAAGAAACAACTTTGGCTTGCTTGTTGCACTGTCATGAATCGACGAGGAAAAAGGGAAACATGGGATACCTTTCAACGGCTTTGGGCTTCAAACGAACATGGAAATTCCTCCAAGGTGGGCTCGACGTTCGCTGGAACGAACCAAAGAAACTTCGCAGCAGAAATTTCTGCCTCGACAAGTCTGAAACTTGCAACTGCGATCCAACCGAACGCAGCGTTTCTGGTGATGGAGAACCTATGACTTTAGGCTTCAATCTATTGGACTCGAAGATGGAAACCTCTTTAACAGCCAGAGATCTAAACAGAAATTCATCCTCAGAGCAAGCTATCCCGTCAGTTTTCTTCTTCGCCCGCAGCCTCTCCTTCCAGTTTTCCTTACATTTTCTTCACTCCTCCCACGCCAGCCGCCACCCTTTCTAATCTTTAGCCTTTTCACAGCTGACCCTCCCTATGCTCTCTCCTGTTTCTGCAGTTTATTTCTTTCTTTTGCTACTGTTTTCAAACGCCAATAGATTTTTCTCTAATCTCTCTCAGAAAACCTATCTCTCTCGGATTTTCTTTTTCTTGCTCTCTCTCCCTCCTGCGCTGTTTTTTTCTTTTTGCCGTTGCTCCCCCCCTTTGCAGCTGTCTCAACTTTTGGCTTTTATACCAGGAAAACCAACCCTAAAACAACTCAGCCCTCTTGCCATATTTGCAGCTAAGGGCCGCTAAATCCTTTGTTTGCAAGCTGCGTTTTTACGCAGCTTGCAGCCGCGTATCATCTTTTTCTTTTTTTTTTTTCTTCTTTTTCTTTTGAAACTATTAATACCAAAATAATAACATATAAATAATAATAAATAACAAATTAACAAAATTGACAACAAAACCTAAATAATAATAATAATAATGAAAACAAATTAAATTAAAAAAAACAAATTAAACAAATAAAAACAACAAAAATGGCCATTTTCAATTTTCTTCATTTTTCCTTTTTTCTTTTTTTCTCTTTCAAAATAAATAAACAAAATGCCAACAGATTGAACTTAAAAGAAATGAACGTATTTTTGTGAACCATTTTCTTTTTTTTTTCTTTTTTTTATTTTTTTTTTATTTTTCATTCTCATTTTTTCCATTTTTTCCAAGAAAACATTGCATTTAAATCAAAACAATTAAAACATATTTTTTTGAATGCTTTTCTTTTCTTTTCGAGAAATTCTATGCTAAAAACTTAAAAATAAAAATAAAACTAGAAACTAAAAACTAAAAAAACGAACAAAGCTAACACGGCAAATAAAAAGCTAAAAATAAACGGTAAATGAAATTACACCAAAATTTGGTGTCTACAATAACCCCTCATTATCAAACATCATAAACAACCACAACACCATAATCCAATTAAACCAGAAAAATCATCAATAAAATTAAAACTTCACCAAATCACTTCAAACCAAGATAAAACCAGAAATTTCAGCACTTTAATCACTACTAATCATATCTTAAGCATCAATAGGTGTAGGTGGAAGTTTAAGCTTCACTTACCAAGTAAACAAGAGAGGGGAAGATGTTGGATACCTTAGCTCTTCCAAAAAACTTCACCAAAGCACTTACTAACACCAAATAGAGAGGTTTTATGGAGTGGAATCAAGGTTGGATGGTTGAGTAAGTTGATTGAAGCAAGATTGAACCCAAAATCTTGAAGAGTTTTCTTCCTTTTGTTACTCAAGAGATTCCGCCACAATGGAGAGGAAAAGAATGAATTTTTGGTGATTTTTGAGATATTTATTCACTTGGTAAGAAAAGTCAAAAAGGTGAATAGTTGGAGACAAAGTCCAACCAATGAGATAGTGACACTTGTCACTTCATTAAATGCAATTCAATCCTTTGGTCACCTCTCACATCAATCACCTCACACTCCTTTACTTATCCATTAACACCCGATAAATTTTTCACAGTATCCGGAACTTAACTTAATTGGCCGAATTTTTCCGAACTTTTCACACTAGTGGGTCCCACGTCCAATATACGTTCTTATTTTCTCAAAAGCTAACCGATACTTGAAAATCATCTAAAACCCATATTTACTCATGAAAATTATCCTGGAGATTTTCTAATAAAGAAAATGCGGAAAAAAAAACGGGCGATAACTAAAACTCCACTTAAACTTTCTAATATTGCAACACTAGAGGTTTGCTAATCATTCAAACTTACTAAACCTTTGTAATTAAAACAAATCCTATATTTACTTACGTCAAGGCACACACTAGAATACCGAATATAAATTATAGCTTGAACCTTATAATAATAATACGTAAACTAGGATTTCCAAACTTAACCGAATTAGGGTTTCCTTTCTAGCCATAAAACCCTGATTTTTCTATACCGAATATCAAATAACCCTAATATCGACTTACGATCGGACTGGGGCCTCACAGAAGGGGTTCCACCCCTTTTACTTGCTTTATTGTATTTCCTTTTCTTAATTGCTCTCAATATGTTATGTGTACTATCAATTGCACTAACCATTTCGTTGTTTTTTGTTTGCATTCATGTGCCTTAGCAATAAGAAGCCTCTTTGGCACTCTTTTAGTGGCCTACCTACTAGATAACTCACATGTTTAAATTTCAGTCATTATACTTAATTTTCAATAAATACATTCCATTTTAGACCTTTCCCCCGGTGCATTATTTATGTCCTTTAGGCCATATTTGTTACATATTTACTGCTTTAATAAACTGGCATCATGCATAAACCCTAGAAGGGAATGCCATTTAGGGGATCCCGTGTTAGGAATAAGCCACCTTGTGTCTCGGATACTTAATCCAAAGAGATTTGCACATTTACATTTTGTACCATCCAAAGGGATAGTGCACAAGGTAAGGTAGGATCCGATCGTCTTCGTGAGAGCGATCTTTGGAATATGAGCGTCTAATAATCACCTTTTGGTCATTTTATCGAAATCGGTAAAAATCCCTGGCATAAAGGACATTAATTTGAAGAAATTCACAAATGATTCCTCTTGTTGAGACGATGAATAAATTGAGGTCAAATCGTGATTTTAGAAGGCTCATAGACTAATTTTCTGAAACCACCAATGGCCGGCCGATTCAATCGATCCATTTTGTCAATTCATAATCAATCTTGAATAAACCATCATTTGTCCAATTTACCCTTTTTAGGGTCACCTGGTCAATTTTGAATAAATCGTCAATTCACTTCACCAATTTACCCTTTTTAGGGTCATTTGACCAATTTACCCTTTTTAGGGTCATCCGGTCGATTTTTGAATAAATCGTCAATTCATTTGACTAATTTACCCTTTTTAGGGTCATTTGACCAATTTACCCTTTTTAGGGTCATCCGGTCGATTTTGAATAAATCGTCAATTCATTTGACCAATTTACCCTTTTTAGGGTCATTCTGCCAATTTTTGAATAAATCACTAATTCTATTTCATTCATTTGACCAATTTACCCTTTTAGGGCGATCTGGTCAATTTTGAATAAATTCTCGATTTCATTTAATTCATTTGATCAAGTTTCCTTTTTAGGATGATCCGATCCATTTTGAATAAAATTCTCAATTTCATTCGATCAAGTTCTTTTTTTTTAGGATGATTCGGTCAATTTTGAGTAAGTTTTTAAATTTTACTCAATTCATTTGACCCGTTTCCCTTTTTAGGGTAATGCGGTCGATTTTAAATAAAATCCATTCAACCCGTTTGACCAGTTAGGGTTTCAATGTCAATTTCAAAATGGAAAACCTAGTCGATTTTGAGAAAAACATCCATTGTATCCAGCCATTTGATCAGTTGGAGTTTTTGACCTGTGCTTCACTGAGAAAAGTTGTCAAAACGAATTCCAATCTCTTCTATAGGAAGTTCGTCAAGGTCAAACCCGTGCGTTTTTGCAAGTTCTTGTATCGATCAAAAGTGATCAATCCATTCGGACGTTGACCTCATTTTGACAAATGACTTTCGTCACTCCAATTGACCAAATTTTTCAAATTTATTTTTCACTCAATAAGTTGATCGGATCCATCAGGTATGGTATAGTGCCTACCCTAGAGGATTGCATTTTCATGTTAGGCCTACCCTTGGCACAAAAGGGCTCCCCCATAGGACATGCATCCGAATTTTTTGGATATTTACTAACTCTTGTCTTTTTCTTTTCCTTTTCTTTATTTTCTTGGAATAACTAAACGAGGGTTAAATCTAAAGGCAATTCCTTTCAAAATTCTCAGGTAATATTTAAACATAGCTTCTCGTCGAAGCCCCATGATAACACGATCCCGTAGTCAAGCTCAGAGGAGTCGTGTAAACATGAGTCCGCAACCGGAACCATCAGACAGGTTTGTTACTACCGCCCAGCCTGAGACCACAAGTTTGGGGGTTCAGTTGACTGAGATGCTCACTAAGTTCGGTGAGATGACCACTGAGATGGCGGCCCAGAGGAAATTAATCGATGAGCTTATCAGCAGTGGAGTTCAACCCGAGCCCGTGCCCGGCAGGCAGCCTGGGCCAGAGCCATTTGTCATACCTTCGATTCAAGCCACTGTTGCTCCATCTTTCCCTATTCCAACCGAAGGAACTTTCACATATCCCACCATACATTTGCCATACACTTACCCTCCTGATCCTTCATTTTTCCCTGCTTACATGCAAGGTCCACAACCCCAACTTACTTCAAACATACCACCAGAGCTACATACTTTCTATCACACTGCTACTTAGCCATTCCTACCCGACCATATTGTTCAAACCAAGCCAGAAATGGGGGAATCTTCCGCTCCCGTTGATATAAAGCTGCTCAAACGCCTTGACCGTTTTGATGAGTTTATGAGGAGGAGTCAGGGTTTGAACAAACAAGGAGTGCTGGACTATGATGAGCTTTGTCTCTTCCCAAATGCACAATTGCCTGAGGGGTTCAAAACTCCGAAGTTTAACAAATATGATGGGACAGGCAATCCCAAGACACACCTCCGATTGTTCGCCAACAAGTTGGGTAGGCCAACAGATGATGAAAATCTGCCTTTGAGGCTATTCCCAGAAAGTCTGGAGGGGGATGCACTCGACTGGTATTCCAAGCTGAAACCCGAAGAAGCGAAGACCTGGCTTGACTTGTCCAATGCGTTTGTAAGGCAATACGAGTATAATTGTGAGCTGGCTCCAACACGAACCACGTTGGAAGGGATAAAGAGAAAACCCTCCGAGGATCACAAGACTTATGCCAAAAGATGGAGGAAAATAGCTGCAAAAGTCGAGCCACCAATGACGGAGGACGAAATCATACGTACTTTCATTAAGGCACATGATCCGCCGTACTTTGAAGAAATTTTCCGCATGACTGGATGCTCATTTGCCGCAATTCTCAATAAGCTTGAAGAGTTCGATGACTTCGTGAAAGCTGGAAAAATTGTTAATGTCTCTGCCCTCAAATCCCAGTTGGATGCCTTGCAAAGCCAAGGTAGTAATGGGAAGAAGCAACAATTCAAAAAGCAAGAGGGGGAAACTGCTTTTGTCTGGAATCGAAACCCTGTTCCAAGACCCAGACCTCGACAATATCCTACCTACTCAAGCCCTTATCCTTACTATTCAAGCTCTCGTCCTGTTTACCATACCAATACCACTCACCCTCGACCTCGCCCTAACTACAACAACTCGCCTATGGCCCCTTTTCAAATATCCCAACCTAACTCCCAACAAGTTCGACCCCGACCTCCCTATAATCAACAATTCCCTCCACCAAATAGACCTACCTATAGCTATCCCCAATCCACTGAAACCTACAATCAAAGCCGCACCCGGACCTTCACCAACCTAGGCAGGCCTTTGGACCAATTGTATGAGCAATTGAAGGCTGCCGGCAAAATAGGCATGATTCCCCCTCCATCTTATCCTTATGGCATGCCAGCTGGATACGATCCACAGTCTACTTGTGCCTATCATTCGGAAGCACCTGGTGACTCAACCGCTGCTTGTAAAGCCCTTAAGCACAAAGTTCAAGACATGATCGAGGCAGGGGAAATAGTGCTAAGAGGAAAAGGTGAACAAGGTCCGAGTATAAGTACAAACCCTTTTCCCAAGCACCAGGATACCTTCGAGGCATCCATCTCCAATGACGAAATTTGAAAATCCTGAAGGGTCTTTGCACAATTTGGATGGCCAAATATCTTCCCTCTCGAAGGGAGTTTCAGTAAATCTAAGGGTTGTTATTTACTAAAGTTCATGAAAACTTTTTCTTGCATATGTGAATAGCTTAATGAAAGCGTCTTTTGCAATTGAGTTTTGTCTTTAGTGTGGAGTTTCACAAAATGCATAATTTGTTTTATTTGTTTATTTGATTAATGTCCTGAATTTTTTAATTCTTTAAGATGGCCAAAGATAAAATTACGTGACCCTTTGAATATCATTGTTCTGGAATCCGATGAAGCCATACATTGAAAAGTCCCTTCATTGAGAAATCCCTTCTTCAAGAAAGCCTTCATTGAGAAATTCCTTCCTTGAGAAAACCTTCAATAAGAAAACCCTTCATTGAGAAAGCTTTCATTGAGAAAACCATTGAAAAATCCATCCATTGAAAAGTCCCTTCATTGAAAAATCCCTTCATTTGAGAAAATCCCTTTCCGACCAGGCTGAAAGTTGATTGGTTAAAGCAGTGTCATCAACGATTGATTCTGATTAATGAAAAGCAGTTGAATGCTCTGTACCATGACCAATTTTGTCAAAATGCATGGCCTGTGTTCATAATAAAAGAGGCCGCCACCGATCTTCTGAAGAAGGGAACAAAGTGCTAAAGTAATGAAAGATGAAGTCGAAGGCAAATTTGCTTCAAATTGGCAAAGCTCGTTGGGTGTTTAAAAAGGTATTACCTGGCGGGGCATTCATGGATAGACAGACATTCTCTCAACCTATCAACTCAGACATGTGTAAGAAATTCTTTATCTTGATTATGCAAATTCCTTCTAGGAAATCATGTAAGAGACGAGGCAAAAGTCAGACCATCTTCCTTTCCAATCAAAACATTTCATCCCTAGTCGTCCCTTTTGAGCTATCAGAACAATAATTTTTTTTTTCGTTTGGCAGCCCCTGAGGATTGCAAACCCCACACTGGGGCAAATTCATTTTGAAAAGAGATGATCAGAAAGGGAAAGCCCTACACTGGGGAAAATTTATTTTTGAAAAAAAGAAAAAGAAAAAAGAAGAAGAAAAAATGGAAAAGAAGGAACCCCACACTGGAGCAAATTTAGTTTTGAAGAAAACTGCAAAAGTGAGAAATATGCAATGAAAATGCAAAGAAAGAAAAATCCAATCGGACTGGGGCAAATTTCCTCGGTTTTGTTCAGAAATTGGAGATAATTTCAAAATGATGCACTCTCAGGTTATTTCACCTCTCATAAGCACAAATTGCTTTCAAGCCTCAACTTTTCTTGAAAACACCCCACCTGACCTCATTACAAAAGCCCAAAGTCCTGGCTTTCGTCACTTGTTGTATTTCTATTGGGAAGTTTGCTAATCAACTGACAAGTGATGTCCATGATGCCTTCGTTTAAGTCTATAAGGGAAGCGCATTTTACTGATGTCAGCAATTTTTCAACCTACATTTCTGAGTCGATCATGGTTGAGCTCTTCCATTTGCTTCCTTAAGTGAAAACCCGAAAGGACACCTCAAAAGAAAAGGAGGAAAAGAAAGAAAAGAGAAAAACATGAAAAAAAAACAAAACAAAACAGAAAAGAGTGGGGGCAACCTTGGTGAAAACCCGAAAGGGCACCAAGGTAGGGTTTTTGCAGCAAGCGAGCATGAGGAGGAACGGCTGGCGACCTGGTTCATTTGGATTTCTCCTAATTTTTGTCATCCTTCTACCAATGTTGGATCCCAGAATAAAGATGTCCAGAGATTTGAACATGACATCTGTTGGCCAAAAGCTTTGTCATTTTTGTAAAATATTCTTTTGTAAAATACATTTTTTAGGAAGCTCATTTTTCCAAATTGCTTGCATTCATGGCATTTTGTAGGCTTTAAACACAAATGGTTACGTTTGTATTCTTGTGCATATTCATTCCTGCATGACATATGAAGTTACCTTGCATACCTCATTCTTGGTCACTGAATTTTGGTGAATAACAATCCCTGTGGTTTATTCGAACCATACTTGGATTCAGTCATTTTTTGAAAAGGGTTAAGGTTCAATAAAGCCAGTTACACAAGCTTCATAATATGGCAAAATGCATACCCGGTCAATTTGGGAAAAGCAGAAAAGTGAAAGTGACAAATCCAACCAAGTTAGATGCCACAGCAAAAGTTGGCAAAAGCATCACAAGACTCATGTTTACGCGATTCTCAAGGCAAATTGGATCAAATGATGGTGGCAAGTCCATTATTTCTTCTTTTCTTGCAGGAACGTTGCATTTACAAACAAAAGCAGCCACTTTCCTTTTCGCACCTAAATCGATGTCAGAAAAGCTCCACAGCAAGCAAAAACGTAGTGATAATGTTATTGGCAAAGCATGATCATAAGAAACAACATCAGCTATCATTTTAGCCACAGAGATCAAATCTCCCTCTTAGTACAAAATTTGAACTACCCCGAGGTAAAAATTCAATTCATTGTTTAAACTTCCCCAGTGGAGTCATGATTTCAAGCTTATTCGGGTCAGTCCCATGATTTTAAGTTTTATTCGGGTCAGTCCCATGATTTAAAGCTTATTCGGGTCAGTCCCATGATTAAAAGTTTATTCGGGCCAGTCGCATGATTTAAAGCTTATTCGGGTCAGTCCCATGATTAAAATCTTATTCGGGCCAGTCCCATGATTAAAAGCTTATTCGGGCCAGTCCCATGATTAAAAGCTTATTCGGGCCAGTCCCATGATTAAAAGCTTATTCGGCTAAGGGTGTAGAGGATCTCGCAAGTTTAGACTGGTTTGAGGCTAGAGGTTTATTTCCCTATCAGGTCATGACATAGGTTGGTTCTGTGGTTGGTGTTCGTGTAAGGAATGAGAGAAAAACCAAAGAGACAGTATGTCATTTAACAATTGGGATTCTTCTTGCCGCCCTCGTTGATCATTTCCTTTTCTGTGGATTTGTGTACCTCTCTTTTATGCTGGTTTCTGGGTAGTAATAGACGCAAGATACATCTTTTGCTAGTGTAGAAACTGATTTGTGTGGCCTGCTTGCCTGGTGATGAAGCCCAGAAAAAATGCAGAAAAATCTTGCCGAAGTTGGCATGCTTGTGATGATAGAATTTTCTGTGACTTCCCTTGCTTGCAAACCTCTTGTGATGACCTGGATCTGCACCTGCACGCATTAAGGTTTCCCTTGTTGCATCTCCTGGGGAATGTTTAAGCTACATTTACTCATTTTCTATGTTTCTTTGCATAAACTCCTCGCCTGGGCTCCGTGAAGTGTTCGGGAAATGCATGTTTTGGCCCCTCTCTATCCCCGAAATCCCTTGTTTGCTTGTCTAGGTGTGCATAGTGAATCTTGGGCTGTAAAATTTTCTGCTTTTCTTGATAAAGCAGCGGCAATGTTGTAATTAGAAAATGCAGAAGTTTGCGACTTGTTTTCCTGATTTGTTTGGGTCAGAGTTTAGTGTGAATGTAGATCATTTCTGATGCATTTTGAAACTGAAAGTTTGTTGGAAACTCATGGTATGAATTGCTGAAGTTACCAAGTTATTTAAAAGTTCCTCCTTTCAAAAACACAGCAAGCAAAAGCTGCTGCATTTTTTCTGTCTTTTCTCTGCCGCGTTTCGTTTCCCTTGGTTGCTGGTTAAGTTTTGCACTTCAGTTTCATGTTTGATCTTGTGTTGGAGGGAATCAATGGAAGGTTGGACGTTGAGTCTGCATATTTGCATGTTTGGATCATGATTGAACACTTTGCTGAAAAGCAAACAAGCAAGCTGCCGAAACCATTTCTGCATAAATTTTAGAAGTTTGGTATGATATATTTTCATGTTTTCTGGTCATTTGGATTGTGATCATTATGTAGCCTGTTACTTGGCTTAAAGTTATGATGTTGGGTTGGAAAATATCTATTCAAGGTTGTGTATTTGAATCAAAAATTAGAGTTAGTTTGAAAGCAAAGTGCAGCAGTTTTATTCTCGTTGATTGAAGCTTAATAGAAATGGTTGCAGAAGCTCTTTGTCTACGTAGCTTGCATGAAGATTGCATGAATATTTTCCAGAAAAATTACATTCCAACCCCCCAAGTTTCCCTTTGCTTCACTATGACCCAACCAATTGAATAATTTCATCAATTTGATCCTTCGCAGTTTTGATTTTTTTGCAACTTCATTGCTTGTTTGCTTTAATTAATTGCCATATTTTATTTAATTGCATTTAATTTGTGACTTTAGGGGCTTTATGATCAAGTGAGTTTGTATTCGCGCATTTCTTTTAGTTTTTCTCAATTAAAGTGGTACCTTGACCTTTTTTATTGTTTTGAAGCCATTTTTCTTTCATTTGGACATCATTCAAGGGGGCGGTATAATTTCTTTTATCCCTCTTTGTGTCTCTCCTATGTGATCCAACGTGCTAAGTGAGAATTGCATGTCTACTTTGCTTTCCTAGCCTTTCCTTAATTCCTTTCATTTATGTCATTTACTTTCATTTTCATTAAGTTATTCTTTAATGGGGTATGTGTACACCTCTTGGCTTGTAATAGATAGGGCTTGGAGGAGCATTCGATGAAGACCTAGTGAAGACATGTGCCTAGCTAGCAAATGTAATAGTTAGGGCTTTAATTGTCTTATGTGTCTTGCATGCTTAGTTGCTACGTGTTAATTTGCTTTGTTAGGGCCTTGCATCTAGTCGAGCATGCTAAATGTTATGTGCTATGTGTTTATGAGTGTTTGGCATGTCTACTCGCTTTCCATAGCCATGAATGAATGTGATGGATGAATGTACGTTTCCGCTAGTCCAACGCTAGTCGGAATTCATAGAATGGGCTAGTCCAACGCTAGACCCTTAGGGATTTCCCCTCGTTAGTACATGTTTGCATGTTCATTACATGTCATGCATTCTTTTTAGTTTTATCATTTTGCATGCCCCTCGAACCCCTTTTCCCTCCATTTTAGGATTTTTGCATTTCATGCTAGTTATAGGGTTCATTTGCTTTAGAGTCCCCTTAAATATGGGATATAGACGAGTTTGGCTTTTTCTAAGCCTTAGCACGCTTGTATTCCCTCTATAAAAGGGCAAATTGAGTCACGATTTAGGTCTCCCCGTACCCAATATGCATGAATTCCCTAGGCTCATGCATTTTTAAATCCACTCTACCATTTTATACCCTCCTCACACTTTTATTTTTCCTCCCATTTTGCACACATGCACCTTTATGTTTCTTCACTTGCACACGAACACTTTTATCATCACTTGCACACATGCACTTCATATTATCATTTCACATACCGTACCTTCCCACTCACGTGCACATTTTCATTTACATATTTATTGTCTTTTATTACTTTTTCAAACTCATGTCCTCACATTGCATACATGCATTCCATTCATTTGCATCCCACTCGCATTATTTGTGACTTCTTCAAAGGATCGTTATTGGGCTTCACAATTAATGTGATTGGCACCACTCAACCTTTGAAGAGAAATTTCCCCCAATACCCCTAGGTCTATGGTTTGCATTCATGTAGTGCATCCAAATGTAATAAATTCTTTGGTTAAAACAAGAAAATTTTTGATTAAATCATGCAACTAGCCTTGGCTAGGTCAAAGGGGTGCCTTGGATTTTATCCTTGCCTTCCCCTTTGTCAAATGTGACTCCCGAACCTTTTTCTTTGGTTTACGTGGACTAGGAGTCGTTTAAAAAGGGTTTCTTACTACTTTTTCCTATTTTTCCTTTAAAAATTCATTTTAGGTGACTTGGTACACCTTAACTCATTACCAAGTGGCGACTCCGATTTTTTATTTCAAAAAACCCTTTTTAAACTATAATTTTGGGTCAAATCGTCGCATTCTCAAAACCCCATTTAGACCCATTTTTCTTTTAAATCACAATTCATTTTCCAATCACAAATTGAATCAAAAATTACATTTTTAAACCATTTATTTATTTATTCAAAAAATGGGGCGCGACACTATCTCAAAAACCACCTATTATTTCTTTTTTTTCATGATTTATAAATTTATAATGTTTAAGGAATATTATCACTTATAATACATTTATGTATTAAAGCTTTTAAAAATTCAAATGGTAGTTAAACATTCGGGATACAATAATTTTCTAAAATAAACATGAATGAACATGCAAGTATATTGGTGATGAATTATTTCTGCTTTGAATAGGTATATAACTAGTCTCAATTTTTTTTTAAAAAAAAGCGTACTAATACACGGGCTAAATATTAGTTTGCCCTCTATGCTGTAGTGTTTCTATAGACTAGATATACATGCTAGACTACCTCAAAAGGTACGGGCAGCCCATCAAAGCTTGATAAAATATATAAAAGGCAGTGTCAGTTTCCTTCGTATGTCCCATTAGATTTCCTTTTGAGAGCTTTCCCGAAGGTTAGGCCCAGACTTTGGCAGCCTCATGTCAAATTAAGAATGGTCATTGCACATACACTAGTCTTGTTGATTCAATTTTCATCATCGATAATTTTTCTTTTTTTTTTAAAAAAAAAATTTCTACCAGTAGATGTGTGGGACTTAAGAAGTGGGGAGGGGGTAAAGAAATTTGAATCCAAGACCTTTAATTGCTACAATAATTTTTCTTCAATAAATACTGTAATTGGAGAAAAAGATTGCTCTGTTGATCGAGATATAAATTTGGCGTTAATAAATTTTATTTGACCGCAAGACGATCATTATTTTCTTTTTTTATTTGTATTTTACATCATCAAATCATACTTTCATTGAATGAAATTCACATTTTGGAGCTGAAAAATTGATACTATCAATTTTATATGATAATACTAATATAACCATTTTTCATTGTCTTTTTGTCATAGATATTAACGAGCCTTCTTTGGCAAAAACTAAAAAGTTTAATGAAGCCAAAAGAGAGGTGGTTTAGAGCATAAGGCGGCCTAATGATAGAGATGGGGCTATAATTATACTGGTCTTAAAAGAATGAACCAGGAAAACAAATACCCATTCTTTGACCATTCCAAAAAATGTAATAAAAATTAATAAAAATAAAGAAACATGAAAAAAAAGAAGAGGCTAAAAACAAATAGGAGTTTCTTTAAATCATTTTGAATTGAAGATCGAACATGAAAAAAAATGAAAAAAGAAAAGGTCAATACATATCGAATCATAGATAAGGTGCATGAAGAACTTTGGGCTGCAACTGGACTAGTGTAAACACAAGTACATTTTTTTTGGGTCTGCCAAAAGGAAATGAGTTTGTAACTAGTAGCTGCATAATACATAGGATGATTAAAGGGTTTTGGCCAACCCAACCTGACCCGCTTGACTAAAAATGCTCACTTAATCTGTAATGTTAATATTAGGTTTGAATTAAATGTGAGTCGAGGATCAAATTAAATAGGCTAAAACTTGATTAAGACTCAATTTGTGTTTATATATATATTAACACAAAACAATAATAATTTGTATATTCTCTCCATCCCAAAATTTTTATCTTATTTAAGGAGTCGTGCTCTTTTTAAATAGTGCTAAAATATTGTTTTGATTAGGGTTGACCATGATTCAAATATGAACCGAAACGGGATTGACTATAGGTTCAGGTTCACAAAAATTTTGAACTAGAACCGAAATCAGCGATTTAGAACCCATTCAAACTGTCTGAAAGAACACTTATTACTTAAATCTATTTGACCGATTTAGAGTTCAATATCAATAGTCAACACTTAACACTACCAACCCTAATCTTATCCTAATAACCCATTGTCCCATCTCATTAGTAAATTTAGATCCCATAACTAGTCTAAATTCAAAATCAATCCAATCTAATCAACTATAAGGTATGCACCAGTTTGGGTTTCTCTTCCAGGTTTACCGGTTCACTATTTTGCCAAAGGATCATTGTTTTCAATTGCGCGTTTGATTGGGGAACCACTCAAAGGGGATGCCTCTACGGTTGCTTTGGTGAGGCCGAGTGTGGCACTAGTTTGCGTGGAGGTCAATTTGCAGCAGGAGCTTCCAGATAAACTCTGGATGGTAATGGGTCTGTGGGAGGTTTTTGGCAACGAGTGGAGTATGAGAATCTTCCAGACTTCTATTCCACTTGCTCCAAAATTGGACATAGGGCACAAGCTTGTGGGATAGAGATGGGGAAGGATTTGGGGGGTAGGCCTCAGGCAGAACCTCAACGCCAAACCTGGGCTCCTAAGGCGGCTGTTACTCCAGGTGGGGACATGGCTGCAGTGGGGTGTGGGGAGTTGGTTGGGACAGGTACACATGATGCCGATAGGGGGAAACGGCCATTGGGGGAGGATGTCCTCACGAAGGATTTGCCGACAGGTAGGCAGGAGCAAGAGACCAGTGAGCAATAGGCCTCAGCACCGTTGGAAGCGCAGCTGCTGGGTCTCGGATAGGCATGCCATACCTTTGCCAAGGTCTTGTCTCCCATTGAGGATCCGGATGCGGAGATGGTTCCCTTACCTGCTATGGAGTCAAATCGTATGGAGACGGGACAACATTATCCAATGAGCGTCGCACAGGGTAGCAGATTTGAAGAACCCATGGGTGTTGCTTCGGTTATGGCTAACTGTGTGGAGGTGCGGATAGGTGGCAGTGCGGCTCGAAGCATGGCAGGCTCCCCAGGAGACCTGGATGGGGCAGAGGATATGCACGCGTAAGTTGTGTATGTGGCAGCAGTGGGTAACCTTTCCCCACGGGGTACTGCACTGAAGGATGGGGTGGGTGACATTGAGGGCGGACAAGCGTCTGAACAGCCCTGTCACGTCATCAATGATTCCTTCAAGGTAGTCACTGTTAAGTACAAAGGCGTGTGTGTGAAGTTTTCTTCATATAGGGAGCTGCGTTCCACGGTAAGGGCTTCGTAAAATTCATTCCAGCCTTTATCTCATGATTAATGGATTATTTTGGAACATTAGGGGTATGGCTAAGGCTTCCCATTTTCGGAGATTGCATAAGTTAGTTGTGTCTCATAAAATCCAAATGCTAGTGGTGTGTGAAATGCATGTTCTCGTTTCGGGTTAGATTAAAGTTTGATTTTGTAATTTCTCATTCTGATGGTTTGTTGTGGGTGTTCTATAATACTCCATTTAATTGTTCAACTTTAGGCGAGGTTACTCAGTTTTTATCTTTGTTTATTCACCATCCATATTTGGTTAGCTCGCTATCCTTTTCGGTGGTACATGCGGCTACCACTGGCGAGGAAAGAAAGGCTCTGTGGGCTAGTTTGCTTCAATGCAAACCATCGAACGGCCCGTGGCTGGTGTGTGGTGATTTTAATGTTGTTGTTGGGGAAGAGGAAAAGAAAGGGGGGCGGCCATTCACAGTTGCTGAGGCAGCTGATTTCGTGGCTTTCATGAGTTCCGCTGGTTTGGCTGATGGCGGGTTCTCAGGTTCTACCTTTACCTAGTGCAATAATTGCCATGACCGAGCCAGGAATTGGAAACGCTTGGACCATTTTTTACTGAATGTGAAGTGTATTGATGCTGGTTTATCATTTGGAGTTGCTCATTTGGAGCGCCATCCTTCCGATCATGCGTCATTGTTAATTTCTACTACTACAAGGATGGATGGTAAACCCTGACTGTTTCACTTCATCAATGCTTGGACTAATCGTGAGGATTTTTTGGGATTGGTGAAAGAGTCATGGCAGCAAGAGTGTGTTGGTTCCCCGATGCCGGTTCTTTGCTCTAGGTTATAACGGCTCAAGAGGCATCTTCAACTGTGAAACAAGGATCACATGGGAAACTTTTCTGATAATGTACAAAAGGCAGAAAAGGAGGTTAGAAGGTTAGAAAGATGTTTGGAGAAAGAGGGGTCTGAGGATGTGCATTCGGAATTGTAACAGGGCCAAGCATCTTTGAGACGAGCATTGGCCATGGAGGAGTTGCTGTGGAGGCAAAGATCTCGGGTCAAATGGTTGGCTTTAGGAGATCGTAGCACTAAGTTCTTCCATTCGGTGGTAAAACAACGGCGTATGTAATCGGTCATTCATCGTGTTAAAAAGTCTAATGGTGAATGGGTGAATGAGGATGCGCTTATTGGAAAGGAGGCGGTTCGGTATTTTTTTCCCTTATTCTCATTGGAGGATGCCCCTGGTATGATGGATGTGTCTGATGCCATTCCTCAGCTGGTATCATTGGAGGACAATGAGCAATTGGAGGAGGTTCCATCCTTGGAGAAAGTGTGGCAAACTATATGTGAAATGGACCCTGATAGTGCAACAGGGCCTGACGGTTTCAATGGTAGATTCTTCTCCGTTGCCTGGGAGATAGTTGGTGGTGATGTGTATAATGTGGTACAAAGTTTCTTTTGTGATGCTGAGTTCTCACGGCGAATTACTGCTACCTTCATCGTTTTGCTGCCCAAAGTTTAGCAACCACAGGAGTTTTCCCAGTTTTGTCCTATCAGTTTATGCAATTTTGTGAACAAGATTTTTTCAAAGATTCTAGCACGTTGTTTAGCTCCTATCCTACCTAAGATTATCTCGATGAATCAAAGTGGTTTTGTCCGGGGTCGGTCGATCTCAGACAATTACCTACTAGCTCAGGAGATGATTGCAGGCAGCAAGCGGAAGGCGCGCGAGTTGAAATGTAGTGTTCAAACTTGATATGACGAAAGCTTATGACAGGATGATGTGGCCGTTCTTGATAAAGGTACTACGTGCATTTGCCTTCAGGGAACATTGAATTGATATGATTTGGTGGATTATCTCTAATCTCCGTAATTATAAATGGGTCGCTCTATGGCCTTTTTAAGTAAGCTTGAGGGCTCCGGCAGGAGGATCCATTGTCTCCTGCTTTATTTATCATCGGGGCGGAGGTGTTATCTCGTTCCCTAAATCAGTTAGTGACCAATGTAGGTTCCAAGAGGTTACCTGACTATTACGCATTTGGGTTATACTGATGATGTGCTGATTTTCTCTAGTGCAACTGCAGCTTCTCTCGGGCTAGTGATGAGGGTGCTAGATGGTTATGAGGCAGTTTCTGGCCAGTTGATCAATAAAAAGAAGAATTGTTTTTTGGTACATGCTAAATTAGGTAGGCCGAGGAGGCTGAAGATCCAACAAGTAATGGGTTTCACTTTTACGCCATTTCCCATCAAATATTTAGGATATCCCTTGTATTACGGGGGGCAGAAAAAAGAGTACTTTGCTGGACTATGCCAGGTAGTGGTGAGTAAAGTTGAGTCTACTTAAATAGGTTATTGCCTTCTGGGGATAGGATTGTGCTGTTGAAGCGCATCCTCTCAGCATTGCCGGGTATATCTGTTAATGGCTGCATCACCTCCGAAATCAGTATTTAAAGAGATTGAACGGAGATTCTCGAATTTCCTCTAGCGTGACTCTGAGGGGGGTCATAAGTTGCATTGGATTATGTGACAGCCCCACATCCCCCTAAGGCGTACCCAAGGGTTTGGCAAACCGCCTGCCCAACTCTCGCCAGAACTCAGACACAATTCATGAAATTTACAAATAAAAACATCGATAACAAAAGCGATATTAATTACAACCTTCAATCGAGATACATTCATGGACCTCCAATGTCCACACAAGTTATAATACAGTCAAAGAGCCGAACTTGCAAAGATCAAACCAAAACAAGTCGACTAGACATCTACGAAGTATTCGCGCAAGCAGTTAACAAAACCTAGACAATGTCTATTTCTGCTCCACTCCCATTCTCACGTTCTTACTCCTGTAAGGAAAACAAATTTCATGGAATGACCAGTAAGGTTCCAAGTAACCTAACAAGTAAAATAAGAGACAAGATACCATACCCAGATATCGAGAAACAAGTCAAATTCAAATTGATCATAACCCAGTATATAGTCAAGCAAGTAGTCAGATAGATCATGCAAAAGTATACGATAAAGAACACATTCATGGCAAAGGATATAGGTTGCTCTCAGGAGCAAGTTCCACGGTAGATTGATCAAGGTTCGTTGACTCTCCGTCAACCACGAAAGTATAATGTCTGTAGATCACCATTTTATACCAAATTCCATCTACCAAACATACCCCTTACGAGGCCAAACGTGAAAAGTGCCCAAGGTTCGTCGATCTCCTTGACCAAGCCCTTGCCGGCTCGTTTCGACCAACTAGCTCTGGGTTGGACTTATAGTTCCAAATATACAGAAATTCAGAATTTGGCTTATAACCCCAAGTATTCAGTAATCAGAAATGGAGTCTTTGGCTGTTAACCAACACTCATACAGTAAACGATTGGAGACGTTAACTGTCACTTAACGCTCCGTATTCAGTAACCGGCTAGAAACTTGTCTTTTACCCAAGATTGTCCAAAGTACCCAAGGTTGGCTGTTTATTCAGTATCCAGAATAAACAGGTTAGAAATTTGTCCTTTACCTAAGGTTGCCCAACTTATCCGATATAAGGCACCTCTTATTTTTACAATTATACAGCGAGACCCGCATCACCCTCTCAAACCAAAATTCCTTCCTTTCGAACCACAAACGAAGAATTCTCGCTTAATTTCAAGACTGAATTATAGTAATAAATTCATGAATAAGGATCCAATGCTGCCAAATCATCAATATTTAATACCACTCATTACAATATTAGGTACCAAGTCCACTGTTTCTAACGGGATACACTTACTACATAAGGTTTGCATAACACGCAGTTCAATAAATACAACTATTTCAGTCAAAACATCACTAATTGCTGACTTTAACAATTACGGTAGTTTCACCATCTCGAAATTCATTTGTCTTGGGCAGTTCCTCACTTGATGTCCAAGTTGGCTGCATCTAAGACATGCACCAATTTTCAAATAACATATTCCCGTATAAATTTTGTTACCTGTTTCACACTTAGCAGTTACACATCTTTTCTTGAAGTGGCCATTCTTTCTTTTCTTCCTCTCTTTATCCATCATAGCAAATTCATCTTCATACATCTTTTTACGTTTCCCTTTAATATCGCGAGAGCTTCCTTCATCTCTTTTATCTTTATCACTAGAAATGTCTTGAGATGCTATTCCACTAGACGAATGTACTAATTCAAACTTACTCCACACCTCTTCTGGGATCCCTTCGTATTTCTTTTTCAGTTCTATGTTCTTGTGCAGTGGCACAATTTTCTCTGAATATTCTTGTTTCCATCGCCCTTTCCAGTGCTCAGCTAATGTCTTTTGGAACTCTACTTCCTTTCGAAGAATCTCTATTTCGTTAGACATATCAGCCAAATGTGTCATCTCACCGATTCACTTGAACTCAAGTGATAGCCTGCCAGACAAATCAATGGATGACAATAAGCAACTAAGTACAATTGGGACTCTAACCATATAACTGTTAAGTTCATTCACTCCCAATCCAACCACGGAAGATTAAACTTAGATATTCTCAAATGAGAGAGACAAGAAAGTAGAACATAGTTAGGGAAATACCTTAAGATACTATGCCACTTATCACTTATATACACAACGAAACCCTAAAGCATGCTTTGTATATCAAAAGTTTCACACCTTATCTCAAGTTTTTGCATACAGGTATAGAATCCAAATTCTTTTTCTCAAATTCCCATGCACAATTCCAAAACTCTCGATCTTGACACGATAATAATCAAGCCAAGTCCATACTTTGACATTAATGGATAGGTATCTAAGAAGTATAGGTAAGGGTAGTTCATCGAGAACTGAACTACGGATATCCAATATTGTAAGAGGGTAGAAATACCTATCTAGCTATAGTTAAACAGCTTCAAAATCAAGTAAACACTTATCAAGTCCTCACGTACATAAGAGAAAGAAAACAGGTATTCAATGCTAATTTTCCAATGTATACTACAATCTAACTACCCTCTATAGAAAACCTAGCCAGACTATTTCTAGATCAGTCCATGATAGTAATCCTATATCCAATCCCCTCGATCAGTTCAATTACTAGGTCAAACGGTAGAATCTTCCGCGTCTTGGCCTTTGCCATCAAAACTCACCTCAAATGCAATTAAGATACAGACCCTTATTCTAGTATTCTCCACTTTTTGGAACTCAAGTACACGAATCCAAAATAAGATAATTCACAACTCGAGTCGGCCGGTCCCAAGAGTAAATCACCCATATTAGAGATTCCTACCTGACGTTCATATCTATATTTTTCAAGTATCATGATAAAGGATTTAGACTTATAATAGTCATGATTCATAACTTATGCCCAATAAGAGCACCTAATTTTTCCAATTATTCACATAATCGGAGCCATAACACCACTCAACCCAAGTTCACCCCATGTAAAGACCACGCGAAACAGCTCTAATACCACCTGTGACAGCCCCATCTCTCCCTAGGGCGTACCTAAGGGTTTGGCAGATCGCCTGCCCTACTCTCGCCAGGACTCAGCCACAATTCATGAAATTTACAAATAAAAACCTCGATAACAAAAGGGATATTAATTACAACCTTCAATCGAGATACATTCATATATCTCCAATGTCCACACAAGCTATAATATAGTCAAAGAGTCGAACTTGCAAAGATTAAACCAAAACAAGTCGGCTAGACATCTACGAAGTACTCACGCTAACAAAACCTAGACAAAGCCTATTTCTGCTCCACTCCTATTCTCACTGTGACGACCCCACTTCTCCCAAGGGCGAACCCAAGGGTATCGGCGGGCCGCCTGCCTAGCTCGCGCCAGGACTCAAAACTTAAAACAATAAAAGCCAGAAAATTCAAAAGAGTTCTAGATACAATCCCAAAAGAGTTATAATTACATTTTCCAAAAGTACCTGCTCACACTATTACATCCTTATAATTATCACCAAAACCAAAATGTAGACCCTAAGGAGGGTCCTTATACAAACCATCAAAACTAAAACAAAAACAAACATACTATAAGTCCAACTATTACAATCAAACCTAACTATGCTAGTGTGTGCGCCAAAAGTCCCCGCGTCGGCCCCTGCTAAGGAAAACAAAAGAATGAGGTAAACTATATGCTTAGTAAGTAAACAGGGGTAAAAGCGTAAATTTCACGTAACAACAGTGACATAGTAAGAATAAAGCAAAAGCAGAAAAGTAACATCACATAATAAGGATACAGGTGGCTCCAAAGCCAATTCATATGCCATGTGTGATCTCCTGCCGACACTCCGTCGACCACACTTAATGGTCCGTAGAACTTCACTTGTACACCCACCGACACCTTATCACCCTCACTGGCCAGTCACCTCACAAACTTGCCCGGGCGAACGAAATCACAAACTTGAGCTTGAGTCACAAGCTCGGGTCACAAACTTGGTCCACATACTCGGTGAACCGGATTCACAAACTTGGTGACCTCCAACCAGGTTGGACTGACTTCGACCAAGCCCTAACCGGCTCGAATAGTCCATCTAGGTCAAGAGCTCGCCCCAAACTCACAAACTTCACAAAATTATTCAAAATCACCCCGAGCCACAAGGTCAAGGGTTTTAGTTCCAAAATGATTCACATACATATGTCATGTACAAATATGTGCGTAAATTCGGGTTTAGAGCGAGTGCGATAAAGTACACCCTCGCCTAAGTACCCTCTTCATACATGTCAAAACACATAAGCAACTAACACATAAGAGCGGCCTGAATACTTACTCAAATTACAAAAGTGGTACAAGAGCAAAATCACTTCGCGCGTGTTCGCTAGTAGTGGGCCCCACCGGCGCCGCCTAGCTCACCACTGTCTGAAATAGAAGATTGCATCACATAATATCATAAACGGCTACTAATATGCCTAAAACAAGCAAAACGGCAAAATCGGCACACGCAAGTGCGGAAACGGCAAAACGGAAATGGCCAAATCTGCCTTCCCAAACCGGTTTGATCAAACGTGAGGCTAGGAATGTTGGATCAAGGTACATGAGGTACCGTTGCGAAGCTAAGAGAAAAGTCTATAACTTTCATGAAGACACCTCACTCCGGATCTGAGCAGAGATGGGTCGAAAGTGCAGAAAACCGTTCCAGAAATTCGTACTTTAGAGTGACGAACAGGGTATGTTTGCTGGAGCATAACTCCCAGCTCACAATTCCAAATCAGGAAATTCCAAAGGTATTAGAAAGCTGGGACATAAGGCTAAAACTTTGATGTTTTGACCAAGACCTGAATCCACTCAGAACAGAACAAAATTTGAGTGTCAAAGTATCCATCAGAACTGTCCAGATACCAGGCAGTTCTGACGATCGATTTTGTTTTGGTCATAACAGGAGCTATGGAACTCGGATTTCGACGTATTTTATACCGTTTCGAAGCCAAAACCAAGATCTAAATTTCTTATGAAGGAGTCAAAACCCAGATCGTACGGGATAAAAACCGAAAAAGTCACAGGCAGAAGCAAAACGAAAAACGCACAGAATCTGATGGTCCAAACAGCCTTGAGTATTTCATCTATAACGCAGGCTACGCTATTCCGATTGACTTGAAATTTTGTAGACATATGCAGGACTTACAAGGCTACAACTTTCATGTTTTGAGGAACTTCTGAATCCGTACGTAACATCAAGAAAAACAAAGCCGAAGTTCGGATCCTGAACTGTCCAGTTTCCCAGATTTGCCGTTTTTTCGCGCCACTACCGTACGGTCCGTTCTTATGATTCTTAGGCGAGTTTTTCTAACCAATTTGATACCCAAAAACCATACTTATATCAGTCTAGGAGTGGTCTAAAATTCCTTCACAAATTAACCCAAAATCACCAAATACTAACCATAATCCTTAAGCTAATTTTATTTGCACCATAGAACTTGTTCTAACATCTAACTACACAAACCCTAACTCAATAGCCATAAGCTCAACTAATCTAACTTAATGGAATCTAGGGTTTCTTAACCCAAACCAGATTTTTACTAGAAATCAACCAATCAAGTGAGGCAAATTATCAAACACAACCACTACACATCAATTTCTCAATCAAAGCAACTAAGGAAAGCATTAAAGCAAGAAGCCCTAATTCCTCTCTTTGTTGACCGAAATTTCCAGCAACATAAATCACAAAAATTAACCATGATACTTCATAAAAACAAGTGATAGACATAAGAGGTACCATAATCAAGCACAACTAAGATCCTTTACCAAAAATAGCCACTAGTTCATCAATCAATAATCAACTTAAGTCTTCAACTAGACTTTCTTACCTCAAGATTAAGGATGTAAGATGACTAATGATCTTAGGCCAACTCCAAAGTGGATTCTTTATGCTTCAAAATGAGGATTTATGGAAGGAAATTGATTGAACTTCACAAACTTGTCTTGGTTTCTCAGTTCAAGGTGGCCGGCCCTCTCTCTCTATTTTTCTCTCTAATTTTTGTTTTGTTTGTCTCACAAATGACTTAATTATGGCCCTTGAGACTAATATGTGGTGCAAGACCACTTAGGAGAGATATTTTTAAGGCTAACCAATCACATAAAAGTTCCTCAATTGCACTTTTAACCCTTGCACTCCAACTTTCTCTTTCTTATACATTTTCCCTCAAACATTTGGTAATCTTTCAATTTACTCCATAGGTTATAACTTAATCTAGTTTAAAACACATAATCCCACTTAAGTACTTCACTAATCACTTTCCCATCTCGATCACTTCTACTTAAACATACTTTCTCCATAAATAAAACAATTAAACCACAACTTTATAATATTGGCAAAATTAGGGTTTTTAAACCCAACTTAAGCTTTCTAATACTTTATACCACTAGAGGTTGGCTAATCCTTTTTAAACTTGTTAAACCTCGGTATACGATAACAAATCCATTTTTTTCTTGCGCCAAAACACACACTAGAATACCGCATATAACAAATCTTAAACAAAGTTAGGGTTTTCAATCTTAGCCAAGATTTGGGTTTCTCCTTAGCCCTAAAACCTTAGTTTAACCGTACAAAATAATGAATAACCCTAATATCAACTTACGAACGGACTGGGGCCTCACACTTACGTTCTTACTCATATAAGGAAAATAAATTTCATGGAATGAGCTAAAAGCCCAATAAGGTTCCAAGTAACCGAACAAGTAAAATAAGAGACGAGATACCATATCCAGATATCAAGAAACAAGTCAAAATCAAATAGATCATAACCCAGTATATAGTTAAGCAAGTGGTCAAATAGATCATGCAAAAGTGTACGGTAAAGAACACATTCATGGGAAAGGATATAGGTTACTCTCAGGAACAAGTTCCATGGCAGCTTGATCAAGGTTCGTTGACTCTCCGGCAACCACGAAAGTATAATGTCCGTAGATCACCACTTTATACCAAATTTCGTCCACCAAACATGTGACAGCTGTGAGACCCCGTAATTTTCTCATTTTCTGGGTTTTATTCTATTTAATGGCATATTTTTCTGTATTTTCTTTATTAGAAAAATTTCTAGATGATTTTTATGAGTAAATATTCTTTTTAAATGATTTTCTAGTATCGGATAGTTTTCGAGAAATTAAGAGTGTATATCGGACGTGGGACCCGCTAGTGCGGAAAGTTCGGTACAATTCGGTCAATTAGGTTAAGTTTTGTGTACTGGGATTAATTTACTAGGTGTTAAGAGATAATTGGAGGTTACATAGATGGATTAGTATTAGAGAGACAAAGAGATAAGCTTAAGTAAGCAAGGTGCCAAGTGTCACAAACCCATTGCAAGTTGGACCTTTGACCAAGACCATGATTTCTTCATCTTATCTTGACCAAACCTTTTGTTTTCATCATTTCTTCTTCTTGTAAGCATGATGCATGAAATTTTGAGAGAGAAAAGGGAGAGAAAACACAAAAAAATTCAGCCTTGATCTCTTGCTTAAATAATTAAGAATCCAACAAAAAATCCTAATCTACACCAATCAATTTTGAGGTAAGCTTTGAGAGAAGCTTTTGGTGAAGTTTTAGAAGAAGAAAATCTTTCATCCCTCTTGATTTGCTTGTCACCTTTGGGTTTAGAGGTAAAGAGTTGAATATGGCAAGAAACTCTCTCTCTACTTCAAATAATTGCAAATTAGTGACTTGTGATAGTTAAGGTGGTGATTTTATGGAAGATTTCATGACTTTTGGTAGAGATTGATGAATTGTTGATTTTATGCTTGGTTTTTCTGATTTCCTATGTTTAGTGTTGGTTAGTCATGGATTATTGGTTAGTTATTGTGTAAAATGAAGTTGATATATGTTGGATGTGATAGATTGTACAAAACTTCTGGTTTGGGGCAAAGATTCCAGATTAGGGTTTCACTAACCCCTGTTCTGCCCGTTTCTGTTCGACCAGGTTAGAGGCCGAATTGGCCTTGGCACAAAACATGAAAGTTGTACAAAATGATGTTTTCTAGTTTCCTGTAAAGTTTGAACCCATTCTGAGCTTGGTAGCCTGAGATAAGACGGAAATACCCAGACTGGTCTAGGTAGGAGTTCAGCGAATAGGGTTGACATTTCACCCAATCTGACCATGACTTTTCACCATGATCCTTACCGAATTAGATTTTGGCCAAAACATGAAAGTTGTAGCCAATAGTATAAAATAGTTGTCTGAAAAATTTTAGCTTGATCAGACCACTGTAGTATGTGAAATGACTGAAATACCCTTGACTGTCTATGAAACCTGTTTCGCGCCCAGAATTCTGTTTTCGTGTAACTTTCCATTTTTGATCATGAAAATGCATGATTTGGCCTTGGAGGTCTTCATAGGAAATGTGGGGTTGTGTTTTAGCTTCGAAACACCATAAGATACACTTCAATCGGGCTTCGGTAGCCTGAGTTATTGCTGTTTAACAATTGTACAATTAGCCAACCTGTTTGTGAGATTCTGGTTTCGTATATTTCAATTTTTACCTAGATACATTGCTAACTAGACTGAGTGGCCTCTTCAACCTTGTAGCCCCCTGTCTTAGCTTCGAAATGGTATAAGTTTCACCTCAATCCGATAAGCGTAGCCTCGGATGTACCCATTCCGTAAAAACCCGTCAAAACTGTCTTTTGTAAACTTCGTTTCCGCACTTGTTGTTAGCCTAAATTTTATTCTTGTATTGTCTTGAGCATATTGAGTTGCTGTTTATGTTATGTGTAATGTTGGGATTGATTGAGGAAAACAATGAAGCCAAAATGGCTGGAAATAGGAAAATATAATGGGCGTGCTGCCCAAATTTTCGCTCAAGGGCTAAGTGTGAGGACCCGAAAAAATTTCTTATTTTTATCGAATATTAATGGTTTAATTAAGTATTTATCCACCTGTTTTTTCCAAATAATTTATTACGACCATTTTAAATCCATTCGTATGGAATAATGTCTTCATTATGCTTTTAAAACGTCCCGTTAACAACTTCAATTTTCGGAGGATTGTTTAAGTGAGAAATAATGAACACGAGTGTTTCAAGGTGATATTGTATTCGAGAGTATGATTATCCTTGGGAAATTAAGAACGGACAATAGCAGATTAAGAAAAGTTAATCGAGAATTAAAGGTGAATAAGTTCTAAGTGAGCATATACTACTCAAGCGTGGATAGTTTTCCAAAAGACGCATGGATACAAATTTATTGGAGATTTGAGGAGTTAATACTCGACTCATGTGAGGACTCGTAAAACTCCTATTAAAACCCTATTTTGAGCTTATTTAATTATTTACTTGTTCATTTATTCCGAGTATTATTTTCTAGACCTATTGAACCTAATTACGTGGAAATATAGCTTCATTATATTTTTAAAGTGACTTGTTTCAAGAATTAATTTCCTGGAGCACGTTTAGTAAAAATAGTGAATAGTACTTGGAGATTTTATCCGCGTAGTAGTACAATAAGCTTGGAATATTGGAGACTTGTACTATGGTCCTAAAATAGGTAATCTTATGAATAAATACTCAAGTGAGAGTTAATAGTGCAATCGTTATAAGAATTTCTCGGAAGTTTCGCGTTATAACGTTAAAAATTGACGGTACGCGTTTTCACACGCGCGACTTTATTTGAGGGACTTTAGACCCTTATTTCGGGACAATTAAGAGTGAAGAATATTTACATTAATATAAATGTATTGGAGGTTCAGTGCACTAGTGAACCAAACGCGCGAGAAAATCGAGCCGTAATCGCACCAAACGGCCCCTAATGAGAGTTGACTTTTGGGTGAATTTACACCACTCATTTAATCTTCTCTTGGAAGCTAAAAGAAATCTGATCACTCTCCATCTTCTCTCACTAAGACAGCCGGCCAACATCTCCCTCTCACTCACTCTCTTGCTTAACAAATTTCTTCACTAAATCAACCCAAAACCTCAACTAATCTTCACCAAACTTGGGGATCATCTAGCAAACTACTTGGAGGTTGGATTTAGCTAACAAAAAGGGCTGCATTCTCACGGTTTCTTGGAGCCTTGAGGACCGAAAATTTCTGGGTTAAGACACTAAGGAGGTATAACTTCATCCTACACCTTAAGTTTGGGTTATGATGGTAGAAATGCATCTTTAAGCTATTGCATGTGTATGGATGGCTTGATATGGTTGTAAAATGTGAAAGTGGGCTCTTTGTATTCCCACACTTGGGTTGTTGTTGCTGATTATATGATTAATGTTGGATTTAATGGTAGTTTAGTGGTTATAATGATGGATTTATGGAGTATTATTGTTGGGAAGTCAAAGTAGAGGTCATGACAAGAAATTTCCGAAACTGCCCCTGTTTTGTTCGGCCATGATAAGGCCCATTTTTGGTGATTTATTGGCATGAACCTGATGTTTATATGTTATATTATATGTGTAAAAATTTTCGTTGGAAAACATTAACGTTTGGATGGGCAAATGAATTTATTCGTGAACTAGGCAAACTGGAAAATTATTTTCGGGTAACTCTGTCCAGCGGTAGCATTTTGACCATAACTCTGTCCTCGGGTGTCGAAATCAAGTGCCGTCAGCGGCGTTTGAAACTAGACATTCCTGGCTTTAATTTGAGATAAAATTCACATTCTGAGTCTTTGTGAGTGATACGAACCAAACGTTTAAAGTTAGCTGTCCTGTCTCTCGGATTTGCTGGAATGGCTTGTAGAGGCAGCAACTTGAGGCTCAATTTTGAGCTGGTTGCTTGCCGAATTTCAGAACATTTCCTTCTGTGAACTTTTAGTCCTATGAATTTATTTTCTAACGCCATAAACCATGTCTCATTCTGAGTTAAATTGATTGAGTTGTGACTAAAACAAGAGGACTGCCCTGTTTTGGAAAAACGTAGTAATTGGACTGATTTGGGGAAAACTTGGGAATGATTTTTATTAATTGGAGTCTTGATGCTCATCACTTACCAAAGGTATCATGAATGTACCATAGACCTTTATTTCACAAATGAACCATGGTTGGATAGTTTTCATGGTTAAACGATTTGAATTTGGAAATGGAAGTCAAAAGGCAGATTGCCTTAGAATTTTTCCTGAACTTTGGTTCACTAATTAACTATCTTTCCAAAGGTATTTTTCCCTGAAATTTGATAGAGTGGTACCTTTCATATGGGATTAAAATACTACCAATTTTGGTACCAATCCAAGTTCGTTTCGATACCCAATTAAATTACTAAAGTTAGAGGTTCAAATCTGGAAATTCTCATCCAGTCTTGAATTTCCCCAACTTTGAGCTACCGTATCTCGGTACTCGAAACTCCGATTCTTGATCCGCTTGCTTTGCTATAAACCTCACTTGCAACTCTAATTTAGTTACAAATTTCAGAGGCCAGTTTGCAACGTGTGAATCGTGCCGAATTTTCAAAGTTGGCCGAAATCCAACTTAATTCTGCCTTGTAAACCGAGTCTGTACCTTCAAGCTCATTTTTGAGCACTTTCCACTTCGATTCATGGAAAAGTGTCTTCTAAGAACTTTTAACACTTTCCAAAAGGTTTTCCAACGGTATAAAGTTTTCCAATTTTGGGCTTATATCGAGAGAGATACGAATTTTCAAAGATTAAGGATAAAACTGAAATTTCTCAATTTTCAAGGCAAAGGAGTTTTTCCAAAACTCTTAATTCTCTTAGTGTTATTCAAACGTTTTGCCCTCGATTTTCATGATGAAAACTCAAATAATATTGTACTTAATAAAAGGCAAGTTGAATCTCGATTTACGAGTAATTGAGGTTCATTTTGTGAAATATTCTTTAGATTGTACTAGTGTACAATCTTCCTTGATAATTGGGTTAATTGAGTGATTATCCACTATTAATTGCCAGGCGCACAAGGAGACCTTCAAGAGGATCTTACAGTGGACACTTGAACTTCCAGAAAATAATTCTTATTCAATTGCTCGGTGAGTGTCAAGTGTGTGAATCTTCGATACTTGCTTATTTGTGGTAATTGTTGGAAGTTTTAAAAATAAGGGCGGGTGCGTACTTTATCGCACTCGTTCTAATTTCAAATGAATGATTGAAATGTATTGAATGAATGAAATGTATTGAATGAATGAATGAAATGAAATGTTATGTTATGATTGCATATGTCGTTGGAGTGAACCTCCTCGACTTTCAAATGAATGGGGGACGCCCAAAATCATAGGCCAACCTTAGACTCGAGCCGGCAATGGGCTTGGTCGGGGACTTGGGCGAGCCATGAGATATATATAAGCTCGACTTAATGAGAGGTCTTGCTTGGCATACTCGTGGAGTATCGCCTTATAAATGACTTGTGGGCCCTTGTGGTGTACGGTGGACGGAGGGAAGTATGTGGTGATCTACGGAAATGGAAATACCGACCCGGTTGACAGGAAGGTCAACGCAGGAAGGTATATGAATGACATCGGCAGATCGAGTGGAACTTAGCTCCTGAGAGCTACTATATCCTTGAATTGTTTCTGATTACTTTTCCTGTTCGAATGATTGATTATTGAAAGGACATGGTTTTATTTATTAAATTTGGGATTGCTATTTGAACAAAGTGCTTGCATGTGTGTTCTTGGCCTCACGAGCGTTCAGCTCACCCTATAGATTTGTTTTCCTTAACAGGATTGGACTTGGAGAAATGTTGGAGAAACCCCTCTTGGCGTATTCTTGTTTTAGGGTTTCCGTTGCACTTTGGGGCTAGACTTGTGGTTGATGTATATTTTGAATATTGATGTATTTCGAGATTTCGATGTAATGATTGGGCAGATGTTGAATATTGATAAGCTTGAATGCTTACGCACTGATTGTATTTATGGTATTTAATCGTAACGTCTAGTGTTGTATTAAGTTTGGACGGAAATTGCTTGAGTCCTGGCGAGAGCTGGGCAGGCGTCCCGCGGATACCCTTTGGTTCGCCTTAGGGAGAAGTGGGGGCGTCACAGTTGGTATCAGAGCTTAGGCTTTAGATCTCTGTAGTGTATCCTAGGCTTAAACGTTTAGGATGCCGGACTGTGGAATTGGATTGAAAGTTAAGTGACTGCTTGTGAAAATGAAAATTAGAACCTAGGTTCGAATTAGTGGATGACAAGGAGTCTTGATATGGTGTGATACATATGGAATAGTATGAAGTGATCAAATCTTGTTTATTTCGTGTATTTGGACCTACCTGAGCTTTTACTCTTAAGTGTAAACTATAGAAGGTAATGGTGATATTAAATTGTCTCGGAGGTGCCTTCCAGTGGTCCACTATCGAGAGAGAGTGACCTAAGAGAGCATTGGAGAAATGGTCCAATTTGCTGGGCTAGGACTTCATGTGAATTTCAAAGAACTTGCTCGAGCCCAAATAGTAGGGTGTTAATAGTGGTCGATCATTGGAAGTGGCTATCTGAGGAAACTAGAGTGATTCGAAGGGATGATCGAGAACTGAGAACAATTGTGGATGCCTAGACTACTAGAATTCCTGAAATGGAAATTGAAATACTTAAGGAGCGAGGGAGACAAAGGCTCCCAGTGAGAAGCTTCAAAAGCTAAAAACCAACTTGTTAGGGTAGTGCCCGAAATTAAAGACAGGATGGATGAGTCGGTGGCTAAGTGTGTTACCTTGGTCGAATGAGTAGAGAATGACAAGATATTCGATAAGGGACATGAGATCTAAAACTCCTAGTGCTGGAAATAAAATTGATCCTACGGAGGTAGTGAAGACTTTTGGATTCCGCCAATCACTAATTTAGTGATTTAAACTATTTTAATAGTTTTTGCCAAAAATAGACAGGGTGACGCTCGCTTAAAGGCCGTTGTATTTTGTGTCTTGTTTCAATATGTTTCCTACCTTTTGAGGCAATTAAACATTTCTCACGACATGTTTGACTTTACTGTTTTATGATTTCAAATCCATGATTGGGGGTTGTACGTATTTGCGATTATCTTAGCGTCTTCCCTTTTATTCTCGTATTTGTTTAGCATGATCAAAGTCTCACTTTTCAAACTCCGTTTATGTGCATTCATTTTATGCCATGTTTAGATGACTGTTAAAGTTATGAGTGTCCAAAACAAAAAAAAAAAAGAATGTGGCCGAGTGCGAAGGATTATGCCACCCCAAGCTCCAGGGGATAATTAGGGAACGATTGCTGGATTGAACCGAAACCCTAGAAATGAAGGAAAACACCTACATAACTCCCACCATTGACCATACGACTGATATCCTAGAACGGTTGGTTGAGTACCAAAGCTCTGGACCAATAAACCAACCTAAGAACCAGGAGGGGTGTGAAAATAAAATAATTCTTGAAGGTCGTCTATCTTGGTTTCCCGGGGGACCTAACCTTGAAACAGTAAGATTGATTTGAAAGGATACAATAAGGCACTAATGGGACTACAAGATTTTGATCCCTTTTCAAACCACTTCATAGACAAGTATCGAAGATTGAAGTAAGACGTGAAAAACTTTATATCAAGGAATAAAGTCCCCGTATCTGGTTGTAATTGAAATTAATGGTAGTGATTTTATGGAGACTTTAAAACTCACCCATATTCGGCAGAGAATAGCTAGGATTTATATTTCGGGGTGACCTATAAACAAAAGAATGAAAGAGTAATCTGGCTCGAACTTCCATTATGCATAGCTACTCTTTTGATCCTTTGATTTGCTTGGTAGGTTAGCATTTGACTTAAGCCAACTAGTAAAATGACAACTTTGGAAGAAATGCGTAAGGAATTGGACCTTTTTCAAAATGTGGTAGAATTTCAAAAGAAATTGGCTGACTACTGGGAAGGACGGTGGAAACAAGAATATGCAGAGAAAATTGAATTACTATGCCAGAATGTAGAATTAGAGAAGAAATGCAAAGAAAATCCTCGAACTGGCCAAGTCGCCACTTCTCATGGAAATTGTGGATACTGCGGCAAAGTTAACCACGTTGAGGCCGAGTGCTGGATGAAGCAAGGAAAGTGTCTGGGGTGCGGTAGTACCAAGCATAAGATTTCGGATTGCCCTAGAGCTTTTAAAAAGAGGAAGTACTCAATAGCCAACTAGGTCCACCGCAAAGCGATCAAGTGCCAGATGGGAGTAGTTAGTACTAATGACTATGAACGGGGTCCTAGTAGTGAAGGTTTCACAGATTGAGATGGTTTGACTTCACTTGAGGAATAGAGGTTGTAGTTTTACCCTAGACTAGGCTAGCACCTTTGGAGGTTGTGATCTTTTGAAAAAGAGAAAAGTCTTTTGTTGTTTTGTACCCTGGCAACTTGACATGTTTTGCTACAATCCTGTCGTTTCTCCTTTTCCTTTTGAGAGGATCTGATAAACCTCTTCCAACTGGATGTAATTATTATGATCTTTATGACTCATGAAAATTTACTTCGCTTTTAATTATTTTTATGACTGACACGTATGTTTAAATCCTGCCCCACGCCCTTAGAATTATAATAAGACACGAATGGTATTGGATGTGATCGAGATTTTGCTTGAGAATGTAGACCACGTGAGGTCTTGATAGTGACTAGAGATCGGGACCGAAGTGAGAACTTAGCGTTGAAATGGGATTCAATGTTTGAAATACCAATTTGAGAAAAAAAAACGGTGGATTTGAATTAGTGAAAGGAAATAATTAATGGATTCCATATGCCTAACGATTAAGGACTAGATATCGTATTTGGAATGAAGGCTAAAAGCTATGAATTTATAGATTATGGAGTCTGGAGCGATGTGACCATTAAGAACAACTACTCTTTTGTCTTACATGGATAAGAATTCAATAATTTGTAAGGAGCCGTGATCCTATTTAAGTTGGATTTAAAGTAGAGATATTAACCATTTGGGAACCCTAGGAACCAATGTGGTTAATACCGCTTTCCAATTAAGACATGGACACTCTAAAAATTTCGGTACACCCTTCGAGTTGACAGATGCACTAAAAGCATTTATGGACCCAAGGTATCAGAGTTAAACCGTATTTGGACAAATCGGTGGAGGCATTTATTGATGATATATCGATATACGTTAGAGTTTGAAAAGGTCATGAAAGACACTTGATGGTAGTTTTACGAATCTCGAGAGAACGCCAACTTTTGTTAAGTTCAATAACTGTGAGTTCGATTGGAAGAAATAGCCTTTCTAGGTTATACAGTATCTAAGGAAGGAATTATTATTGACTCCACTAAAATGAAAGATTGTATAAGAGGAAACGACCAGAAAAGCATACTGAAATTTGGAATTCTCGGAATTAGCCGAATCTTTCCTTTGGTTTATCAAGGACTTTTGTAAGAGTGCAAGACTTGGCAAACCATTTGAGGTTCTATATGTAAGGGAAAATCTTGAGATGAAGAATGTTCATCGGTGTACATGTGTATGAGGTAATTTTGTGATTTACACAGATGATTCAAAGGATGGTTTAGAATGTATATTAATAAAACATGATAAGGTGATTGTATATGCCTCTAGGAAGTTAAAATAGTACGAGAGGAAGTAGCCAACTCCTGATTGGGAGTAAATAACTACAATATTTGCCTTAAAGAAGTGAAGATATTGCCTATATGAGGTAGACATGAGGCCGATTAAGTTGCTCTATGACTTGGAAGTTAAATTACCCATTGAAGAAAAAAAAAATCAAGGTTTGATTGCTAGTCGAATGAATGGAAATTGTCAAGTGTAAGTTCGAAAAACGTAAGTTGGTGATCGATCAGATAGACTTAACCATGAAGGGAATGATATTTTCTCAGGTTTGAATTTCGAGGACGAAATTCTGTTAAGGAGGGGAGGATGTGAGGACCCGAAAAAATTTCTTATTTTTATCGAATATTAATGGTTTAATTAAGTATTTATCCACCTGTTTTTCCCAAATAATTTATTACGACCATTTTAAATCCATTCCTATGAAATAATGTCTTCATTATGCTTTTAAAACGTCCCGTTAACAACTTCAATTTTCGGAGGATTGTTTAAGTGAGAAATAATGAACACGAGTGTTTCAAGGTGATATTGTATTCGAGAGTATGATTATCCTTGGAAAATTAAGAACGGACAATAGCAGATTAAGAAAAGTTAATCGAGAATTAAAGGTGAATAAGTTCTAAGTGAGCATATACTACTCACGCGTGGATAGTTTTTCAAAAGACGCATGGATACAAATTTATTGGAGATTTGAGGAGTTAATACTCGACTCATGTGAGGACTCGTAAAACTCCTATTAAAACCCTATTTTGAGCTTATTTAATTATTTACTTGTTCATTTATTCCGAGTATTATTTTCTAGACCTATTGAACCTAATTACGTGGAAATATAGCTTCGTTATATTTTTAAAGTGACTTGTTTCAAGAATTAATTTCCTGGAGCGCGTTTAGTAAAAATAGTGAATAGTACTTGGAGATTTTATCCGCGTAGTAGCACAATAAACTTGGAATATTGGAGACTTGTACTATGGTCCTAAAATAGGTAATCTTATGAATAAATACTCAAGTGATAGTTAATAGTGCAATCGTTATAAGAATTTCTCGGAAGTTTCGCGTTATAACGTTAAAAATTGACGGTACGCGTTTTCACACGCGCGACTTTATTTGAGGGACTTTAGACCCTTATTTCGGGACAATTAAGAGTGAAGAATATTTACATTAATATAAATGTATTGGAGGTTCAGTGCACTAGTGAACCAAACGCGCGAGAAAATCGAGCCGTAATCGCACCAAACGGCCCCTAATGAGAGTTGACTTTTGGGTGAATTTACACCACTCATTTAATCTTCTCTTGGAAGCTAAAAGAAATTTGATCACTCTCCATCTTCTCTCACTAAGACAGCCGGCCAACATCTCCCTCTCACTCAGTCTCTTGCTTCACAAATTTCTTCACTAAATCAACCCAAAACCTCAACCAATCTTCACCAAACTTGGGGATCATCTAGCAAACTACTTGGAGGTTGGATTTAGCTAACAAAAAGGGCTGCATTCTCACGGTTTCTTGGAGCCTTGAGGACCGAAAATTTCTGGGTTAAGACACTAAGGAGGTATAACATCATCCTACACCTTAAGTTTGGGTTATGATGGTAGAAATGCATCTTTAAGCTATTGCATGTGTATGGATGGCTTGATATGGTTGTAAAATGTGAAAGTGGGCTCTTTTAATTCCCACACTTGGGTTGTTGTTGCTGATTAGATGATTAATGTTGGATTTAATGGTAGTTTAGTGGTTATAATGATAGATTTATGGAGTATTATTGTTGGGAACTCAAAGTAGAGGTCATGACAAGAAATTTCCGAAACTGCCCCTGTTTTGTTTGGCCATGATAAGGCCCATTTTTGGTGATTTATTGGCATGAACCTGATGTTTATATGTTATATTATATGTGTAAAAATTTTCGTTGGAAAACATTAACGTTTGGATGGGCAAATGAATTTATTCGTGAACTAGGCAAACTGGAAAATTATTTTCGGGTAACTCTGTCCAGCGGTAGCATTTTGACCATAACTCTGTCCTCGGGTGTCGAAATCAAGTGTCGTCAGTGGCGTTTGAAACTAGACATTCCTGGATTTAATTTGAGATAAAATGCACATTCTGATTCTTTGTGAGTGATCCGAACCAAACGTTTTAAGTTAGCTGTCCTGTCTCTCGGATTTGCTGGAATGGCTTGTAGAGGCAGCAACTTGAGGCTCAATTTTGAGCTGGTTGCTTGTCGAATTTCAGAACATTTCCTTCTGTGAACTTTTAGTCCTATGAATTTATTTTCTAACGCCATAAACTATGCCTCATTCCAAGTTAAATTGATTGAGTTGTGACTAAAACAAGAGGACTGCCCTGTTTTGGAAAAACGTAGTAATTGGACTGATTTGGGGAAAACTTGGGAATGATTTTTATTAATTGGAGTCTTGATGCTCATCACTTACCAAAGGTATCATGAATGTACCATAGACCTTTATTTCACAAATGAACCGTGGTTGGATAGTTTTCATGGTTAAACGATTTGAATTTGGAAATGGAAGTCAAAAGGCAGATTGCCTTAGAATTTTTCCTGAACTTTGGTTGACTAATTAACTATCCTTTCTAAGGTATTTTTCCCTAAAATTTGATAGAGTGGTACCTTTCATATGGGAGTAAAATACTGCAAATTTTGGTACTAATCCAAGTTCGTTTCGATACCCAATTAAATTACTAAAGTTAGAGGTTCAAATCTGGAAATTCTCATCCAGTCTTGAATTTCCCCAACTTTGAGCTACCGTATCTCGGTACTCGAAACTCCGATTCTTGATCCGCTTGCTTTGCTATAAACCTGACTTGCAACTGTAATTTAGTTACAAATTTCAGAGGCCAGTTTGCAACGTGTGAATCGTGCCGAATTTTCAAAGTTGGCCGAAATCCAACTTAATTCTGCCCTGTAAACCGAGTCTGTACCTTCAAGCTCATTTTTGAGCACTTTCCACTTCGATTCATGAAAAGTGTCTTCTAAGAACTTTTAACACTTTCCAAAAGGTTTCCAACGGTATAAAGTTTTCCAATTTTGGGCTTATATCGAGAGAGATACGAATTTTCAAAGATTAAGGATAAAACTGAAATTTCTCAATTTTCAAGGCAAAGGAGTTTTTCCAAAACTCTTAATTCTCTTAGTGTTATTCAAACGTTTTGCCCTCGATTTTCATGATGAAAACTCAAATAATATTGTACTTAATAAAAGGCAAGTTGAACCTCGATTTACGAGTAATTGAGGTTCATTTTGTGAAATATTCTTTAGATTGTACTAGTGTACAATCTTCCTTGATAATTGGGTTATTTGAGTGATTATCCACTATTAATTGCCAGGCGCACAAGGAGACCTTCAAGAGGATCTTACAGTGGACACTTGGACTTCCAGAAAATAATTCTTATTGAATTGCTTGGTGAGTGTCATGTTTGTGAATCTTCGATACTTGCTTATTTGTGGTAATTGTTGGAAGTTTTAAAAATAAGGGCGGGTGCGTACTTTATCGCACTCGTTCTATTTTCAAATGAATGATTGAAATGTATTGAATGAATGAAATGTATTGAATGAATGAATGAAATGAAATGTTATGTTATGATTACATATGTCGTTGGAGTGAACCTCCTCGACTTTCAAATGAATGGGGGACGCCCAAACTGATAGGCCAACCTTAGACTCGAGCCGGCAATGGGCTTGGTCGGGGACTTGGGCGAGCCATGAGATATATATAAGCTCGACCTAATGAGAGGTCTTGCTTGGCATACTCGTGGAGTATCGCCTTATAAATGACTTGTGGGCCCTTGTGGTGTACGGTGGACGGAGGGAAGTAAGTGGTGATCTATGAAAATGGAAATACCGACCCGGTTGACAGGAGGGTCAACGCGGGAAGGTATACGAATGACATCGGCAGATCGAGTGGAACTTAGCTCCTGAGAGCTACTATATCCTTGAATTGTTTCTGATTACTTTTCCTGTTCGAATGATTGATTATTGAAAGGACATGGTTTTATTTTTTAAATTTGGGATTGCTATTTGAACAAAGTGCTTGCATGTGTGTTCTTGGCCTCACGAGCGTTCAGCTCACCCTATAGATTTGTTTTCCTTAACAGGATTGGACTTGGAGAAATGTTGGAGAAACCCCTCTTGGCGTACTCTTGTTTAGGGTTTCCGTTGCACTTTGGGGCTAGACTTGTGATTGATGTATATTTTGAATATTGATGTATTTCGAGATTTCGATGTAATGATTGGGCAGATGTTGAATATTGATAAGCTTGAATGCTTACGCACTGATTGTATTTATGGTATTTAATCGTAACGTCTAGTGTTGTATTAAGCTTGGACGGAAATTGCTTGAGTCCTGGCGAGAGATGGGCAGGTGTCCCGCGGATACCCTTTGGTTCGCCTTAGGGAGAAGTGGGGGCGTCACACTAAGATTCTATTTGAGCTTGTATATTTTTCGTTTGGCAAATACTATGACTGTTTTCCATCTTAAAACGTGATACCTTTTCCATTTGCACTTTTAAATGTTTATTTACTACTTCATACCAAAATATAGAGGTATGACCTAAGGTTTTCTCAGTCAAGACATGTAGGCCATAATACCTCCTTGAATGTCTATTGATTTTGAACCACATAAACGATTTCGAAAAATAATATTTTTGAGCCTGTCTAGTTGGATTCCGACTTGACTTTGATTCAAGTGTTTTCCATTGGAACTGTTATAACCCTTTGAGTTTGGTTTATGACACCCTAGTTATTTCCGTCCACAGATCCAAATGGTTTTTTTTTTCACTTTAAAGTCACCTTTATCCATTTTACTCGTAACTAGTCGAGTTCCTTGATTCCACTTACTTGTTTTGCTAGATGAATTGTAATATTCTTTCTCATTGAATCATAAGTTTTCTCAGTGACCGAGGGTAAGATCCGATAGGACATTTTTGACGTTATTTTGCATAATTCGGTGAGTGTTCCTTGTTTGTTGTATTTTCTTGACTTCATGACTTGTATTATTGTTTGATAATGTGTTAAGTGCTTTCAATGATTTCCAAAACGAGTTTTCTAGGCGAGTGTGTACTTTATCGCACTCGACCTAAATAAATGTGAAATTTTCAAAGATTGAATGATTGGAACGTTACTTGTGCATGAATGTAAGCCTTTTGGCTGAATTGGGCCCTGTCCTTTGTTACCGATCGACTCGAGCCAGAAGCGGACTCGGTCGGGCGATTTGGTGACTTGGGTGAACGTTTGGTATACTCGAATATTACCTTGTAGGTTGGTGGAGCTTGGTGGAGCCTGGCCAATGTCCAGGAAGGGTTGAATGAAATGAACGAACGAACGAACGAGGGTTTTATTGATAAATGAAAAATACATTTTCAAACGAATGAAGGAAGAAGGGGAATGACAAGAGAATGAACGAATGAACGAACGTATCATTTTCATGTGTGACTTATTGTAAATGTTGTAAATGTTTCTTGACTTATTGTTTGATTTATGGCTTGATCCTATGTTCGGAACCTCACTGAGCTTTTAGCTCATTCCCTTAGTTTTGTTTTCCTTAACAGGGGAAGGCGAGCAGGGGCGAGAGCTCTGTATCGACTGGTTGGGTCTAGTTTTGGTTTTGTTTTGGTTCTCGCCCTAGTGTTTGGCACGGGCTGGTTGTATGGTGACTTGAAAACTTTTGTATTCTCGACGGTTGTACTTCTTCTGAGATAGCAATGTATATAAGTTTTGTTTTAAGTTTTGGATCCTCGGTTTGCTCTTTCTTGTGGTTCTATTTCCGATTTGTGTGAGTGAACGACTGAGTCCCAGCGAGAGTTGGGCAGGCGGTCCGCTGAACCCTTTGGTTCGCCTAAGGGGAAAGTGGGGCTGTCACAACAGCCCTACCTCCCCCTAAGGCGAACCAAAGGGTTCGGCGGACCGCCTGCCCAACTCTTGCCGGGACTCAGTCGTTCACTACAGTTCTCAAATAAATTACAATATAAATCTCAAATATACATCAAATGCTCCAAAAATTACATATCATAAGTGAAGCGAGTACTTCTTAATTTCATTACAAACTAAACCCTCAAGTGATAAAAGCAATACTAGTTTCTCGAATAAAACAAAGGTCCTCAGTTCTCACATATGTACAAGTACAATCGCAGTCCCAAATATTACACAAGATAAATCTAAAACTCCAACGGTACAGGAGATCCTCCAACTATTCACACGGAGAACTTAATACAAGCTTCCTTTGCCTCGAGCCCTGTGGAGGGGAATAAAATAGTTTTTAGGGTGAGCTAGAAGCTCAGCGAGTAACCAGTCAAATCAGTAATCAAATTAGTTTCTCAATAATTCATTTCAATGATGTCATGATTCAGTAATCAAATGTACGTTTATTGCTCTCGTGAGCCAGTGAAATCATTATACTTAAACATCCAACGCTCAAATTGATCTTTAACGTTGAACAGGAAGAGGGGGCCCTTTGGTGCTCCAGACGAACATAAACAGTGGTAGAAACGTTGGTGTTCAGCACAAGACTCCCCAAGAAATCATTGAAGCCAAATCAAAACAAGCAAATGAAAGAGGAAGCCGAACAAGTGTACCGGCAAAAGTTTATGCATCAGACAACCAAACAGTTCCGGACTCGTCTGAGCCAAAAGAAAGTAAAAATTTCGAGGACGAAATTTCTTAGGGGGAGATGGGGCTGTCACAAAACATACTCTTTACCGGGTCCGAACGTCAAAAGTGCCTAAGGTTCATCGATCTCCTCGACCAAGCCCTTGCCGACACGATTCGACTAGCTAGCCCTAGGTTGCACTTATAATCCCAAATATACAGAAATTCAGAATCTGGCTCATAGCCCCGAGTATTCAATAATCAGAAATGGAGTCATTGGCTGTTATCCAACGCTCATATAGTAAAAGATTAGAGACGTTAGTTGTCACTTAACGCTTCGTATTCAGTAACAAGTTAGGAACTTGTCCTTTACCCAAGGTTGCCCAACTTACCCGACCGCTCTGAGACTGGTCTAAAGCAAGAGTTCCAATGAGGGTGCAGTTCAGCCGTTGTTAACCTATATTCACGCATACGCATGAGCAACCCTAGTTTCCACTTACCCGAAGTCTCAGATAGGGTCCAAGGCCCAGTTCAACCACTACAGGAGAGATGTAGCTGGTCTATAATTCAACCGCTACAAAAGGGTAGTAGCCAGTCTACTATTTAACCGCTACAAGAGAAATGCAGCCGGTCTACAACCATGCACATAAACATGTAAGTCCACACGCAGGATCGATTAATTCAAGTTCATGGAGGTCTAGTGTGAATAAGGACACACTCACCTAGCCATGATCAAGTCACAAGTAATGTTCAGCAATTCACATTCTCAAGCGTTCCAAGTGTTTCAAGTCAATATATAAGTCACCTACCCATCAAGTCACTGGTTCATGCATAAATATGATATCAAGTGTTTAGTCAAATCAGATCATTTGAGCGCACCTAAAAACACACTCGCCTAAACAGGCTCAAATCACAAATAAGCTCAGCATATCATGTTTCAAGTATTTCAAATCCAAACAATTGAAAACTGGATAGGTGCGAAAATCGGATCAAACAAGAAAACTAGAGGAGAACTGCATAAATCATAAATTTCCTCAGCAGATCTGGCCAAATATTGGCCAGATTTAAGGCCGGGCTGACAGGAAAGGCAGAAAAAAATATTGAGTACTTGCAGCCCTGAATCCAGCCAGAAAGTGGCCGGATTCTAGCCCCATTTCAGTTATACAAAATAGCCAGCACATGTTTTAACACAATATCAAATGTTTAGTCGAGTTAGGTCAAGTGCGATAAAGTGCACACTTGCCTTTGAGACGATATATCAAGTACCTAGCAACTTCTAGCAACAAGGAGCATGTAATACACAGTTGGAACACTTACCAATCAATTGCAACCCTTCACTTTAACCCTGGTTTGTCCCCTTGAACTCTCTCGAGTCCTATGGTCACATACTATAGTAAAAGACTAGCAATACAAAGCCAAAATATATGAAGAAATTGAGGTTCCAAAACTTTATTTAGAACATGCATCAATTTACAAATTTTATACCCTATAACCTATCAAAATGTAATATTTGCTTGTTCCAATCGAGGAGTAAATCTCATGTACTTACCAATCAACGTTGCAAAAGTCATTTAGAGTATAAGAGTATCACTTATAGTTGAACGTTTGGAGAAATTGGAAAAGACATTCACAATACAAAGTTGGAACTTGTCCGACCTAAAATGATTTGAAGAAACTCATTTCCTTTCATTTAACCCTCAATTCCACTCATAAAACCAAGCTCCAAATGGTGTAACAACTCTAACTTAAAGTTGGAAATGAATGTAAGAATGGTTCTAAGAGAACGGAATTTTCCAGTTTTGCGTAACACAATTTGAAAAATCATATCTCAAGTTTCTTAAGTCCAAAATTTATATACTTTGTACTGTCGAAAAATAGACTCAAAGGGTTACAATTTCTCAGAGACACATTTGTAAGATTCTATCCATAAGTCAGTCAAATTCGAGTCTCAAATTGCTGCTTCATCCAGTAAAAGACAGAACAGATGTGGAAATTCAGTCAACTTTGAAAAATCACAGATATTCATAGGAATTGAGAAAAATTATGAAATTTTCATGGTTTAAAGTACCCTAAATCTAGTTTCAAATGAAAAAAAAGGAACTCAATTCCGACTTTTCTACTCCATGATATCACATATTTCCTATGACTGCTCAAGGTTCCCTGCGAACAAATTTTCAGCAGCACTTCCTTTGTATTTACCAAATTTTCCAGCCATTTCAAGGCTTCATTCTCACCACAAAACAGTGTCAAATCAAGCATATACATACCAAGACAACAAATCACTAAATCAAGCATGTATCAATTATATAACCATCACTTACTCAAGGTAGAAAATGAAACCCTAAGCTGAAATTCATCATACAAGCTGGAATTTTCTTTAGGCAAGCCTAACTAACATATAAAAGCTAGCTAATTCACATGGCAAGGCTACCAAAACATGGACAAACTCAAGCATCATATGAGGGCAGAAATTTTACCATAAAAGCTGGATTTCTCCGCAACATCACTTCAAACCATAATATTTCTCGTAAAACTACCAAAATTACAACTCCAAACCACTAGTTAGCAAATATTTGAAGTAGGGGGAAGTATCTTGCCAAAGTTACCTTGTAACTTCAAGAAAAATGGAAACTTATTGCTTCTTCCTCCAAAATCACTCCACCAACATGTGGCGACCCCACTTCCCCCTAAGACGAACCAGAGGGTTGGCGGGTCGTCTGCCCAACTCTCGCCAGGACTCACGCAAGCACACTAACTTAGATCCTTTAGAAGAATGACCTCATCCATTCCATAACGATTCTCCCGAAATAGATAGTTACTAAATCCACATTTACTTCAGAGATAGCAGTAATTTAAAATAGCCAATTGACGGCTCTTAAACGTCCCACGTGCTACCTACCAAGGTATAAAGTCATACAATTCCGGATAGATAATTACATACATCACTAATACAAACTTACAAGCCAAACGCTTGAATTAGGGTTTACACATTTTCCAGTTTCAAGTGGCAATTCCAAAATAAGAGGTACATCATTCAAGTCTGGAACATAATACAACCCACAAAAGAAGTCATGGTATTCACTTATATCCAAAAATAAACACGGACACGTTCTAAGGCTTTCAATCGCCAGAACCTATCAAGGAAAACAAATAAACGTGGGGTGAGCTAAAGCTCAGTGGTGCCCCAAAACATGCAATTAAATAAAACAACTAACACGTATTGATTTCAACTGAAGTAAACAACTAGGAAAGTGTATAACAGAACAAGGTAGGATACAGGGGCTCTCAGGAGCCATTTGCCTTGCTTGATCAAAAGTTATCGTAGTTGACCCTCCGTCAACTCTCACTACTTACAGTCTATGTAGATTCTCTTATTTTTCTTACTCCTGCCACCAGACATACCCCAGCTCCGGGCCCGCACGACAAGATAAAGGAAGCAGTATACTCGAGATATACCCTTAGAAAATTGGGAGCAGTATACTTGAGTATACCCTCAGGAAATTAGTCGAGGAATTCACCCAACGACGTTACTACAGTGGGATTCACGAGTCGAGGGATTCACCCAACGACACAACTGCAGTTGGATTCACGAGGCGAGAGATTCACCCAACGACGTTACTGCAGTTGGATTCACGAGTCGAGAGATTCACCCAACGACGCAACTACATTTAGATTCACGAAAAAATGCTTCACGCATGTCACCCACTCGAAATGCTAGTGCGATAAAGTACACACTGCTCACTTCGATGGATCAGAAACCATTTTTGCTATTATCACATATCAAGTCAAGAAAGCACTTAAATCAGGTAGGAATAGAACAAGCAGGGACACTCACCAAGAGTGAAGTTACTGATCAAGCTGGGAATCAAAATTTGCGTCCTCGCTAAACCCTAAAATACCAAATTTTAACTATAAGTGGGCTATACTAGTTCTAGGATTACGTAGGAAAAATTATTCGTAGTATAGCTAGTTTATTTTCTTGGAATAATTCAACAAACCATGTAGTATTAAAACTAGTAAAATACTTTGTAAAGTTTCTTTAATATTACTTTTCTTGTAAAAGTGTTACTAAAACTAATTTTACGTGAAATAATGTTTCTTGCCGAACAAGTTTTCTGAACATTTAGTTAAAATCGCTAAAATCTCGTATTTTGGAAATTTCCTCTAGAAATCTAGCAAGGGACAGGTCTTAAAGAAAGGAAAGGAAATGAAACAAGACTTAGGGTTTTAAAAGCTAGAAAAATTATTTTCTATAACTATCAAGGCTAGTTTAAGCTAAAGGAAAATTGTCGGTTGGCAAGATTTAGGGCAAAATACTAATTACTGAATTTTATCGTTTAATACTAGCGTAAAAATATTTTTGATTAGCTTGATCAAAATTGCTCGAGTTCACAGGGTCGAAACAACTTTCACAATTTCGATCCCATTTCGAAATCACATTATGGTTCAAATTTGCCAGCAAATCAAAATCATATTTTAATAGAAAATCCCTAGGGCTTCGTCAATCATTAGCCCTGGGTTTTCAATAGATTCACTTCTGATCGAAATGGAATAAATGACCAAGGCTTCGTCAATCATTAGCTCTTGGTTTTGGCAAGTTCATATCACATCACAGTTGAAGCAAAATAAATATAAAGCCTCCAAGCAATTCTAGCAGTTAATTTCATCACACTTTAACACTTGTATAAAATCATTCAAATGGCCAAGGGCTTCATCAATCATTAGCCCTTAGCATCCAACAATTATTTCTTATAACAATATAGCCAACATTTCAACCAAACTTTTATTGTTCAGAACCAAGGATAACTTAAACATTTTCCAGCAATTGTTATTCCAAACTATCAAGAATTCCATCACAACATTTTAACCATGATATAATCAAATTGTTATCCCAAGGTGTACATGCATAACCCTCTTAATATTTCTTAAAGTGAAATCAATGGCATAAAATATTTTACAGTTTGAAACAGCAGTTTTGGAACTGAAATTCGCCAAAAGAAATCTGGAAAATTCCTTTACTATCTCTATCAACTCGCTTGAAAATTTTCCAGATCTACACTTCAACATTTTTTATTAAAACCTCCAAAATATCAAATGTTTCATAGCTAAACAACTTACACAGCTTAAAATATACATTTTTCATGCATTTCAAAGCCATTATATACCAACGACAAATTCCAGAAACCAATTGAAGAATTTCTGCTCAACCTCTCGGTCATTAAAAATTCCAGCACTTCCGTGTTCATAAATCCAACATTTCCTCGGCTAAAAATGCTATTAAACTCTCAAGTTCAACATGCAATTACTTGGCTAGACAGTTAACATTTCCAGCTCAAAATCGAATTTAGTTACCAACTGCAAACATCACTAAAATCCAGAAATTATATCAACTAGTCTCGGATGATCATGCATGAAACAATTTTCTGTTTTCATTTTATTTTCTAGGTTAGCCGAACTACTTAGCCTCATGCAAGCCTCAAACATCATGTTGTTAGCTAGATAAACATAGGTATCAACTCAGATCATCACAGTGTAGAAGATTAGGAACTACATTTCCAATTTAAGCTCACGGTAGTTCCATTTCATCAAAACAGAATTTCTTATGCTCCTTAATTCATCATCCGAATGCACAAAATTAACATGCAAAGCCATAGCCAGGTAAAACAACTAGTGATTAGTCGTATAATCCCCAATACAGGCTCAGATTATCAAATTTAAGCAGATTACCACTGCATTTCAGACCAAGCTCGCGGCAGAAATTATTCTACCAAACAGATTTTTCTCAATTTTCAAATTTCATCATCCGATCGAATCATTCCACATGCAACCTATTAAACATCTTGTTTTCACTTAGCTAATCATGTTTATAACCTTAGATGGTCACCATTAGACAAATTGAGCACATCATTTCTTAATCAGTCTCGGCAGTCCTAATGTGCGCACATCAGATTTCCTCTCCTCTACATTCATTCTCCAAACGCATAAATCAACATGCAAACTCTTAAACACTATCATCTATCACTCATTAGCTTAATTTAGCTCAGAGATTACCTCAGTAACAACTCAGCTTACGCACAAGAAATCTGAAAAGAAAAAAAATTTCTGTTCTCCCTCTCGGCTCTCGGCTCGCTCGTGACTGGAGGTTGGTTTGGATTTCAGTGGTTGCGACTGGTGGAGGTTGAAGCTGGATTTCAGCTGGTTGATGGTGCAGAAATGGATGGAACTCCCACGATATCTCTCCCTCTCTTCCTCCTAGCTTGCGGGCAGAAATGGAAGATGTTGCAGCTCACAGTTTTCCCCCTTTTCTCTCGGATGAAGCTGATCTCTCTCTCTCTCACTCTTTCGCGTCGATGTTAACGAGGTGAAGATGGAGTGTGGTGGTGTCGCGGTATTGAGGAAGGAGAGGAAATGGTTTGTGGATGGAAGAGGTTGAGTGCGTGAGAGGGTTGAGTGTGGAATTGGAGAAGAGATTGCATTGGCCGGATAGGGTGGTGAGTGATCATGCTGTCCGAAAATGTTTTGGTTGCATGGTAATTTGGGATATAGTGAGGGGTAGTATAGACTTTTCACATCTTGTCCGAATTTTCACTTAAGCCTTCATTCGTAATCTAATTCCGAAAATTTACCCCAAATGAAATTTGACTACTTACTAGTATACTAATCTCGCACAAATTTCAATTTTCGAGATTTTAACATCCTAAGTGTAATTATAAAGGGTTTTGACCTAGAATCGATTCCATCTTAATTCTAAGGTTTCCGATGGCACCTAACATTATTAACACTTAAAATTAGTTATCGACATTCAAGGAATTAATACTAAGGCAATAAATAATCTACATCAAGAAATATTAATTTATCTTGACAAAACCAAGTACTTTAATATTTTGGCACAATTATATTATTTATCACATAGAAATTGTTTTTACGCACTTATTTAAAGACAAGTAGAAATAATGCTAGAATTTATTAAAGAGTCAAAATGCAAGTGAAATATGCATGAATATATATATATATATATTTTCGGGGTTCTCACACAACACCTTTAAATTCCTTAGTTAGCACTTTTATGGAATAGTTTACAAAGTTGTTGGCTAAAACTCAAGATTCAAGTTAGAGATTGAGGTAGAAAATGAAGTTTCTTTCCTTGTTTTGTCCCTCTAAATTTCGGCCAAGGCTAGAGGAAAATTTGGTCAATGTTTGGTTTTAGTAAAGTTAAGAAGAATTTGGTCAAAGTCCAATTTCCATGGGTTTCATGACACTTGGCCCCCCTAGAGCTTAATCTCATCTCTTTGTCTTTCCAAACTAATCTATCTAGCTAACCTCTAATTATCCCATAATATCTTATAAAATAACATCTCTTTATACAAAACTTCACCTAATCATCAAAAATTTATCGCGCTTACTGCACTAGCGGGTCCCATGTCCATAAATGCGCTACTAACGTAACATGAACTAATTTATACTAGAAAAATGATTTACGAACTTGACTCACTTATAAAAATATCTAAAAAATTAAGGTAATAAAGTAAAGTAAAGAAAATGCTTAAATGAATAAGATAAAATAAAGATAATTTTCGGATCCTCGCACTCTCTCCTCCTTAATAGAATTTCGTTCTCGAAATTCTCTCTTTTACTCACAAAACTCAATTCTGCAGGGTTTCCATCTATTTTTCAAGAGTTTTCCCCTCACTCATGCTGCTACCACAATCTTACCTAGAAAGAAAATCTTAATAACGCAAGGGCTAAATTAACATGCTAAGAAAGATCAATGAATGTAGTAAAAGGTAAAAAGTGACACAAACTTCAAACTCGGTGAAAAGAAGGGTTGAAACTTGGTTACCACTCTTGCTAATGCTTAAACTTATACACTGTACGTTGACAAATTATCCATAACATAAGGCACCTCTCATTTTTACAATTATACCACGAGACTTGCATCACCCTCTCAAACCAAAACTCCTTTCTTTCGAGCCACAAACAAAGAATTTTCGCTTAATTTCAAGACTAAATTATAGTAATAGATTCATGAATAAGGATCCAATGCTGCCCAACCATCAATATTTAACACCACTCATTACAACATCAGGTACCAAGTGCACTGTTTCTAACGGGATACACTTACTACATAAGGTTTTGAAAGTTTTTTTAAAAGAAAAGGTAATAAATAAAAAACTCTGCTTTTCTTTATTTTTCCACATACCAAATATGCTTACAAGGTAGGCATTTATAGGACAACTTATCATAGTTCTGCCACAACTTAAGGTAATAGAACCAAGATTTTAGAGATTACATAATCAACTCATATCCAATCTTCTATTCAAACTTGATTGATCATGAGCAATAAAATCCCATAATTGTGACGACCCCACTTCTCCCAAGGGCGAACCCAAGGGTATCGGCGGACCGCCTGCCTAGCTCGCGCCAGGACTCAAAACTTAAAACAATAAAAGCCAGAAAATTCAAAAGAGTTCTATATACAATCCCAAAAGAGTTATAATTACATTCTCCAAAAGTACCTGCTCACACTATTACATCCTTATAATTACCACCAAAACCAAAATGTAGACCCTAAGGAGGGTCCTTATACAAACCACTAAAACTAAAACAAAAACAAACATACTATAAGTCCAACTATTACAATCAAACCTAACTATGCTAGTGTGTGTGACAAAAGTCCCCGCATCGGCCCCTGCTAAGGAAAACAAAAGGAATGGGGTAAGCTATATGCTTAGTAAGTAAACAGGGGCAAAAGCGTAAATTTCACGTAACAACAGTGACATAGTAAGAGTAAAGCAAAAGCAGAAAAGTAACATCACATAATAAAGATACAGGTGGCTCCAAAGCCAATTCATATGCCATGCGTGATCTCCTGCCGACACTCCGTCGACCACATTTAATGGTCCGTAGAACTTCACTTGTACACCGACCGACACCTTATCACCCTCACTGGCCAGTGTGAGAACCCGTAAAACCCTAATTATTTTCCTAGGGTTTATTTCCCCTTAATTGCATGTTTTCTGCATTTTCTGGCTTAGAAATATTTTCTTAGTGAATTTTATGAGCAATTATAGTTTTAAGATGATTTTCCTAGCATTGGAGAAATTTTAGAAAATTAAGAGTAAATAGTGGACGTGGGACCCACTAGTGCGAAAAATTCGGCCAATAAGGTTAAGTTTTGGATACTGGAGTTAATTTATCGGGTGTTAAGAGATAAGTAGAGGATGTTATTTGGATTGGTATGAGGGGGAAACAAAGAGATAGAGATTCATTTATGAAGTGACAAGTGTCACCATTTGATTGGTTGGACACTATTCACTTTTTGACTTTTTTTACCAAGTGATTAAATATCTTAAAATTTCACAAAAATCACCATTTCTTCTCTCTCTCATGGCCGAACCTCTTGCAAGGAAAAGGAAGAAAACTTCTCCAAGTTTCAAGCTTCAAACTAGCTCAAATCTTCCAAGAAATTTACTTAAACTAGTTTCTACTCCATAAATTCCCTCTAGTTGGTGCTAGTAAGTGATTTGGTGAAATTTTTTGGAGAAGCTAAGGTGTCCACAATCCCTCTCTCTCTTGATTTCTTGGTAAGTGTTGCTTGAACACCCTACTACCTCTAATAATGGTTATATGATGCTTAGAAGTGGCTTGAGTGTTTGAAAATGTGATTTATCTCTTGATTTGGCTTGTTTTGGTGAAGTTTTTATTTTATTGGGAATTTTTCTGGTTTAATATGATCTTGATGTTGGGGGCTTGTATGATGAATTGTAATGGTTGGAAATGACTCTAGTGAGTGTGAATTGTGGTTAAATGCAATCAATTTTGGATTTGGTGTGAAAAATGGAAAGTTAGGGTTCATAAAATCCCAATTCTGTCCGGTTTTAGATCACTGGGTTAGAGGCCGAATTAGACTTTGCTTAAAACATGAAAGTTGTAGGTATTGATGTGTTGGAGGTGCCTGTAAAATTTCAGGTCATTTGGATTAATGTAGAATGAGTTATGACGAAATTACTGTAGCTGTTCTGCTTTGGACAGAATGCGAAAACGGCAATAGGAATTGGCCATTTTGACTGGTTTTGGTTTGGATTTTGAAGTTGGTGTCTTCTGATGAAATGTAGTTGGATGTCTTAGCTAACTTATGCCTTTGGAATTTCGGCATTTGGACTTGTATGGACTGAGATATACCGATTACAGTTTTCTGCGTTTTGCAAACCTGTTTTGGGAATTCTGGTATAGTATTTCGTATTTTTGACCTAGTTGGGCCAGGAACTGGATTGAGTGACCTTCTACATTGTTGTAGCCCTGTTTCATAGCTTCGAAACGGTGGTTATTGCACCCCCATCCGATAACCGTAGAGAATTTTACACCATTACCGCATAATAAGGGCAAAACAGTTTTCTATTTGGGGCCAAGACTAAGGCCATTTTCTAATTTCTGGTTTGCTATTATGCTCATTTATGCATATGAAACCTTATTGGGGTTGTGGTTGGCATTGGTTTATGACTCGTTATCGAGTCTCTTTTAGGGCTTGCTTTCATTTCGATTGTTTCCTAGTTAACTTTTGGTACTTGTACCACGTTGAGCCTAGCGAACGGCTTTTGGGAAATGAGATGAATTTTGTGTGAGATGTTGGGACTGATTTGAGGATAGAATGAAGCCTTAATGGCTGGAAAAGTAAGAGATTTAGGGGAAGTGCTGCCCGATTTTCTAGGCCGTTTGGTTCCTTTAAGTTGGGTTTGCCTTTTGGTAGAATGAAAGGCTTTTGGGTTGTTTGCGCCTAGGTCTTCATGCTACCTTTTCGTCTCCAAGAAAATCATGTTTTGCACCCTTGCATTAGTAATTATTTGGCGAGGTATACGACTAGTAGTCGAGCCTCACATGTGCATTCTGTTTACTCGATTCTGGAAGTAAAACCTTCAATTGGTTTATTTTGATTATTTTAGGGTTTCTTGGCGATTAAGGCCAATCTGAAGTGAAACTTTTTGAAGTTGAATCGGTGAGTGTACCACTCCCCTTCATTGTTGTTTAACTTGATTTTGCTCTGCAATCTGTTTATTTGTTCGAGACGAGGGTGTACTTTATCACACTCGTTCTCTAGTCTGATCATATGCCAATTTACTATGCAAAAATTTGAATCTGTTATCTATGTCTGCATCTGTTCGGATTTCTATGACCTATGAGCTCAATCCTGTGGCTAAGTTATTCGAGTCGGGCCGGCAAGGGCCTGGACGATTAGATAACGAACCACGGTAGTCTGTTCGGGGATTTTGGGTATTGAGACCCTTGATTCCGGGTATACTCGAGTATTACCATTTCTGTTCGGTTACGGTGAGCGGGCCCGGTAAAGGGGTGTTTGGTGGACGGAATTCGGTGTAAAGAGGGGTCTACGGACGTTTGGTTCTATATACGTTGACGGAGAGTCAACCGGTTTGGATCAAGTACTGCGCTGGAAATTTGGCTCCTGAGAGCCACCCGTATCCTTCTGATTTGAATCATTGGTTCCTTTGCTTTACATCTGGCATGTGTATCTGATTTGTTAAATGTGAAATGCCATGATTTTGCTGCTATATGTTTGGTACCTCATTGAGCGCAAGCTCACCCCTTTCTGTTCCCTTTTGTTTTCCTTACAGGAAAATAAACACTTTTGGTCTGGACTTGACAAATGGCTGCCAAATTGAGCTAATTGAACATATCTTTTGTATAGCTCATGTATTAAAACCCTAAGTGTACTTTTGGGGCGTTTTCTCTTCTGATTTGGCAAACCGTGTATATGTATCAACTTTTGAAAACTTTTGTATGTCCTTTTGGATTGTAATTGCTAAAGTTCAGATGTGAATGTTTGTTAGCTATTTCGGTTGGGTTCTGACGGGTCGGTTACTATTCATGGCCGACTCCGGATTTCATTTTTTTTTATTTTGGGTTATTTTACCATTTTGACTTGTTTACGCTCGTTTGTAAGTTCCGAATCGCTATAGATAGTTCTGGTCTGCATCGTTAGTCCTGGCGAGAGCTGGGCAGGCAGTCTGCTAACCCCTTTGGTTCGCCCTAGGGGAAAGTGGGGCTGTCACAAGTGGTATCAGAGCCACTTCGCGTGGTCTCTGCGCGGAGTGAGACTGGGCCAAGTGGTGTTGTGGTCCTAATTTCATGAATATGTCTAAGTGCTCGTTTGAGCGTAAGTTATGAACCGGGCATGTGATAAGTGTACGAATCATTATCATGGGACTCGAGGAAGCTAGGTATGTATGTCGGGTAGGAATCCTTAATAAAGATGGTTTACTCTTGGGACCGGCCGGCTCGAGTTGTGAATTATCTTAGATGGGATTCTTGCGCCCGGATACGAAAGATGTGAGGGCCTAGGTTAGAAAGGATTTGGTGAACTAGAAAGGCCTTTCCTCGGTGGATCGTCTATGTTTGTACTTGACTTAACTAGCTGTATGTATGTGTGCGGCCTAATTTTGACTGGCTTGTATATATATGCTTTGATCTTGTTTGGAATGTATAAATGTGTGTTATCATAAAAGTTTTGAGTGTTACTTACATGCATCGTGCTTATTTTGGTTTAGTATTATTGCCTAGACCAAGTAAAACTCATGGAAGGTACACGGAGTGGACGGGGCCGTGGGCGTGGAAATAGGCAACCTACACCTGAAAGGGGTACTAGGGAAACCTCATCTGGACCAAACCCTGAACTTAGGGTTGATCCCAATGTCCAAATAGCTGCTGCCATGCAGCAAATGACTACTTTGCTAGCCCAAGTGGTGCACCAACAAGGTCAAAACCCTAACCCTAACCCTGGGAATCCTGGTAATCACATGGAGGGCGAGGATAGAGCCCTTGAGAGATTTCAGAAGTTCTCCCCACCCAAATTTCTTGGAGGCCCTGATCCTGACGTAGCTGAGAAGTGGCTGGAGAAGATGATCGATATTTTCGCTGCCTTACACTATACCGAGGAGAGACAGGTGACATTTGTTGTCTTTCAACTAGAGGGAGCTGCCCGTTCCTGGTGGAATGTCATTCGAATGAAATGGGAAAGAGAACAAACCCCGAGGACGTGGGCGAACTTTATGAGAGAATTTAATGCCAAGTTTTTCCCACGGGGCTAAATGTTACATTGTAGCCCAACGATTAGAATGTTATTTGAGGATATAGTGAAGCCTTAATGGCTGGGAAAAGTAAGAAATTTAGGGGAAGTGCTGCCCGATTTTCTAGGCCGTTTGATTCCTTTAAGTTGGATTTGCCTTTTGGTAGAATGAAAGGCTTTTGGGTTGTTTGCGCCTAGGTCTTCATGCTACCTTTTCGTTTCCAAGAAAATCATGTTTTGCACCCTTGCATTAGTAATTATTTGGCGAGGCATACGACTAGTAGTCGAGCCTCACATGTGCATTCTGTTTACTCGATTCTGGAAGTAAAACCTTCAATTGGTTTATTTTGATTATTTTAGGGTTTCTTGGCGATTAAGGCCAATCTGAAGTGAAAACTTTTGAAGTTGAGCCGGTGAGTGTACCACTCCCCTCCATTGCTGTTTAACTTGATTTCTGCTCTGCAATCTGTTTATTTGTTCGAGACGGGGGTGTACTTTATCACACTCGTTCTCTAGTCTGTTCATATGCCAATTTACTATGCAAAATTTGAATATGTTATCTGTGTCTGCATCTGTTCGGATTTCTATGACCTATGAGCTCAATCCTGTGGCTAAGTTATTCGAGTCGGGCCGGCAAGGGCCTGGACGATTAGATAACGAACCATGGTAGTCTGTTCGGGGATTTTTGGGTATTGAGACCCTTGATTCCGGTATACTCGAGTATTACCATTTCTGTTCGGTTACGGTGAGCGGGCCCGGTAAAGGGGTGTTTGGTGGACGGAATTCGGTGTAAAGAGGGGTCTACGGACGTTTTGGTTCTATATACGTTGACGGAGAGTCAACCGGTTTGGATCAAGTACTGCGCTGGAAATTTGGCTCCTGAGAGCCACCCGTATCCTTCTGATTTGAATCATTAGTTCCTTTGCTTTACATCTGACATGTGTATCTGATTTGTTAAATGTGAAATGCCATGACTTTATTGCTATCTGTTTGGTACCTCATTGAGCGCAAGTTAAATTCAACATTTATTGCCAAGTTGGAAAGGCTACAATTTGTAAGGTGTTGTGTGGAGTTGTTTGGAAGCTTAAGGTGCTAAGTGGTCTCTCTTCTTTGGTTCTAAGGTAAGTGACTATGGAACCCCTCTCTTTTATCTAAAGATGCTTAATAAATGACTTGTGGTTGTTATGAGTGTGATTTTGTGGACTATTTCTTGATTTTAGTTAAGATTGATGAAGTTTTCTATTTATTTGGAATTTTTGCTGGTTGCATATGATCACTATGATGTGGCTATGTATGATGATTGGAAATGAGGGGTAATGACTCTAGTAAGTGCAAATGAGTGATAATTGCAAGTAATTTTGGATTTGGAGGAAATTTCAGCAACTTAGGGTTTCACCACCCCCTTTTCTGTCCGGTTTTGTATCTCCTACGTAGAGGCCGAATTGGCCTTTTCTTAAAACATGAAAGTTGTAGGTATTAATGTGTTTGAGGTGCCTGTAAAATTTCAGGTCATTTGGAGTAGTGTAGAGTGAGATATATCGATTTTACTGTTGCTGTTCTGGGTTGATCAGAATGTGAAAACTGCACTTGTAATTGGTTGTTTTGGCTGGTATTGCTTCAGAATTAGTTGTTATGGTCTTCTAATGAAATGTAGCTTGATGTATTAACTACCATATGCCTTTGGAATTTCTGGATTTGGACTTGTGTAGGCTGAGTTATGATGTTTGCACTAGAATACGTTTTGTGAATCTGTTTTTGCGATTCTGGTATAGTATATTGCACTTTCGACCTGGTTGCACTCGAAACTAGATTGAGTAGCCTTCTTCAACATTGTAGCCCCTTGAGTCCTGTGTATGCCTGTAAAATCTCAGGTTAAACGGATTAGTGTCTCATGAGTTATAGATGAAATGCTCAAGCCTGTTTTGAACATCAGATTTGGTACGTCTTTTAGTTTAGCTTCTGCCCGTGATCTTTCGGTTTTGATACAGTACGATTTGGGTGTCAACTCCTTCATAAGAAATTTAGATCTTGGTCTCAGCTTCGAAACGGTATAAAGTACGTTGAAATCTGAGTTCCGTAGCTCCGGTTTTGATCAAAACAATATCGATCGTCAGAACTGCCCGGTATTTGGACAGTTCTGACGGGTATTTTGGCACTCGATTTTCGTTCTGTTCTGAATGGATTCAGGTCTTGACCAAAACATGAAAGTTTTAGCCTTATGTCCCAGCTTTCTAACGCCTTTGGAATTTCTTGATTTCGATTTCTGACCCATGAGTTACGGCCTTGTAAACAGGGCCTGTTTGGTAACTCGCAATGAAACAGCTGGCACAATTTCGTGCATTTTTGACCTATATCTATTGAGATCTGGGTTGAGATGTCTAAAGGGAAGTTGTAGCCCTTCCTCTTAGCTTCGCAACGGTACCTCATGTACCTTGATCCGACACTCCTAGCCTAACTTTTGACCAAAACGGTTTGAGATGGCAGATTTGGCCGTCCCGTTTGCCGTTCCGCGCGCGCGCGTGTGCCATTTTTGTCGTTTCCGCACTTGCGCGTGCCAATTTTGCCGTTTTGCTTGTTTTAAATACGTTAGTTGCCGTTTGTGATATATTGTGACACAATCTTCGATTTCAGACGGTGGTGAACTAGGCGGAGCCGGTGGGGCCCACTACTAGCCAACAAACGAAGTGATTTCCGCTTTTGTACTACTTTTGTATTTTGAGTAAGTATTCAGGCCGGTTTGGTGTGTTTTCTTTGCTATGTGTTTGAGATATGTGAAAAGGGCACTTAGGCGAGGGTGTACTTTATCGCACTCGACCTAAACCCTAATTTGAATGTATAATTGTACTTGGCATATGTATATGAACCTTTTGGAACCAAAACCCTTGAGCTTGTGGCTCGGGGCGACTTTCGAATAAAGTTTGTGAAGTTTGCAAAGTTTGTGATTTTGAATAATTTTGTGAAGTTTGTGAGTTTGGGGCGAACTCTTGACCTGGTTGGACTATTCGAGCCGGTTAGGGCTTGGTCGAAGGCAGTCCAACTTAGTCTGAGGTCACCAAGTTTGTAGGTTCATGTTATGAACCAATTTTGTAAATCCGGTTCACCGAGAAGGTGACCAAGTTTGTGACCCGAGCTTGTGACTCAAGCTCAAGTTTGTGATTTCGTTCGCCCGGGCAAGTTTGTGAGGTGACTGGCCAGTGAGGGTGAAAAGGTGTCGGTGGGTGTACAAGTGAAGTTCTACGGACTATTATTTGCAGTCGACGGAGTGTCGGCAGGAGATCACGCATGGCACATGAGTTGGCTTTGGAGCCACCTGTATCCTTATTATGTGATGTTACTTTACTCTTATTGTGTAACTGTTACGTGAAATTTATGCTTTCGCCCCTGTTTACTTACTAAGCATATAGCTTACCCCATTCCTTTTGTTTTCCTTAGCAGGGGCCGACGCGGGGACTTTTGGCTCGTATACTAGTATAGTGAGATTGGCTTGTAACAGTTGAACAGTTAGGATGTTTGTTTTTGTTTTGGTGGTTTGACTCGATACTTTTGGAGAATGTAATTATAACTCTTTTTGGGATTTGTATATAGTATGTAAGGTACTGTTTTGGATTTTCTGGTTTTTATCGCTTTAAGGTTTGAGTCCTGGCGCGAGCTAGGCAGGCGGCCCGCCGATACTAAGAACAGTTAAATTCCAACTTGCACTAATCAGATCAAATAATCCTCAAAAGCAGTCAAGTACACAACAGGCATTGCCTCAAAAGTTCAACCACACGAGTAGTAGCCGGTCTACAACCACACAAGTACTCAAATAAGTTCAAAAGCCGGGTTCAAACAAATAAGCTCAAAAGATTATACTCAAATATACATATTTTTACAAAGTCACACTAAAAATATACAAGTTATCCGACATCCGGTTGGTGCAAAATCCATTATTTACGTGAGAACTACGGCTCCAAAAATGTAGTCAATCACCGGGTAACAAAAGAAACCAGGCATGCTGGTTATAACAAAATAAACATTGCAGATATAACAAAATAAACATATCAGATAGTCAAAAGGAAATCCCATCAACGGCCCTACGCGCCTCCCCTACGGAACCTACCTAATCCACTAGCACCGCCCCGGCGGCCCTAGGGTGCAAACCTAAAGAATAGATCCAAATAGCTAACTTCAATATTAAGTAAGAACCAAATCGATTCACACTGGGACTGGCCATCTCCAAGTGCAATCAACTCAATCCCCACTTTGCCTTATGGAAAAATTACAAAAGTCAATATCAAAATCTTAGCATTCAATATTTACCTTAATAGCCAAGTATCCCACAGTCCGGCATCCTAAACTTCAAGCCTAGGATACACTACAGAAATCTGAAGCCAAAGCTCTGATACCAACTGTAACGACCCCACTTCTCCCAAGGGCGAACCCAAGGGTATCGGCGGGCCGCCTGCCTAGCTCGCGCCAGGACTCAAACCTTAAAGCGATAAAAACCAGAAAATCCAAAAGAGTACCTTACATACTATATACAAATCCCAAAAGAGTTATAATTACATTCTCCAAAAGTATCGAGTCAAACCACCAAAACAAAAACAAACATCCTAACTGTTCAACTATTACAAGCCAATCTCACTATACTAGTATACGAGCCAAAAGTCCCCGCGTCGGCCCCTGCTAAGGAAAACAAAAGGAATGGGGTAAGCTATATGCTTAGTAAGTAAACAGGGGCGAAAGCATAAATTTCACGTAACAGTTACACAATAAGAGTAAAGCAAAAGCAGAAAAGTAACATCACATAATAAGGATACAGGTGGCTCCAAAGCCAACTCATGTGCCATGCGTGATCTCCTGCCGACACTCCGTCGACTGCAAATAATAGTCCGTAGAACTTCACTTGTACACCCACCGACACCTTTTCACCCTCACTGGCCAGTCACCTCACAAACTTGCCCGGGTGAACGAAATCACAAACTTGAGCTTGAGTCACAAGCTCGGGTCACAAACTTGGTCACCTTCTCGGTGAACCGGATTTACAAAATTGGTTCATAACATGAACCTACAAACTTGGTGACCTCAGACTAAGTTGGACTGCCTTCGACCAAGCCCTAACCGGCTCGAATAGTCCAACCAGGTCAAGAGTTCGCCCCAAACTCACAAACTTCACAAAATTATTCAAAATCACAAACTTTGCAAACTTCACAAACTTTATTCGAAAGTCGCCCCGAGCCACAAGCTCAAGGGTTTTGGTTCCAAAAGGTTCATATACATATGCCAAGTACAATTATACATTCAAATTAGGGTTTAGGTCGAGTGCGATAAAGTACACCCTCGCCTAAGTGCCCTTTTCACATATCTCAAACACATAGCAAAGAAAACACACCAAACTGGCCTGAATACTTACTCAAAATACAAAAGTAGTACAAAAGCGGAAATCACTTCGTTTGTTGGCTAGTAGTGGGCCCCACCGGCTCCGCCTAGTTCACCACCGTCTGAAATCGAAGATTGTGTCACAATATATCACAAACGGCAACTAACGTATTTAAAACAAGCAAAACGGCAAAATTGGCACGCGCAAGTGCGGAAACGACAAAAATGGCACACGCGCGCGCGCGGAACGGCAAACGGGACGGCCAAATCTGCCATCTCAAACCGTTTTGGTCAAAAGTTAGGCTAGGAGTGTCGGATCAAGGTACATGAGGTACCGTTGCGAAGCTAAGAGGAAGGGATACAACTTCCCTTTAGACATCTCAACCCAGATCTCAATAGATATAGGTCAAAAATGCACGAAATTGTGCCAGCTGTTTCATTGCGAGTTACCAAACAGGCCCTGTTTACAAGGCCGTAACTCATGGGTTTGAAATCGAAATCAAGAAATTCCAAAGGCGTTAGAAAGCTGGGACATAAGGCTAAAACTTTCATGTTTTGGCCAAGACCTGAATCCATTCAGAACAGAACGAAAATCGAGTGCCAAAATACCCGTCAGAACTGTCCAAATACCGGGCAGTTCTGACGATCGATATTGTTTTGATCAAAACCGGAGCTACGGAACTCAGATTTCAACGTACTTTATACCGTTTCGAAGCTGAGACCAAGATCTAAATTTCTTATGAAGGAGTTGACACCCAAATCGTACTGTATCAAAACCGAAAGATCACGGGCAGAAGCTAAACTAAAAGACGTACCAAATCTGATGTTCAAAACAGGCTTGAGCATTTCATCTATAACTCATGAGACACTAATCCGTTTAACCTGAGATTTTACAGGCATACACAGGACTCAAGGGGCTACAATGTTGAAGAAGGCTACTCAATCTAGTTTCGAGTGCAACCAGGTCGAAAGTGCAATATACTATACCAGAATCGCAAAAACAGATTCACAAAACGTATTCTAGTGCAAACATCATAACTCAGCCTACACAAGTCCAAATCCAGAAATTCCAAAGGCATATGGTAGTTAATACATCAAGCTACATTTCATTAGAAGACCATAACAACTAATTCTGAAGCAATACCAGCCAAAACAACCAATTACAAGTGCAGTTTTCACATTCTGATCAACCCAGAACAGCAACAGTAAAATCGACATATCTCACTCTACACTACTCCAAATGACCTGAAATTTTACAGGCACCTCAAACACATAAATACCTACAACTTTCATGTTTTAAGAAAAGGCCAATTCGGCCTCTACGTAGGATATACAAAACCGGACAGAAAAGGGGGTGGTGAAACCCTAAGTTGCTGAAATTTCCTCCAAATCCAAAATTACTTGCAATTATCACTCATTTGCACTTACTAGAGTCATTACCCCTCATTTCCAATCATCATACATAGCCACATCATAGTGATCATATGCAACCAGCAAAAATTCCAAATAAATAGAAAACTTCATCAATCTTAACTAAAATCAAGAAATAGTCCACAAAATCACACTCATAACAACCACAAGTCATTTATTAAGCATCTTTAGATAAAAGAGAGGGGTTCCATAGTCACTTACCTTAGAACCAAAGAAGAGAGACCACTTAGCACCTTAAGCTTCCAAACAACTCCACACAACACCTTACAAGCACTAAACTAAGAGGTTTTATGGAAGGAATTCAAGATTAAACGGTTAAGTTGTTGATTTGGGCAAGATTAGAGCAAGGAATTGAGAGAGGTTTTCTTCCTTCTTGCAAGAGAGAGGGCCGGCCAAAGGTAAGAGAAAAATGGTGATTTTTGGTTAATTTTAAGGTATTTAACCAATTGGGTCAAAAGTCAAAAAAATGGAATAGTAAATCTTATTGTAAGAGTTAATCTTATGGTGACACTTGTCACCTTTTATGAAATATCTACCTAAACCCTTAATGTTCAGATAAATGTTGAGATAACTCATTTAAAATGTTGGTAGAAGCACCTAACTCATTAAAAATGGGGAGAACATTGACTTTTGAATCTCAACATTCACCAAATTTTATGAAGTGGGGTCGTCGCAGTTGATGTCTCACAAGAGGATCAGACCCCAATCGCTCTCTCATTTTGTGGCTACTGTAGAAAATCCAACCATATGGAGGTGGATTGCTGGAAAAAGGATGGAAGGTGTCTGCGTTGCGGGAGCACCGAGCATCGGATTGCTAATTGCCCTAGTTTATTGCGTGAAAAGAAAGGAACTCAGGAACTCAGCCGCTAACCCAGACCGACCCTGGACCGTCAAATAGAGGAAGGACTGGAATGAAGAACCTCGTTTCTTCTGACTCTGAAGACGAAGAAGGTACAGGCCGTTGGTTACTTTAGATTTTGAAGGAAAAATTTCGAGGACGAAATTGTCCTAAGTGGGGGAGATTGTGAGGCCCCAGTTCATTCTACGTTGATATATTCCTTAGTTGGGTGGTAACGTTTGGTTTTGTGAGTATTTCGAAAACCCTAATTTCCGGTTAAGATTGGAAACTCGTCTTTTCTACATTTTTCTGTATTAGAAAAATTCCCCAGATAATTTTTATTGAGTAAATAGAGTTTTTAGATGATTTTTCTAGTATTAGTTGGTTTTTGAGAAATTAACAACGTATATCGAACGTGGGACCCACGAGTGCGAAAAGTTCGGAAAATTTCGGCCGATTAGGTTAAGTTTCGAATACTGGGTTTAATTTACCGGGTGTTAAGAGATAAGTAGAGATTGCAATTTGGATTGATATGAGAGAGAAAAGTTAGGTAGATATTTCATAAAAGGTGACAAGTGTCACCATAAGATTAACTCTTACAATAAGATTTACTATTCCATTTTTTTGACTTTTGACCCAATTGGTTAAATACCTTAAAATTAACCAAAAATCACCATTTTTCTCTTACCTTTGGCCGGCCCTCTCTCTTGCAAGAAGGAAGAAAACCTCTCTCAATTCCTTGCTCTAATCTTGCCCAAATCAACAACTTAACCGTTTAATCTTGAATTCCTTCCATAAAACCTCTTAGTTTAGTGCTTGTAAGGTGTTGTGTGGAGTTGTTTGGAAGCTTAAGGTGCTAAGTGGTCTCTCTTCTTTGGTTCTAAGGTAAGTGACTATGGAACCCCTCTCTTTTATCTAAAGATGCTTAATAAATGACTTGTGGTTGTTATGAGTGTGATTTTGTGGACTATTTCTTGATTTTAGTTAAGATTGATGAAGTTTTCTATTTATTTGGAATTTTTGCTGGTTGCATATGATCACTATGATGTGGCTATGTATGATGATTGGAAATGAGGGGTAATGACTCTAGTAAGTGCAAATGAGTGATAATTGCAAGTAATTTTGGATTTGGAGGAAATTTCAGCAACTTAGGGTTTCACCACCCCCTTTTCTGTCCGGTTTTGTATCTCCTACGTAGAGGCCGAATTGGCCTTTTCTTAAAACATGAAAGTTGTAGGTATTTATGTGTTTGAGGTGCCTGTAAAATTTCAGGTCATTTGGAGTAGTGTAGAGTGAGATATGTCGATTTTACTGTTGCTGTTCTGGGTTGATCAGAATGTGAAAACTGCACTTGTAATTGGTTGTTTTGGCTGGTATTGCTTCAGAATTAGTTGTTATGGTCTTCTAATGAAATGTAGCTTGATGTATTAACTACCATATGCCTTTGGAATTTCTGGATTTGGACTTGTGTAGGCTGAGTTATGATGTTTGCACTAGAATACGTTTTGTGAATCTGTTTTTGCGATTCTGGTATAGTATATTGCACTTTCGACCTGGTTGCACTCGAAACTAGATTGAGTAGCCTTCTTCAACATTGTAGCCCCTTGAGTCCTGTGTATGCCTGTAAAATCTCAGGTTAAACGGATTAGTGTCTCATGAGTTATAGATGAAATGCTCAAGCCTGTTTTGAACATCAGATTTGGTACGTCTTTTAGTTTAGCTTCTGCCCGTGATCTTTCGGTTTTGATACAGTACGATTTGGGTGTCAACTCCTTCATAAGAAATTTAGATCTTGGTCTCCGCTTCGAAACGGTATAAAGTACGTTGAAATCTGAGTTCCGTAGCTCCAGTTTTGATCAAAACAATATCGATCATCAGAACTGCCCGGTATTTGGACAGTTCTGACGGGTATTTTGGCACTCGATTTTCGTTCTGTTCTGAATGGATTCAGGTCTTGGCCAAAACATGAAAGTTTTACCCTTATGTCCCAGATTTCTAACGCCTTTGGAATTTCTTGATTTCGATTTCTGACCCATGAGTTACGGCCTTGTAAACAGGGCCTGTTTGGTAACTCGCAATGAAACAGCTGGCACAATTTCGTGCATTTTTGACCTATATCTATTGAGATCTGGGTTGAGATGTCTAAAGGGAAGTTGTAGCCCTTCCTCTTAGCTTCACAACGGTACCTCATGTACCTTGATCCGACACTCCTAGCCTAACTTTTGACCAAAACGGTTTGAGATGGCAGATTTGGCCGTCCCGTTTGCCGTTCCGCGCGCGCGCGTGTGCCATTTTTGTCGTTTCCGCACTTGCGCGTGCCAATTTTGCCGTTTTGCTTGTTTTAAATACGTTAGTTGCCGTTTGTGATATATTGTGACACAATCTTCGATTTCAGACGGTGGTGAACTAGGCGGAGCCGGTGGGGCCCACTACTAGCCAACAAACGAAGTGATTTCCGCTTTTGTACTACTTTTGTATTTTGAGTAAGTATTCAGGCCGGTTTGGTGTGTTTTCTTTGCTATGTGTTTGAGATATGTGAAAAGGGCACTTAGGCGAGGGTGTACTTTATCGCACTCGACCTAAACCCTAATTTGAATGTATAATTGTACTTGGCATATGTATATGAACCTTTTGGAACCAAAACCCTTGAGCTTGTGGCTCGGGGCGACTTTCGAATAAAGTTTGTGAAGTTTGCAAAGTTTGTGATTTTGAATAATTTTGTGAAGTTTGTGGGTTTGGGGCGAACTCTTGACCTGGTTAGACTATTCGAGCCGGTTAGGGCTTGGTCGAAGGCAGTCCAACTTAGTCTGAGGTCACCAAGTTTGTAGGTTCATGTTATGAACCAATTTTGTAAATCCGGTTCACCGAGAAGGTGACCAAGTTTGTGACCCGAGCTTGTGACTCAAGCTCAAGTTTGTGATTTCGTTCGCCCGGGCAAGTTTGTGAGGTGACTGGCCAGTGAGGGTGATAAGGTGTCGGTGGGTGTACAAGTGAAGTTCTACGGACTATTATTTGCAGTCGACGGAGTGTCGGCAGGAGATCACGCATGGCACATGAGTTGGCTTTGGAGCCACCTGTATCCTTATTATGTGATGTTACTTTTCTGCTTTTGCTTTACTCTTATTGTGTAACTGTTACGTGAAATTTATGCTTTCGCCCCTGTTTACTTACTAAGCATATAGCTTACCCCATTCCTTTTGTTTTCCTTAGCAGGGGCCGACGCGGGGACTTTTGGCTCGTATACTAGTATAGTTAGTTTGGCTTGTAATAGTTGAACAGTTAGGATGTTTGTTTTTGTTTTGGTGGTTTGACTCGATACTTTTGGAGAATGTAATTATAACTCTTTTGGGATTGTATATATTGTATTTAGTGCTCTTTCGAACTTTAAGTTTTGAGTCCTGGCACGAGCTAGGCAGGCGGCCCGCCGATACCCTTGGGTTCGCCCTTGGGAGAAGTGGGGTCGTCACAGTTGGTATCAGAGCTTGGGGTTTTCCCTGAGAAGGTAGTGGAGAACATTGACTGGTTTTGGTCAATTTGGATTTCGTGCATTTTTTACCTATATCTATTGAGATCTGGGTTGAGATGTCTAAAGGGAAGTTGTAGCCCTTCCTCTTAGCTTCGCAACGGTACCTCATGTACCTTGATCCGACACTCCTAGCCTAACTTTTGACCAAAACGGTTTGAGATGGCAGATTTGGCCGTCCCGTTTGCCGTTCCGCGCGCGCGCGTGTGCCATTTTTGTTGTTTCCGCACTTGCGCGTACCAATTTTGCCGTTTTGCTTGTTTTAAATACGTTAGTTGCCGTTTGTGATATATTGTGACACAATCTTCGATTTCAGACGGTGGTGAACTAGGCGGAGCCGGTGGGGCCCACTACTAGCCAACAAACGAAGTGATTTCCGCTTTTGTACTACTTTTGTATTTTGAGTAAGTATTCAGGCCGGTTTGGTGTGTTTTCTTTGCTATGTGTTTGAGATATGTGAAAAGGGCACTTAGGCGAGGGTGTACTTTATCGCACTCGACCCAACTGTAATTCCTTCTACCAACATTTTTAATGAGTTCGCCCCAGTCAACATTTTGACTGGTTTTGGTTTCTTGTGACAGCCCCACTTTCCCCTAAGGCGAACCAAAGGGGTTGGCGGACTGCCTGCCCAGCTCTCGCCAGGACTACGGATCAGATTAGCGCGATCTAATACTTTTCGGGTCATACAACCGCATGAAAACCAGTCGAACCCACAAAATAAGAAAAAACAAAGTCGGAGTCGGCCATGAAGAGGAACCGACACGTCAAAACCCAACCAAACGTCAAGCAAATATTTACATCTCACAAGTTAGCATATACTTCCCAAAAGGGGCATACCAAAGTGATTCAAAAGTGGATACATGTACGGTTTGCCAAATCCAAAAGAGAAACGGACCAAAAGTACATTTAGGGTTTTAATACATGAGCTATACAAAAGATATGTCCAACTAGCTCAAGTCGGCAACCGATTATCAAATCCAGTCCAAAAGTATTTATTTTCCTGTAAGGAAAACAAAAGGAACAGAACGGGGTGAGCTTGCGCTCAATGAGGTACCAAACAGATAGCAATAAAGTCATGGCATTTCACATTTAACAAATCAGATACACATGTCAGATGTAAAGCAAAGGAACTAATGATTCAAATCAGAAGGATACGGGTGGCTCTCAGGAGCCAAATTTCCAGCGCAGTACTTGATCCAAACCGGTTGACTCTCCGTCAACGTATATAGAACCAAAACGTCCGTAGACCCCTCTTTACACCGAATTCCGTCCACCAAACACCCCTTTACCGGGCCCGCTCACCGTAACCGAACAGAAATGGTAATACTCGAATATACCGGAATCAAGGGTCTCAATACCCAAAAATCCCCGAACAGACTACCATGGTTCGTTATCTAATCGTCCAGGCCCTTGCCGGCCCGACTCGAATAACTTAGCCACAGGATTGAGCTCATAGGTCATAGAAATCCGAACAGATGCAGACACAGATAACATATTCAAATTTTGCATAGTAAATTGGCATATGAACAGACTAGAGAACGAGTGTGATAAAGTACACCCCCGTCTCGAACAAATAAACAGATTGCAGAGCAGAAATCAAGTTAAACAGCAATGGAGGGGAGTGGTACACTCACCGGCTCAACTTCAAAAGTTTTCACTTCAGATTGGCCTTAATCGCCAAGAAACCCTAAAATAATCAAAATAAACCAATTGAAGGTTTTACTTCCAGAATCGAGTAAACAGAATGCACATGTGAGGCTCGACTACTAGTCGTATACCTCGCCAAATAATTACTAATGCAAGGGTGCAAAACATGATTTTCTTGGAAACGAAAAGGTAGCATGAAGACCTAGGCGCAAACAACCCAAAAGCCTTTCATTCTACCAAAAGGCAAATCCAACTTAAAGGAATCAAACGGCCTAGAAAATCGGGCAGCACTTCCCCTAAATTTCTTACTTTTCCCAGCCATTAAGGCTTCACTATATCCTCAAATCAGTCCCAACATTTCACACAAGAGTCACCTTATTTCCCAAAAGCCGTTCACTAGGCTCAAAGCAGTACAAGTACAAAAGTTAGCTAGGAAACAACCGAAATGAAAGCAAGCCCTAAAAGAGACTCGATAACGAGTCATATAGCAATGCTAAACACAACCCCAATAGGGTTTCATATGCATAAATGAGCATAATAGCAAACCAGAAATTAGAAAATGGCCTTAGTCTTGGCCCCAAATAGAAAACTGTTTTGCCCTTATTATGCGGTAATGGTGTAAAATTCTGTACGGTTATCGGATGGGGGTGCAAGATGCACCGTTTCGAAGCTATGAAACAGAGCTACAATAATGTAGAAGGCCACTCAATCCAGTTCCTAACACAACTAGGTCAAATATGCCAAATACTAACCCAGAATTCCCAAAACAGGTTTGCAAAACACAGAAAACTGTAATCGGTATATCTCAGTCCATACAAGTCCAAATGCCGAAATTCCAAAGGCATAAGTTAGCTAAGACATCCAGTTACATTTCATCAGAAGACACCAACTTCAAAATCCAAACCAATTCCAGTCAAAATAGACAATTACTATCGCAGTTCGCACATTCTGTTCACCCAGAACAGCAACAGTAAAAACGGCATAACTCACTCTACACTACTCCAAATGCCCTGAAATTTTGCAGGCACTTCAAACTCATCAATACCTACAACTTTCATGTTTTGAGCAAAGTCCAATTCGGCCTCTATCTATGACCTAAAATTTCGGACAGAATGTTCAACCAAGAACCCTAATTTTCCAGAAATTCTTCCAAATTCAAAATTGATTGCATTTTCCTATCATATGCACCTACTAGAGCCAAAGCCCCTTATTACCAACCATCAAAAACAACCACACCATCAAGATCATATGAAACCAGAAAATTCCTCAAAAAATAAAAAAACTCAACCAAATCACTTCAAACCAAGAAATAATCCACAATTTCTAGCACAATAGCCACCATTAGGCATAAAATAAGCATCATTAGATATAAGGAAGTAGTAAAACATCACTTACCTAAGAACAAGAGATGTAGAGAGGTTGGCCACCTTAGAGGTTCAAACAAACTTTACTACAACACTTACTAGCACTAGAAGAAAGGTTTTTATGGAGTAGAATCTACTCTAGGCTTTTGTTTGTGGGAGATTGAAGCAAATGGAGCTTGAAAGTTGAAGAAATGCACTTCCTTCTTGAGCTAGGGAGATCCGGCCACCAAGAGAAGAAAATGGTGATTTTTGTGAAATTTTAAGATATTTAATCACTTGGTAAAAAAAGTCAAAAAGTGAATAGTGTCCAACCAATCAAATGGTGACACTTGTCACTTCATAAATGAATCTCTATCTCTTTGTTTCCCCCTCATACCAATCCAAATAACATCCTCTACTTATCTCTTAACACCCGATAAATTAACTCCAGTATCCAAAACTTAACCTTATTGGCCGAATTTTTCCGAACTTTTCGCACTAGTGGGTCCCACGTCCACTATTTACTCTTAATTTTCTAAAATTTCTCCAATGCTAGGAAAATCATCTTAAAACTATAATTGCTCATAAAATTCACTAAGAAAATATTTCTAAGCCAGAAAATGCAGAAAACATGCAATTAAGGGGAAATAAACCCTAGAAAAATAATTAGGGTTTTACGGGTTCTCACACTCTCCCCCCCTTAAAAGAATTTCGTTCTCGAAATTCCTTATCAGCGGAATCCATCAAATCTAAGGTACCTAACGGATCGTACCTTCTGCGTCCTCAGACGAGTCAGGGACCTGATGCTGCTCTAGAGAATATACTCGAGCTGGTGCCTTCGATCCCGTCCCTTCTCCTTTCGTCTGTCCAGGGTTGCTCTTGGCGGGTTGCTGAGAATTGGGCTTGGTTGGTGGCAGAGTCCCTCTCCGCTCGCGCAGGCGAGCTGGACAGTTAGCAATCCGATGTTCAGCGCTTCCACAGCGCAAGCATTTTCCTTCTTTCTTCCAGCAATTTGTTTCCGTATGACTTGGCCCTTCGCAATATCCACAGGGACCACGAGCAGCAGAGACCGTTCCTCCCTGAGGAACATCACGCGACACCCCTAGTTGTCGTACTCCTCCGTTTCCCTTTCCAATCTTAGGGGGTGTATTTGTACCTTCTTGTTCAGAGCTACTCCCAGGAAAGCCCCTTTTCTTGGTTTGGAAGTTTCTAACTTGTAGCCTCGCATCTTCAACCCGTTGAGCTTTCTCCACAGCGTCACTAAAGGTACTAAGTTGAGCTACAGCCAAATCCTTTTGAATCTCAACATTTAGCCCCTGAATAAAACGCCTTATTCGTCTTTGTTCAGTTATGATCAGTTCATGCGCAAACTTAGACAACCGAGTAAATTGACTCTCATACTCGGCTACGGTTTGTGTTCCTTGGCGAAGCCGAATAAATTCATCTTCCTTCTTTTCTTGGATGAGAGGAGGGAAAAACTTGGCATTAAAACCCCAAGCTCAACATTCATAAAATAGACTTTGAATGAGTTGGGGTCACCTCTTTTCTTTGCATGGAAGATATTTACTTGTGGCCTTGCAATTCCTGTCCTTTGAGCTTCCTCTGGAAACCCCATAGCAGTAGTGTTTTGTGCCATTGTTAAGGCCTCCTCAGAAATCCCTTCGTATTTCCTTTTTAGCTCCAAGTTCTGGTGCAAGAGCTCAATCTTTTCTGAATACTCGTGCTTCCATCGCCCTTCCCAGTATGCGGCTAGTCTCCTTTGGACCTCTATTTCGTCTCGAAGAACTGCGATTTCCTTATACATCTCGACCCAATGTGCCATCTCACGGAGTTGCTGGACCTTCGATAGTAGCCTGCTGGCCAAAACAATGGGTCATAATAAATTCCTAAATACCAATGACACTCTCGGTCCCTGGTTTTGTTCAGTGGTTGTTTCCCCTTTTTCTTGACTCTTGGCCCCGCTTGGCTCCACGGCCACGACCATGTCCGCGACTACGTCTTCCCTCTATGTTTTTTTTTCTTCCAAAGGGTACTTTAATAAATGAAATACGCAAATAAACTTATACGCACATAACACGCCATATTAAGGAGACAGATAATCAATTACACAAATACATATCAAATTGGACAGATAACCATGTACACACACACACATACTAACATCATGTAGTAACTATATACGGGCGAGTCAAAAGAAAAGGTGAAATCGTTAGGAAACAACCGAAATGAAAGCAAGCCCTAAAAGAGACTCGATAACGAGTCATATAGAAATGCTAAACACAACCCCAATAGGGTTTCATATGCATAAATGAGCATAATAGCAAACCAGAAATTAGAAAATGGCCTTAGTCTTGGCCCCAAATAGAAAACTGTTTTGCCCTTATTATGCGGTAATGGTGTAAAATTCTCTACGGTTATCGGATGGGGGTGCAAGATGCACCGTTTCGAAGCTATGAAATAGAGCTACAATAATGTAGAAGGCCACTCAATCCAGTTCCTAACACAACTAGGTCAAATATGCCAAATACTAACCCAGGTTTGCAAAACACAGAAAACTGTAATCGGTATATCTCAGTCCATACAAGTCCAAATGCCGAAATTCCAAAGGCATAAGTTAGCTAAGACATCCTGTTACATTTCATCAGAAGACACCAACTTCAAAATCCAAACCAATTCCAGTCAAAATAGACAATTACTATCGCAGTTCGCACATTCTGTTCACCCAGAACAGCAACAGTAAAAACGGCATAACTCACTCTACACTACTCCAAATGCCCTGAAATTTTGTAGGCACTTCAAACTCATCAATACCTACAACTTTCATGTTTTGAGCAAAGTCCAATTCGGCCTCTATCTATGACCTAAAATTTCGGACAGAATGTTCAACCAAGAACCCTAATTTTCCAGAAATTCTTCCAAATTCAAAATTGATTGCATTTTCCTATCATATGCACCTACTAGAGCCAAAGCCCCTTATTACCAACCATCAAAAACAACCACACCATCAAGATCATATGAAACCAGAAAATTCCTTTGACTCGCCCGTGGGGTTTGAGGTGTTTGAGGTGTTTGAGGTGTTCATAAGAAACCATCAAGGTGTTTGAGGTGCCAAGGGCGAACCCAAGGGTATCGGCGGGCCGCCTGCCTAGCTCGCGCCAGGACTCAAAACTTAAAGTTCGAAAGAGCACTAAATACAATATATACAATCCCAAAAGAGTTATAATTACATTCTCCAAAAGTATCGAGTCAAACCACCAAAACAAAAACAAACATCCTAACTGTTCAACTATTACAAGCCAAACTAACTATACTAGTATACGAGCCAAAAGTCCCCGCGTCGGCCCCTGCTAAGGAAAACAAAAGGAATGGGGTAAGCTATATGCTTAGTAAGTAAACAGGGGCGAAAGCATAAATTTCACGTAACAGTTACACAATAAGAGTAAAGCAAAAGCAGAAAAGTAACATCACATAATAAGGATACAGGTGGCTCCAAAGCCAACTCATGTGCCATGCGTGATCTCCTGCCGACACTCCGTCGACTGCAAATAATAGTCCGTAGAACTTCACTTGTACACCCACCGACACCTTATCACCCTCACTGGCCAGTCACCTCACAAACTTGCCCGGGCGAACGAAATCACAAACTTGAGCTTGAGTCACAAGCTCGGGTCACAAACTTGGTCACCTTCTCGGTGAAGCGGATTCACAAAATTGGTTCATAAAATGAACCTACAAACTTGGTGACCTCAGACTAAGTTGGACTGCCTTCGACCAAGCCCTAACCGGCTCGAATAGTCCAACTAGGTCAAGAGTTCGCCCCAAACCCACAAACTTCACAAAATTATTCAAAATCACAAACTTTGCAAACCGATTAATCTTCAAGTTCCTCCATAAAATCCATTAAGTGAGTGATAGTGAGTTGTGTGGTGAAGTTGGTTGGAAGCTTAAGGTGCTAAGTGGTCTCTCTTCTTTGGTTCTAAGGTAAGTGACTATGGAACCCCTCTCTTCTATCTAAAGATGCTTAATAAATGACTTGTGGTTGTTATAAGTGTGATTTTGTGGACTATTTCTTGATTTTGGTTAAGATTGATGAAGTTTTCTATTTATTTGGGATTTTTGCTGGTTGCATATGATTACTATGATGTGGCTATGTATGATGATTGGAAATGATTGGGAATGAAGCTAGTTGGTGTGAATGGTAGTTAATTGCAGCAAGTTAGATATTTTCCAAAAGAAGGAAGATGAATTTATTCGGCTTCGCCAAGGAACACAAACCGTAGCCGAGTATGAGAGTCAATTTACTCGGTTGTCTAAGTTTGCGCCTGAACTGATCATAACCGAACAAAGACGAATAAGGCGTTTTATTCAGGGGCTAAATGTTGAGATTCAAAAGGATTTGGCTGTAGCTCAACTTAGTGCCTTTAGTGACGCTGTGGAGAAAGCTCAACGGGTTGAAGATGCGAGGCTACAAGTTAGAAACTTCCAAACCAAGAAAAGGGGCTTTCCTGGGAGTAGCTCTGAACAAGAAGGTACAAATACACCCCCTAAGATTGGAAAGGGAAACGGAGGAGTACGACAACTAGGGGTGTCGCGTGATGTTCCTCAGGGAGGAACGGTCTCTGCTGCTCGTGGTCCCTGTGGATATTGCGGAGGGCCAAGTCATACGGAAACAAATTGCTGGAAGAAAGAAGGAAAATGCTTGCGCTGTGGAAGCGCTGAACATCGGATTGCTAACTGTCCAGCTCGCCTGCGCGAGCGGAGAGGGACTCTGCCACCAACCAAGCCCAATTCTCAGCAACCCGCCAAGAGCAACCCTGGACAGACGAAAGGAGAAGGGACGGGATCGAAGGCACCAGCTCGAGTATATTCTCTAGAGCAGCATCAGGTCCCTGACTCGTCTGAGGACGCAGAAGGTACGATCCGTTGGGTACCTTAGATTTGATGGATTCCGCTGATAAGGAATTTCGAGGACGAAATTCTTTTAAGGGGGGGAGAGTGTGAGAACCCGTAAAACCCTAATTATTTTCCTAGGGTTTATTTCCCCTTAATTGCATGTTTTCTGCATTTTCTGGCTTAGAAATATTTTCTTAGTGAATTTTATGAGCAATTATAGTTTTAAGATGATTTTCCTAGCATTGGAGAAATTTTAGAAAATTAAGAGTAAATAGTGGACGTGGGACCCACTAGTGCGAAAAATTTGGAAAAATTCGGCCAATAAGGTTAAGTTTTGGATACTGGAGTTAATTTATCGGGTGTTAAGAGATAAGTAGAGGATGTTATTTGGATTGGTATGAGGGGGAAACAAAGAGATAGAGATTCATTTATGAAGTGACAAGTGTCACCATTTGATTGGTTGGACACTATTCACTTTTTGACTTTTTTTACCAAGTGATTAAATATCTTAAAATTTCACAAAAATCACCATTTCTTCTCTCTCTCATGGCCGAACCTCTTGCAAGGAAAAGGAAGAAAACTTCTCCAAGTTTCAAGCTTCAAACTAGCTCAAATCTTCCAAGAAAATTACTTAAACTAGTTTCTACTCCATAAATTCCCTCTAGTTGGTGCTAGTAAGTGATTTGGTGAAATTTTTTGGAGAAGCTAAGGTGTCCACAATCCCTCTCTCTCTTGATTTCTTGGTAAGTGTTGCTTGAACACCCTACTACCTCTAATAATGGTTATATGATGCTTAGAAGTGGCTTGAGTGTTTGAAAATGTGATTTATCTCTTGATTTGGCTTGTTTTGGTGAAATTTTTATTTTATTGGGAATTTTTCTGGTTTAATATGATCTTGATGTTGGGGGCTTGTATGATGAATTGTAATGGTTGGAAATGACTCTAGTGAGTGTGAATTGTGGTTAAATGCAATCAATTTTGGATTTGGTGTGAAAAATGGAAAGTTAGGGTTCATAAAATCCCAATTCTGTCCGGTTTTAGATCACTGGGTTAGAGGCCGAATTAGACTTTGCTTAAAACATAAAAGTTGTAGGTATTGATGTGTTGGAGGTGCCTGTAAAATTTCAGGTCATTTGGATTAATGTAGAATGAGTTATGACGAAATTACTGTAGCTGTTCTGCTTTGGACAGAATGCGAAAACTGCAATAGTAATTGGCCATTTTGACTGGTTTTGGTTTGGATTTTGAAGTTGGTGTCTTCTGATGAAATGTAGTTGGATGTCTTAGCTAACTTATGCCTTTGGAATTTCGGCATTTGGACTTGTATGGACTGAGATATACCGATTACAGTTTTCTGCGTTTTGCAAACCTGTTTTGGGAATTCTGGTATAGTATTTCGTATTTTTGACCTAGTTGGGCCAGGAACTGGATTGAGTGACCTTCTACATTGTTGTAGCCCTGTTTCATAGCTTCGAAACGGTGGTTCTTACACCCCCATCCGATAACCGTAGAGAATTTTACACCATTACCGCATAATAAGGGCAAAACAGTTTTCTATTTGGGGCCAAGACTAAGGCCATTTTCTAATTTCTGGTTTGCTATTATGCTCATTTATGCATATGAAACCTTATTGGGGTTGTGGTTGGCATTGGTTTATGACTCGTTATCGAGTCTCTTTTAGGGCTTGCTTTCATTTCGATTGTTTCCTAGTTAACTTTTGGTACTTGTACCACGTTGAGCCTAGCGAACGGCTTTTGGGAAATGAGATGAATTTTGTGTGAGATGTTGGGACTGATTTGAGGATAGAATGAAGCCTTAATGGCTGGAAAAGTAAGAGATTTAGGGGAAGTGCTGCCCGATTTTCTAGGCCGTTTGGTTCCTTTAAGTTGGGTTTGCCTTTTGGTAGAATGAAAGGCTTTTGGGTTGTTTGCGCCTAGGTCTTCATGCTACCTTTTCGTTTCCAAGAAAATCATGTTTTGCACCCTTGCATTAGTAATTATTTGGCGAGGTATACGACTAGTAGTCGAGCCTCACATGTGCATTCTGTTTACTCGATTCTGGAAGTAAAACCTTCAATTGGTTTATTTTGATTATTTTAGGGTTTCTTGGCGATTAAGGCCAATCTGAAGTGAAACTTTTTGAAGTTGAATCGGTGAGTGTACCACTCCCCTTCATTGTTGTTTAACTTGATTTTGCTCTGCAATCTGTTTATTTGTTCGAGACGAGGGTGTACTTTATCACACTCGTTCTCTAGTCTGATCATATGCCAATTTACTATGCAAAAATTTGAATCTGTTATCTATGTCTGCATCTGTTCGGATTTCTATGACCTATGAGCTCAATCCTGTGGCTAAGTTATTCGAGTCGGGCCGGCAAGGGCCTGGACGATTAGATAACGAACCACGGTAGTCTGTTCGGGGATTTTGGGTATTGAGACCCTTGATTCCGGGTATACTCGAGTATTACCATTTCTGTTCGGTTACGGTGAGCGGGCCCGGTAAAGGGGTGTTTGGTGGATGGAATTCGGTGTAAAGAGGGGTCTACGGACGTTTGGTTCTATATACGTTGACGGAGAGTCAACCGGTTTGGATCAAGTACTGCGCTGGAAATTTGGCTCCTGAGAGCCACCCGTATCCTTCTGATTTGAATCATTGGTTCCTTTGCTTTACATCTGGCATGTGTATCTGATTTGTTAAATGTGAAATGCCATGATTTTGCTGCTATATGTTTGGTACCTCATTGAGCGCAAGCTCACCCCTTTCTGTTCCCTTTTGTTTTCCTTACAGGAAAATAAACACTTTTGGTCTGGACTTGACAAATGGCTGCCAAATTGAGCTAATTGAACATATCTTTTGTATAGCTCATGTATTAAAACCCTAAGTGTACTTTTGGGGCGTTTTCTCTTCTGATTTGGCAAACCGTGTATATGTATCAACTTTTGAAAACTTTTGTATGTTCTTTTGGATTGTAATTCCTAAAGTTCAGATGTGAATGTTTGTTAGCTATTTCGGTTGGGTTCTGACGGGTCGGTTACTATTCATGGCCGACTCCGGATTTCATTTTTTTTTTATTTTGGGTTATTTTACCATTTTGACTTGTTTACGCTCGTTTGTAAGTTCCGAATCGCTATAGATAGTTCTGGTCTGCATCGTTAGTCCTGGCGAGAGCTGGGCAGGCAGTCCGCTAACCCCTTTGGTTCGTCCTAGGGGAAAGTGGGGCTGTCACAGCCAGTCACCTCACAAACTTGTCCGGGCGAATGAAATCACAAACTTGAGCTTGAGTCACAAGCTCGGGTCACAAACTTGGTCCACATACTCGGTGAACCGGATTCACAAACTTGGTGACCTCCAACCAGGTTGGACTGACTTCGACTAAGCCCTAACCGGCTCGAATAGTCCATCTAGGTCAAGAGATCGCCCCAAACTCACAAACTTCACAAAATTATTCAAAATCACCCCGAGCCACAAGCTCAAGGGTTTTAGTTCCAAAATGATTCACATACATATGTCATGTACAAATATGTGCGTAAATTCGGGTTTAGAGCGAGTGCGATAAATTACACCCTCGCCTAAGTACCCTCTTCATACATGTCGAAACACATAAGCAACTAACACATAAGAGCGGCCTGAATACTTACCCAAAATACAAAAGTAGTACAAAAGCGGAAATCACTTCGTGTGTTGGCTAGTAGTGGGCCCCACCGGCTCCGCCTAGCTCACCACTGTCTGAAATAGAAAATTTTATCACATTATATCACAAACGGCTACTAACAGACCCAAAACAAGCAAAACGGCAAAAGCCGACACACGCAAGTACGGAAACGGCAAAATTGGCACATGCAAGTGTGCGGAACGGCAAAAGGAACGGCCAAATCTGCCATCTCAAACCGTTTTGATCAAAGATTAGGCTAGGAAAGTTGGATCAAAGTGAGCGAGATACTGTTTTGAAGCTATGAGAAAGGGCTACAAATCTCCTGAAGAAACTTTAATCTAGATCTGAATGGAAGCAGGTCAAAATTGTAGAAAACAATACCAGAAATTTACGTCTTAGGGTGACGAACAGGGTCGTTTGCTGGACCATAACTCCCAGATCACAAATCCAAATCAGGAAATTCCAAAGGCATTAGAAACTGAGACATAAGGCTAAAACTTTGATGTTTTGGCCAAGACTTGAATCCACTCAAAACAGAACGAAAATCGAGTGCCAAAGTACCCGTCAGAACTGTCCAGATACAAGGCAGTTCTGACGATCGCTTTTGTTTCGGTCATAACAGGAGCTACGGAACTCGGATTTTGACGTACTTTATACCGTTTTGAAGCTGAGACCAAGATCTAAATTTCATATGAAGGGTTCAGAACCCAGTTCATACATGATCAACACGGAAAAACCCACGATCAGAAACTAAAATTCAAAACGTACACAAACTAATGTCTAAAACAGGCCTGAGGGTTTTGTCCATAACTCAGGATACTCTAATCCGTTTGACCTAAAAATTTACAGGTAGATTCAGGACTTAAGAGGCTACAATGTTGAAGAAGGCCACTCAACCCAATTTCGAGTGTAACTACATCAAAAATGTAACATATTATACCAGAATCTCATAACAGGTTCACAAACCGTATTCTAGTGCAAAAATCATAAAACAACCTATATAAGTCCAAATCCAGAAATTCCAAAGCCATATGAAAGCTTAGAAACAGGGCTACATTTATCAGAAGACCTCAATAACCAGTTTGGAAGCATTCCTAACCAAAATCACTAATTACAGGTGTAGTTCTTACATTCGGATAAAACCAGGACAGCAAGGGTAATTTCGACTTTTCTCACTCTACGCTACCCCGATTGACCTGAAATTTTGTAGGCACCTCTAAAATAACATTCCCTACAACTTTCATGTTTTAAGCCAAGGCCAATTCGGCCTCTATCTAGGACCAAAAGTTTCAGACAGAATGAAGAACCAAGGAACCCTAATTTTCCAGATTTCTTCCAAAACAGAAATTACTTGCAATCTTCCACTTTTTCCACCCTCTAGAATCATTATATACCATTTCCAATCATCATATATAGCCACACCATCATGTTCATATTAAAACAGAAAAATCCCCAAAAATAATAAAACTTCATCATTTCAACCACAAATCAAGAAATAACCCATAAATTTGCATCTCATACAACCACTAAGCATGATTTAAGCATCAAGTAAGGGAGGAGGGTGGTTCTTCATGACTTACCTTTAAAACAAGAGAGAGAGAGCTATAGGTCCTTCTAGTCGCCTCATTTAATGACTTGCCTAACTTTTTTCTCTCTCTTCCACCTATCCACTTGATACCTCTAAATATCTCATAACACCCGGTAAATTAAACCCAGTATCCAAAACTTAACCTAATCGGCCGAATGTTACCGAACTTTCCGCACTAGTGGGTCCCACATCCGATATACGTTCTTAATTTCTCAAAAACTAACCGATACTAGAAAAATCATCTAAAACTATATTTAGTCAATAAAAATTATCTGGGGAATTTTCTAATAAAGAAAATGTAGAAAAAAAATGGGCGATTAAATAGAATAAACCCTAGAAAATAAAAAAAAAATTCTTGGGTTCTCGCACTCATTCTTTCGGGGCGTCACAACCTCCCCCACTTAGAACAATTTCGTCCTCGAAATTTCTATGAACGGAATCTATCAAATCTAAAGTAACCAGAAGCCTGTACCTTCCACGTTCTTAAAAGAAACGAGGCTCTTCATTCCAGTCCCTTCTCTAGTTGACGGTCCAGGGTCGGTCTGGGTTAGCTGCTGGGTTCCTTTCTTTTCGTGCAATAAACCCGGGCAATTAGCAATTTGATGCTTGGCGCTCCCACAGCGCAGACATCTCCTCCCCTTTCTCCAACAATTCACTTCAATGTGATTAGATTTTCTACAATAACCACAAATTGTCACACCACCCGCTCCACGACCCTTCTTAGCAGATGACCTACCTCGCTTACTCGGTTCTGGCCTTTGACTCTCAAGAGATGCGCTTCTTTTCTTTGCATGGAAGGTCTTCACTTGCGGCCTTGAAATTTCCGTCCTTTGAGTTTTCTCTGGAACCTCCATAGAAGTAGTGCTCTGTGCCATTGCTAAGGCCTCCCCGGAAATCCCTTCGTATTTCCTTTTTAGCTCTAAGTTCTTGTGCAAGATCTCAATTTTCTCTAAATACTCGTGCTTCCATCGCCCTTCCCAGTATGCGACTAGTTTCTTTTGGACTTCTATTTCGTCTCGAAGAACCGCAATTTCCTTATACATCTCAACCCAATGTGCCATCTCACAAAATTGCTGGAACTCAGATGGTAGCCTGTCGGGCAAAACAATGGGTCATAATCAATTCTTGGACACTTTGCATTCTCGGTCCATGTTTTGTTCGGCTATTGTTTCCTCCCTTTCTTCTCTTGACTCTCGGCCTCGTTTTGTTCCACAGTTATGACCATGCCCGCGACTATGTGCTCCTTCCACATATATACATATATATATATATAGTTTTCCCTTCTCTCTCTTTTCTTTCCAAAAAGGTACTTTAATGAATGAATGCAGTAAATTGACTACAATAACAAAATCCAACATACCAATTACACAAATAACATATCGCACATAACACGCCATATCAAAAGACGGACAAGCAAGTATACAAATACATATCAAGTTGGACAGATAACCATGTACACAAACACATATACTAACGTCAGGTGGTCGTAATATACGGGCGAACCAAAAGGAAAAGGTGAAGTCGTCCCAGTATCAGCCCGTCTGATCTCTCACGTCCCTTACTACCCAACTAGATGTCCATTGACCTTTTGTGCTCATTCTAGTCAGACAAAACCTGTTCATGTTTCCAAAATACAAGTCTCAAGTACCTAGTAGCTTGCATCGCCTCAATTCTGGAGTATTCGGGCACAAGAATCCGAAATACGATAGTTCACATCTCGAGCTGGCTAGTCCCAAGAGTAAACCATCTACAAATCGAACTTCCTACCCGACATACCTATCTATGGTCCTTAGATATAACACTTCAGGGTTCATAGCTTATGCTCGAACGAGCACTTAATCCTTCATACCCATTCACCACTCAGCCCAAGCTCACTCCGCGCAGAGACCACGCGAAGCAGGCTCTGATACCAACTGTGACGACCCCACTTCTCCCAAGGGCGAACCCAAGGGTATCGGCGGGCCGCCTGCCTAGCTCGCGCCAGGACTCAAAACTTAAAACAATAAAAGCCAGAAAATTCAAAAGAGTGCTATATACAATCCCAAAAGAGTTATAATTACATTCTCCAAAAGTACTTGCTCACACTATTACATCCTTATAATTACCACCAAAACCAAAATGTAGACCCTAAGGAGGGTCCTTATACAAACCACTAAAACTAAAACAAAAACAAACATACTATAAGTCCAACTATTACAATCAAACCTAACTATGCTAGTGTGTGTGACAAAAGTCCCCGCATCGGTCCCTGCTAAGGAAAACAAAAGGAATGGAGTAAGCTATATGCTTAGTAAGTAAACAGGGGCAAAAGAGTAAATTTCACGTAACAACAGTGACATAGTAAGAGTAAAGCAAAAGCAGAAAAGTAACATCACATAATAAGCATACAGGTGGCTCCAAAGCCAATTCATATGCCATGCGTGATCTCCTGCCGACACTCCGTCGACCACACTTAATGGTCCGTAGAACTTCACTTGTACACCCACCGACACCTTATCACCCTCACTGGCCAGTCACCTCACAAACTTGCCCGGGCGAACGAAATCACAAACTTGAGCTTGAGTCACAAGCTCGGGTCACAAACTTGGTCCACATACTCGGTGAACCGGATTCACAAACTTGGTGACCTCCAACCAGGTTGGACTGACTTCGACCAAGCCCTAACCGGCTCGAATAGTCCATCTAGGTCAAGAGGTCGCCCCAAACTCACAAACTTCACAAAATTATTCAAAATCACCCCGAGCCACAAGCTCAAGTGTTTTAGTTCCAAAATGATTCACATACATATGTCATGTACAAATATGTGCGTAAATTCGGGTTTAGAGCGAGTGCGATAAAGTACACCCTCGCCTAAGTACCCTCTTCATACATGTCGAAACACATAAGCAACTAACACATAAGAGCGGCCTGAATACTTACCCAAAATACAAAAGTAGTACAAAAGCGGAAATCACTTCGTGTGTTGGCTAGTAGTGGGCCCCACCGGCTCCGCCTAGCTCACCACTGTCTGAAATAGAAGATTTTATCACATTATATCACAAACGGCTACTAATAGACCCAAAACAAGCAAAATGGTAAAAGCCAACACACGCAAGTACGGAAACGGCAAAATTGGCACATGCAAGTGTGCGGAACGGCAAAAGGAACGGCCAAATCTGCCATCTCAAACCGTTTTGATCAAAGATTAGGCTAGGAAAGTCGGATCAAAGTGAACGAGATACTGTTTTGAAGCTATGAGAAAGGGCTACAAATCTCCTGAAGAAACTTTAATCTAGATCTGAATGGAAGTAGGTCAAAATTGTAGAAAACAATACCAGAAATTTACGTCTTAGGGTGACGAACAGGGTCGTTTGCTGGACCATAACTCCCAGATCACAAATCCAAATCAGGAAATTCCAAAGGCATTAGAAAGCTGAGACATAAGGCTAAAACTTTGATGTTTTGGCCAAGAACTGAATCCACTCAAAACAGAACGAAAATCGAGTGCCAAAGTACCCGTCAGAACTGTCCAGATACAAGGCAGTTCTGACGATCGCTTTTGTTTCGGTCATAACAGGAGCTACGGAACTCGGATTTCGACATACTTTATACCATTTTGAACCTGAGACCAAGATATAAATTTCATATGAAGGGATCAGCACCCAGTTCGTACATGATCAACACGGAAAAACCCACGATCAGAAACTAAAATTCAAAACGTACACAAACTAATGTCTAAAACAGGCCTGAGGGTTTTGTCCATAACTCAGGATACTCTAATCCGTTTGACCTGAAATTTACAGGTAGATTCAGGACTTAAGAGGCTACAATGTTGAAGAAGGCCACTCAACCCAATTTCGAGTGTAACTACATCAAAAATGTAACATATTATACCAGAATCTCATAACAGGTTCACAAACCGTATTCTAGTGCAAACATCATAAAACAGCCTATATAAGTCCAAATCTAGAAATTCCAAAGCCACAAGAAAGCTTAGAAACAGGGCTACATTTCATCAGAAGACCTCAATAACCAGTTCGGAAGCATTCCTAACCAAAATCACTAATTACAGGTGCAGTTCTTACATTCGGATAAAACCAGGACAGCAAGGGTAATTTCGACTTTTCTCACTCTACGCGACTCCGATTGATCTGAAATTTTGTAGGCACCTCTAAAATAACATTCCCTACAACTTTTATGTTTTAATCCAAGGCCAATTCGGCCTCTATCAGGACCAAAATTTTTGGACAGAATGAAGAACCAAGGAACCCTAATTTTCCAGATTTCTTCCAAAACAGAAATTACTTGCAATCTTCCACTTTTTCCACCCTCTAGAATCATTATATACCATTTCCAATCATCATATATAGCCACACCATCATGTTCATATTAAAACAGAAAAATTTCCAAAAATAATAAAACTTCATCATTTCAACCACAAATCAAGAAATAACCCAAAATTTGCATCTCATACAACCACTAAGCATGATTTAAGCATCAAGTAAGGGAGAAGGGTGGTTCTTCATGACTTACCTTTAAAACAAGAGAGAGAGAGCTATAGGTCCTTCTAGTTTTCGAAATCACTCCACCAATCAACTTACTAACACTAATAGAAGAGGTTTTATGGAGTAAGTTCAAGTTTCAATGGTTAGTTTTGATGATTTGGAGCAAAATAGAAGCAAAACTTGAAGATTTTCTTCCTTCCTTTTTGAGAGAGAGAGCAGGCCAAGCTTGAAGAAAAATGGAAGATATTTGGTAAATTTTTTTGGTTTTATTTAGTAATTGGTAAAAGGTTGAATAGTGGTCTTATGTAAGAAACAATACTATGGTGACACTTGTCGCCTCATTTAATGACTTGCCTAACTTTTTTCTCTCTCTTCCACCTATCCACTTGATACCTCTAAATATCTCATAACACCCGGTAAATTAAACCCAGTATCCAAAACTTAACCTAATCGGCCGAATTTTACCGAACTTTTCGCACTAGTGGGTCCCACATCCGATATACGTTCTTAATTTCTCAAAAACTAACCGATACTAGAAAAATCATCTAAAACTATATTTAGTCAATAAAAATTATCTAGGGAATTTTCTAATAAAGAAAATGTAGAAAAAAAATGGGCGATTAAATAGAATAAACCCTAGAAAATAAAAAAAAAATTCTTGGATTCTCGCACTCATTCTTTCGGGGCGTCACAATAATCATGGGAGATAATATCTCCCATAATCATAGGAGATAATATCTTCGACAGCCCCTCTCAAGTTGGTGCATATATATTTATCATGCCCAACTTGCTTGTAAGAAGTTCAAAATTTAGTCTAAAGTGTGCTTTGGTGAGAATGTCAGCTATCTGCTGAGCTGATGGAACGAATGGCATGCAGATAATTCCTCCTTCAAGTTTTTTTTTTATGAAGTGGCGGTCAATCTCAATATGTTTGGTTCTATCGTGTTGCACAAGATTGTGAGCTATGCTAATTGCCGCATGGTTACCACAATAGAGCCTCGTTGGAAGTTTAATAGGTCTTTTCAGCTCCTCTAAAACTCTCTTCAACCATAACATCTCACACACACCATGAGCCATAGCTCAGTACACTGCCTCTGCACTACTACGAGATACAACACTTTGTTTCTTACTTCTCCAAGTAACCAAATTGCCCCATACAAAGGTACAATACCCCGAGGTTGATCTTCTATCAATGACTGATCCTACCTGTCGTGTGACAGCCCCACCTCACCCTAAGGCGAACCAAAGGGTTCGGCGGACCGCCTGCCCAACTCTCGCCAGGACTAACGATGCAGACTAGAGCTATCTATTGCGATCCGGAACTTACAAACGAGTGGAAACAAGTTAAAATGGTAAAATAACCCAAAATAAAAAAATGAAATCCGGAGTCGGCCATGAATAGTAACCGACCCGTCAGAACCCAATCGAAAGAGCACGCAAACATTCACATCTGAACTTTAGCGATTACAATCCAAAATCACATACAAAAGTTTTCAAAAGTTGATACATATACACGGTTTGCCAAATCAAAAGAGAAAACGCCCCAAAAGTACACTTAGAGTTTTAATACATGAGCTATACAAAAGATATGTTCCACTAGCTCAATTTGGCAGCCATTTGTCAAATCCAGACCAAAAGTGTTTATTTTCCTGTAAGGAAAACAAAAGGGACAGAAAGGGGTGAACTTGCGCTCAATGAGGTACCAAACATATAGCAGAAAAATCATGGCATTTCACATTTTACAAATCAGATACACATGCCAGATGTAAAGCAAAGGAACCAATGATTCAAATCAGAAGGATACGGGTGGCTCTCAGAAGCCAAATTTCCAGCGCAGTACTTGATCCAAACCGGTTGACTCTCCGTCAACGTATATAGAACCAAAACGTCCGTAGACCCCTCTTCACACCGAATTCCGTCCACCAAACACCCCCTTTACCGGGCCCGCTCACCGTAACCGAACAGAAATGGTAATACTCGAGTATACCGGAATCAAGGGTCTCAATACCCAAAAATCCCCGAACAGACTACCGTGGTTCGTTATCTAATCGTCCAGGCCTTTGCCGGCCCGACTCGAATAACTTAGCCACAGGATTGAGCTCATAGGTCATAGAAATCCGAACAGATGCAGACACAGATAACAGATTCAGATACAGATACAGAATAGCAGATTCAGACGGCAGATTCAGATAGGCACTCAAAATTGGAATATGAACAGACAAGAGAACGAGTGTGATAAAGTACACCCTCATCTCAAACAAATTAAACAGATTGCAGAGCAGAAATCAAGTTAAACAGCAATGGAGGGGAGTGGTACACTCACCGGTTCAACTTCAAAAGTTTTCACTTCAGATTGGCCTTAATCGCCAAAAACCCTAAAATAATCAAAATAAACCAATTGAAGGTTTCACATCCAAAATCAATTAAACGGAATGCGCAAGTGAGGCTCGACTACACGTCGTACGCCTTGCCAAATAAATACTAGTGCGAGGGTGGAAAACATGATTTTCTTGGAACAAAAAGATAACATGAAGACCTAGGCGCCAAACAACCCAAAAGCCTTTTATTTCTATCAAGAGGCAAATCCAACTTAAAGAACCAAACGGCCTAGAAAATTGGGCAGCACTTCCCCTGGATTCCTTACTTTTCCAGCCATTAAGGCTTCATTATTTCCTCAAATCAGTCCCAACATCTCACACAAAAGTCATCTCATTTCCCAAAAGTCATTCACTAGGCTCAAAGTAAAAGTTAACTAGGAAATGACCCGAATAAAAGTAAGCCTTAAAACATACAAACAAGTACAATAAGACTTGATAACTGATCATAAATCAATGCCAAATATGACCCCAATAGGGTTCCATGAACATATACAAACAGTAGAGAAAACCAGAAAATTCGGAAATGCAATTAGCTTTGGCCTTGAAAAACAGTTTTTGACCTCTTTTTGCGGTAATGGCACCAAATGCCCTATGATTATCGGATGAAGGTGTAAGACCCACCATTACGAAGCTAAAAGACAGGGCTACAACATCACAGAAGGTCACTCAGCCCAGTTTTGAGTGCAAACAGGTCAAAAATGCAAAATACTACATCAAAATATAAAACAGATTCACCAAAACACATTCTAGCGGAAATATCATAACTCAGGCTCTACAAGTCCAAATCCAGAAATTCCAAAACCAGATGAAAGCTAAGAAACAGGGTTAAATTTCTTCAGAAGGCCTCAACAACTAATTCGGAAACAATCCAGACCAAAACAACCAATAACAGTCACAAATCCCAATTTCGGGTAAAACCAGAACAGCAATAGTAATTTCGACTTATCTCATTCTACACTACTCCGATTGATCTGAAATTTTGTAGGCACCTATAAAATATCATTCTCCACAACTTTCATGTTTTGATCTAAGGCCAGTTCGGCCTCTAACTATGAGATATAAATTCGGGCAGAATGAAGAATCAAGAACCCTAATTTTTCAATTTTTGGTCCAAAACAGAAATTGATTGCAATTGTCCACTTTTTCCACCTCATAGAGTCCTTAAACATCATTTCCAATCATCATACATGACCACATAATCATACTCATATGAAAACAGAAAAATCCCCAAAAATTATAAAATTTCACCAATTCAACCAAAACCAAGAAATAATCCATAAAGTTGCACCTTATACCACCACTAATCATGATTTAAGCATCAATTAAAGAAGGAGGGTGATTCTTCACAACTTACCTTAAGAACAAGAGAGAGAGAGCTATTGGTCACCTTAACTTTCCAAGAAACTCCACCAAACAACTCACTATCACTCCCTTAAGTGTTTCTATGGAACAAAAACAAGTTTAGATGGTTGAATTCTTGGATTTGAGCAAGAGAGAATCAAGAAGTTGAAGAGGTTTTCTTTCTTCCTTTCCTAGAGAGAAATTCAGCCAAGCTTGAAGAAAAATGGAAGATATTTGGTCAATTTTTGGTTTTATTTAGTAATTGGTAAAAGGTTGAATAGTAAGTCAATTGTAGGCTTTAATCTCCAAGTGACACATGTCAAGACACTTGTCCCTCTCATTAATGTCATGCCTAACCTTTTTGTCTTTCTCACACCTATGCACTTGGCACCTCTAAATATCTAATAACACCCGGTAAATTAAACCCAGTATCCAAAACTTAACCGAACTGGCCGAATTTTTCCGAACTTTTCGCACTAGTGGGTCCCACGTCCGATATACACTCTTAATTTCTCAAAAACTAACCGATACTAGAAAAATCATTTTAAAAATTATATTTACTCATAAAATTTATCTAGAAAATTTTCCGGATACAAAAAGTGCAGAAAACAAACCATTGAAAATAAGAAAACCTCGAAATATAATAAAACCTAGGAAATGGAAAAATTACGGGTTCTTACATGTCGCGCCCCACTTTTGAAATGGTGTGAGAGTAGTGTGTGTAGTGTGTGTGAACGTGTGTAGAAGTGAAAGCAAAGACCGTGGGATTGTAAAATGCGACGGTTTTGATCAAGTAAAGTTCAAAAGGGTTTTATGTATGAAGAATGGAGTCGCCACTTGGTATAGAGTTAGGGTGTACCAAGTCACCCAAAAATGATTTTTGTTTTTGAATGAAAAAGTAAACAAACCCTTTTTGAAAACTTTTAGGTCTACGTAACCAAAGAAAGGGATCGGGGGTCATGTTTGATAAGGGAGAAGGCAAAGGCGGAGCCTAAGGCACTCCCTTACCCTAGCCAAAGCTAGTTGCGTGAATTAGCCCCATTTTTCCTAATTATTCTACCCAAACTATGTATCGCATGTTGGATATGACTATATGAATGCAAAAACCTAGACCTAGGGGGACATGGGGGAAATTTCTCTTCAAAGGTTGAGTGGTGCCAATCACATTAATTGTGAAGCCCAATAATGATCCTTTGGAGAGGTCACACATAATCCTAAATGACGTAAAAATGAGTGGAATGCATGCCATGTGAAAATGTGAGTTTGTGTGAAATGAGAAAAGTAATAAAAATAATAGGATGTAAGTGGAGGTGTGCAAATGTATTTACAAGGTAAGATGAGTAAAGAATGATGATGTGAAAATAACATAAAGTGCATGTGTGCAAGTGATATGGTATAAAGTGTGAGTAGTTAAGTGAAAACGTCGAAAAGTAGTGTGAAGTGAGAATGTGGAAAAAGGGATAGAATATAAAGTAGAAGTGTATAGGATAGTGAATAAATGAAATGCATGAACCCTAGAGGAATGCAAGCAAAACGGGTACGGGGACTTCTAACTTTGTGACTTTAATTTTCCCTTTGATTAGAAAGGAGAACTAGCGTGCTAAGGCTATTTTGAAGCCACACTCGCTCGTTTCCCTTATCGAAAGGGGACTCTCAAGCAAATGTATCCTATAACTAGCATGAGGTGCAAAAATCCTAAAATGAGGGGAAAAGGGGTTCGAAGAGCATGCCAAATGATAAAAAACTAAGAAAAATACATGAAATGAAGTGAAACATGCAAGCATGGACTCACGATAGGAGATGGCCTATTGGGTCTAGCATTGGACTAGCCCATTCTATGAATTCCTAACGGAATAATGAACCACAACTAGCATTGGACTAGTGTGGTGACGTACATTCAACTACGACTATAGAAAGCAAGTAGATATGCCAAACACTCATAAACACATAGCACATAACACTTAGCATGCTCGACTAGATGCAAGAACCTAATAAAGCAAATTAACACATAGCAACAAAAGCAAGCGATCAAGCTAATGGACCTATTACATTTGCTAGTTAGGCACACGTCTTCAATAGGTCTTCATCAAATGCTCTCCAAGCCCTATCTATTACAAGCCAAGAGGTGTACACATACCCCATTAAAAGAATAATAAAAGCAAAAGTAAATGAAGTAAATGAAAGGAATTAAAGAAAAACAAGGGAAGCAAGCAGACATGCAATTTTCACGTAGCACGTTGGATCACATAGGAGAGACAAAAAAAAATAAAAGAAGTTATACCTCCCTTGAGTTGGAGCTCTAATGGGGTGAAGTCACTTATTTATCCTCCAAAATAAAAGAAATGGTCAAGGTACCAATTTATTAAGAAAAATTAAAGAAATGTGCAAAACAAAGCTCACTTGATCGTAAAGCCTCTAAAGTCATGGCTTAAGTGCAATTGAAACAAAGCATGGTAGTTAATTGAAGCAAACAATCAATGAAGTTGCACAAATTAAAATTACCAAGGACCAAATTGATGAAATTATTTAATTGATTGGGTCCTAGTGGAACAAGGAGAGACTTGGGGGGCTGAAGTGCAATTTTAAGAAGGAATTACATGCATGCAGGCTACGAGGGATTCATTTCTACAACCAAAAGCATTGTGCAATTTCTGGGTTCTTGCGACTTTATTGCAGGATTGAAGCAAAGGAAATGAAGCTGATCATCAAGGATATAAGCAAACAGCAAAACAGCAATAGAGGAAAAAGGGAAAAGTGCCGCAAGTTTTCTGCAACCTAAAGTGAAGGCCTGCTACATTTTTTGCTTCAAATTCGAATTTCAGATTCAAATACATAAAGTTTGCTCGAGACTTGTTCAGTCGACATTACCTAAATGCCCAAATTCTATATCCAGATATGATTGTTTAATTCTCATGGAGAGACTTCAGGCCAAGCAGGCAAGAGGAAAAAAAACACAAAATGCAGACGAAAAGCTTTCATAAGATACTTGCAACGGTTCGTTATCAAAGCTAAACAGCATCCACACAAGAATATTCAACATGACAGAGCATACAAAAATCTAAGGAACGCCAAATTCCCGCAACTCTGAGCAATGTCGACAACGCTCCACAGAGAGACATGAGAGCAGCTTTTGAACAGGTAAAAACAGTAAGAAAGAAACAGGAACAACGAAAGACAGCAAGCACGCACAACCTGGACTGAACATTTTCTCATGCAAGCATTCGAACTATTTCTGCAATTTCCTTTGCTGCTACGAACCATAACAGCAGAATTTCTACCCTAAAGGTCAACATCAAGAATTCAAACTCACTTCTCAACGAAATTTAATGACCGAACACTTCACAGGCAAGATTAAAACAATACAGGCAAACAAGGAAACACATAAATCAGCAAGCAACTACAAGCATCAGCAGCGACAAAACAACAAAACACAAAACAACTCAAGAACCCAACTCAACCTCGAAGGAATATGATAGAGCCTAGAAATTAGTTTAAGAAGATACCTGAGGAAGCTTTTGGATCGAAAACAGAGCAGAAAAAGACGTGAACGAGGCGCTGGGGTTGCTCCGTCGCAGCTTCGAACCCGCACCAGCGAAGCCAGGCAGCGGTCTTTGGGGGCAGATTCGAAGACTTTATCAATGTTTTCTCTCAGAGATTTCTGAACAAGAATTGCCCCTCTGATGTTGGAGAGTGTGCAGAAACCAAAATCCAATCGAATTGAGCAACCAGAAAAGAGATAATCATGCCGCAAAGTGTGCCGAAAATCAGCCAGTTCTGCCGAAAACTTTTACAGAAATTTCTTCTTCCCCTTCTTGTTTTTTGTCCGCCGCTCCCAACTCTATCCCTCACAAAAACTCTCTCCTTTCTCGTTGTTTCTTGCCCAAGCTCTCCCCTTTTTCAGATCCTCCCAAAGCTCTTCCCTTTCTCCTTCAGTTTCTCTCTATCCTTTCTCAGCCGTCACTATAGTGCCCGCTCACTCCCAAAAACTAGCTGCCGTTGTTCTCATTTCTTTTGTTCCAGATTTTTCCTAGCCGTCACCTCCACACTTTCCTAGATTTGCAGCCATCCCCTCTCTCTATCTCACACAAAACCCTTTTGTTTATTCCTCTCTCAGCCGACCTCCCCCTCTCAACTCTCTCTTACTCTTATCTCTATCCGCCGCCGCACTCTATTCCATTTTTGTTGCCCTCTAAACCCAGCCGTCTTTCCTTAGCTCCAACCCGTAGCCCACTACTGCCTCCCAAGCTTTTTTTTCCGCCACGCAGCTCTCGGTTTCTTTTGCTCGACCTCCCAAGACTTCAGCCGTCATCTGCTTAACCCTCCCTCCCCCTTACGGCCGGCTGCCTTTCTTTTTCTATTTATATGGGAATCCTCACCCTAAACCCTTCAGTCCTTTCTTCGATATTTGCAGCCAAGGGCTGCCTTGAGCCCTTCCTTGCAAGCTGCGACAAAACACAGCTTGCATGCCGCAAGCAGTTTTTTTTTTTTAGATTAATTAAAACAAAATTGATAAATAATTCAAACAAGCTTAAACTTAAATAAAATGTACAAAATTAATAACCAAAAGATAAAAAATAAAAAGCTAAGATTTTCCTCTTTTTCTTTTCTTCTTTTTCTTTTTTTTTCATTTTTCAATTTTTCATTCATTTTTTCATTTTCATTTTTAAATAATGAAACTAAAACATTTTTTTTTGAATGCTTTTCTTTTTCCTTTGAGAAATTCTACGCTAAAATGGCTAAAATAACTAAAACTAAAAGTAAATAAAACTAATTGTGACAAATAAAAATAGAACAAATAAAAAACGAATAGTAAATAAATAAATAATAAAACACCAAAAATTTGGTGTTTACAGTTTGCCCCTCTTTGTCTGAGTTTTGAAAAAACTTGAGACAAAAAAATAGACACCAAATACTTACCTGTGTTATTTGGCGGTGAAAACGTCTCAAACAAATGGACGCTTTAGAAACGGGGACTGACCCCTTTATCAAACTGTGAAATGGGATTGACCCAGACAAGAAAATTAAACAGAAAATTTAATCGGGACTGACCCGAATCATGAATGCAAACGGGACTGACCCAAACTGGTATTTAAACGGGACTGACCCGAGCAGGAATTTAAACGGGACTGACCCGAATAAGAATTTAAACGGGATTGACCCGAACAGAAATAAAACAAGACTGACCCGAACAAGAATTTAAACGGGACTGACCCGAACAAAAATTTAAACGGGACTGACCCGAAAAGAATTTTAAACGGGACTGACCCGAACAGAAATTTAAAACGGGACTGACCCGAACAAGAATTTAAACGGAACTGACCCGAACAAGAATTTAAGCGGGACTGACCCGAACAGAAATTTAAACAGGACTGACCCGAACAAGAATTTAAACGGGACTGACCCGAACAGAATTTTAAACGGGACTGACCCGAAAAGAATTTAAACGGGACTGACTCGAACAGAATTTAAACGGGACTGGCCCGAATAGAAATTTAAACGGGATAGACCCACGGGAATGTAAATGGGATAGACCCACGAGATAGACCCAAACAGAAAATATAAATGGGATAGACCCGAACAGAATGTAAATGGGATAGACCCAAGGGATAGACCCGAACAGAAATGTAAATGGGATAGACCCACGGGAATGTAAATGGGATAGACCCGAACAGAAAATGTAAATGGGATATACCCCAACAGAAAATGTAAACGGGACTGACCCGAACTGGAATTTAAAACGGGACTGACCCGAAGCAGGAATTTAAAATCATGGGACGCACGCTAGTGGGACTGACCCACGGCTAGCGGCGGGGTAAAATGAAAGGCGCACTGGCGGGACTAACCTCACGCTCCAGTGATGCAAATGAAATGCTTACTGGCGGGACAAACCCAGCTCCAATAGCAATGAAAATGTACAAACCCAACTCCAATAGCAATGAAAATGAAATGCTTACTGGCAGGACAAACCCAGCTCCAATAGCAATGAAAATGAAATGCTTTGACAATCGGACAGTGGGATCAAACCCGAGCCTGCCGTGATGAACTTGATTTGATTTTTTGATTTTTGATTTTTTTGATTTTTTGATTTCTCCTGACTGAGAGAGACTTGTCGAAATAATTTGCCCCAGTGTGATGAATTGGTCAGTGGGATTAAACCCAAACCTGCCCAATGGGAAGTTGGCGGCACGAAGTCCAGGCCCAACGTGATCTTGTGAAGTTGGCGGCACGAAATCCAGGCCCAACGGGATCTTGTGAAGTTGGCGGCACGAAATCCAGGCCCAACGTGGTGTTGTGATGTTGATGGGATAGAACCCAATCCTGCCGTTCAATTGGTCCAAAAGTTTAGTGTGATTGTCAAAAGGGGAAGATAGAAGGGAGCGCGGCGGGCGCAGAGACATCACTAACAAGAATTCAATTTGATTTTTCAAGAAACAAGAAATTGATTTTTGATTTTTGATTTTTTCTGATTTTTGATTGATTTTTGATTTTTTTCTTTTTGATTTTTTTTTCTTTTTCCCCTTTTTTTAAAATTTTTCCTAGAAAATCTTTTTCAAAATAATTTGCCCCAGTGTCGGGTCCATTTTTCCTCCTTCTTCTTGCTTCTTTTTTGTTGTATCGGCCTTCCGTCTCACTGGATGCTTTTCGTCATTTTGAGCCTTGAATACCTGCACCAAGAGTTCATCAAAGTATGACATGCATTCAAATTTCTTATTTGAAAAGAGCAGCGTGATTGGTTTTGACATCCTCAAATGTATTACAAATTGTTTTTTTTTTGTGTGGCCAAAATTGTATGTAATCCCTTCAATACCACATTTTAGTGAAAGCAAATAGTTTGTCACCCCTATTTCTTAAGAAAACGTAGTCCACATATGAACTTTATAGGCTTGCAACAATATGGATAACGATAGCTAATCATGTGGGAACAGGCTATAGCCTTAAGATCACAAATGATTGATGGATTTTTTATGAGCATAATACTCACTTTGGGTTGTCATGAAGAAATAAGTCAACGATGGACTTTATGAGCTTGTAATGTGGCTTGAAAACGATAGCTAAGGAATAAAACTTTCAAGGACATTGCACCGAAGATTGCATTTTCCCAAAATTACCCCTATTTTGAACTCAAAAATCTCAGACTTTGTTTGCATTTTTCTCATCACTCACCAGGGACTTCAGCGTCAAGTCTTTTTGCACTTTTTTTTCCTTTTCTTTTTTTTCGACTCTTTTTACTTTCCCTCAATTTGGTGGGTTTTCACATGGTGAGTAGCGTCAGCCCCATACCCAGGTAATTCAGAAATACAGTTAAAATTTTCCGGCATCAGAAATTTTCTTGACAGGGCTCTTGCAAAGAACAGAAGTCAGGACTTTCGACTTTTGTAATGGGGTCTGGTGGGGTGTTTAGAAAAGTTAAGGCTTGAAAGCGGATTTCAAGAGTGGTTTAAGTAATCTGAGATCGCATTGTTGTGCCAACCCTATTTTAGGGTTCAATCAAGACTTGCCCCAGAGTTTATGCTCCATTGAGGCTTTTTCTTTTTCATTTTCTTTTTTCTTTTGATTTTTCAGCCTTCTGCCATTCTTTGAAATTTCAAAATTTGCCCCAGTTTATTTGTGAACTGAGGTTCTCTTTTCTTCTTTTGTCTTTTGATTTTGTGACTTTTCACTTTTTCACTTCTTGAAATTTTCCTTTTCAACTCAAACTTGCCCCAGTGTGGGGTTTGCGATTCTCAGGGATTGCCAAATGAAGTATTTTATTTTGAAGGCTCAAAAAGGATAACTAGAGATAGAACATTTGATTGGAAAAAAAGAGGGCCTGACTTTTATTCCGTTCCTTACAATAACTCTGAAAGGAAACCTTCATTAATGGGAAATTTCTGGCATGTATCTGAATTAACTGACTGAGGAAGACCCTTGTTCATCCATATTTGTGAAACATAGGCGGTCCGTGCGGACAAATCTCTTCCTTTTCTTCTTTTTTTTTTCAAAATTGGAACCCAAGTGGAATCAAATTTTTCCAATTTGCGGTTCCCTTTCCCCTTTTCTTTTTCCTTTTTTCAAAATTCCCCAATCTCCTTCCCCAATGTGGGGTGCGATCATATGTGCACTTGAAAAGAACCTACCAATTTCTTTTTTTGGCTCAAATGAGGATGCAAGGGATAAATGGTGTTTAGGTCGTAGAAACGATGGCCAAAGAATCATTCTTACGCCTCATGACAACCAAAGTAACGAAATGGTCATTGAAAATCCATTCCCCTTTTTGATATTTGAAAATTTTCCAATATAGGATAGTGATCATTAGGGCTCTTATTTGAAACAAAATTATTCTTTCAAAGATTCAAATGGGAGAGCAAATGATAAAATGTGTATAGGTAGAGAAACGAATGCTCAAAGTATCATTCCAAAATTTCAAAACAAACAAGAATAATGCACATTTTTGCTTTCACTTAGATGTGAATTGAATCGGTTAAACACAATGGATATTTTCAAGCAAAGATGACCCCAATTTGCAATTTATCAATCAATGTGACTGATTTTATTCTGGGGTTAAGTGAAGGAGAAAAGGTATCTCATTGGGCCTTTTGAGTGACCGTTCACTCTTTTCTGAGCACTCTTATTGTATAGCTCGGATCACCAACCTAGTGTACATGAGGATTTTAGAGAGTATACACTTGCGAAATTCAGGCTATAGGTTGAAAAAATCTCAATTTGGTTTTATTTCTCAAAATTCATCATGAAATCTCTAATGAGTAAGAATAAAGAATGAAATGTACATATACACAAGACAATAATTGTCCAAAAATTTTATTGCTGAAAAAGTTTGAAACAAAAATTCCTGTTCAATTACGATACAAATGAGAAGAGAGAATCTTGTAAAGAGCTTCACATATACACTTTTTGTCTCCTTTTCTTTTGGAACAAAATGTATTAACAAATCAAATATACAAAATTTTCCTTTGAAAAACAATTACAACATCTCTCAGAGGCTTTTGCGTAGAGCTTCCAGATAGATCATTTATGTTTTCATTGTAGGATCTGCCCAAAAATCACACAATACTTACAATTTTGACACTTTATTAGATCGGAAGTGCCATCAGATATAGAAAAATATTTTCCCTTTATTGAAGTATTTTTATGAATGCAGGGAAGGGGGAAAACAAAAGAAAAATACGCTGAATTAGCAAGCAAGATTATAAAATCGGTATGCATGTCCTATGGGGGAACCCTTTTATGCCAAGGGTAGACCTAGCATGAAAATGCAATCCTCCAGAGCAGGCACTATACAATACCTGATGGATCCGATCAACTCATTGAGTGAAAAATAATTTTGAAGAATTTGGTCAATTGGAGAGACGAAAGACATTTGTCAAAATAAGGACAATGTCCGAATGAATTGATCACAAATGCACGGGTTTGACCTTGACGAACTTCCTATCAAAGAGATTGGAATTCATTGACAAATTTTCTTAGTGAAGCATGGGTCAAAACTCCAATTGATCAAACGGCTAAATGCAATGGATGGTTTTCTCAAAATCGACTAGGTTTCCCAATTTGAAATTGACATCGAAACGCTAATTGGTCAAATGGGTTGAATGAAATTGACAATTTATTTAAAATCGACCGAATTACCCTAAAAAGGAAAACGGGTCAAATGAACTGAGTGAAATTTAAAACTTACTCAAAATTGACTAAATCATCCTAAAAAAGGAACTTGATCAAATGAAATTGAGAATTTTATTCAAAATGGACCGGATCATCCTAAAAAATGAAATTGGTCAAATGAATTGAATAAAATCGGGAATTTATTCAAAATTGACCAGATCACCCTAAAAGGGGAAACTGGTCAAATGAATCAGACAGAATTGATGATCTATCGAAAATCGACAAAATTGCCCTAACTAATCAAATGAATTGAATGAAATTGGTGGGTTATTCAAAAATCGACTAGATTGCCCTAAAAATGGGTGAATTAGCCAAATGAAATGAAGATTTATTCAAAAAATCGACCAGATGACCCTAAAAGGGGTAAATTGGTCAAATGAACTGAATGAAATTGATGATTTATTCAAATATGGGTTGAATGGTCCATCCATTGGTAGTTTCAAAATTTTATTGCGATGCATTAGCCTATGAGCTTTCTAAAATCAAATTTTGGCCCCAATTTATTTATCGTCTCAATAGGAGGAATCATTTGTGAATTTTCTTCAAATTAATGTCCTTTTACGCAAGGGAATTTTACCAATTTTGATAAAATGGCCAAAAAGTGATTATTAGACGCTCATATTCCAAAAATCGCTCTATGAAAATGATCGGATCCTACCTTACCTTGTGCACTACCCCTTTGGATGGTACAACAAATGTAAACGTACAAGTCTCCTTGGATTAAGTATCCGAGACACAAGGTGATTTATTCCTAACACGGGATCCCCTAAATGGCATTCCCTTTCTAGGGTTTAATGCATGATGCCAGTTATTAAAGCGATGTAAATATGCAATTCGAAATGAAACGTGACCTAAGGAACCCTTTATCTGCCAGGGTAAGCCTAAAATGACATGGCATTATTAATTTATGAACAAAATATACCACAATTTCAAACGTGCAATAACCTATCTACAAGGGTAGGTCCTAAAAGGAGGTCATGCCAGACCTTTTATCTCTTAATGTTTGTGAATGCAAAAGACAAAAGACAAGGAAACATGAGTTCAACACATAATCACATAACACATTTGGACGATTAGATAATATAAAAAGCAACAAAAACAGATAATGAAAGAGGGGTGGGACCCCTCCCCTCGTGAATAGTGTTTCCTAATTTAGGGTAAGGTCGACTCTACCCTAGGCAATTCTAATATGGATGCATGAGACTGGGGTTCGCTAATGCATCTAGACTCGATAAGCTCAGGTCCCCGAGCCTTCAGACTTAGAAACCAAGGGTCATCAATCCCAAGGTTCTTTGTCGGTGGCTCGACCGATTCCCCAAACACCGCTACGCACACATCGTGTCACGGCTACGTGTTTGAGTGAATCTATCAAAATCCTCAACCTTCGACTAAAAGCTAAAGGCTATCAACCCATAGCTTAAAGCGGAAGATTGAGTGACCCATTGGCTCATGCTACACACACATCGTGTCGTGATCACATGTCCAAGTGGGTCGCCTAATCCTAGTATGGTGGAGTGGTGTGACAAGCCACTAAAAGAAAAAAAAATGAGGGGTAAAAATAATTAAAGCGTATGCACGTATGCTAGTGCTCGTTTGGAGGGGAGGGATCGAGAACCAACGCGAGGCTCTAAGGCGATGTCCCCCACCCAAATGCAATGCAAGCACGAGATAAACAAGTAAACATACATCCAATCAACCAATCATACATTTGGAGGCGATGGAGTAATTCGAGATGCGAGTGAGGCAAAAGGTCCTACAAATGAAAGATGCAACCCTAATATCCACATGCCATGCATAAAAAGGGTAGAAAAAGAAAGAGAATGGCTAAATCAAGTGTTCGGACCCACTTAGGAAGTCCCCAGTGGAGTCACCAAGTTGTCGCGCCCCACTTTTGAAATGGTGTGAGAGTAGTGTGTGTAGTGTGTGTGAACGTGTGTAGAAGTGAAAGCAAAGACCGTGGGATTGTAAAATGCGACGGTTTTGATCAAGTAAAGTTCAAAAGGGTTTTATGTATGAAGAATGGAGTCGCCACTTGGTATAGAGTTAGGGTGTACCAAGTCACCCAAAAATGATTTTTGTTTTTGAATGAAAAAGTAAACAAACCCTTTTTGAAAACTTTTAGGTCTACGTAACCAAAGAAAGGGATCGGGGGTCATGTTTGATAAGGGAGAAGGCAAAGGCGGAGCCTAAGGCACTCCCTTACCCTAGCCAAAGCTAGTTGCGTGAATTAGCCCCATTTTTCCTAATTATTCTACCCAAGCTATGTATCGCATGTTGGATATGACTATATGAATGCAAAAACCTAGACCTAGGGGGACATGGGGGAAATTTCTCTTCAAAGGTTGAGTGGTGCCAATCACATTAATTGTGAAGCCCAATAATGATCCTTTGGAGAGGTCACACATAATCCTAAATGACGTAAAAATGAGTGGAATGCATGCCATGTGAAAATGTGAGTTTGTGTGAAATGAGAAAAGTAATAAAAATAATAGGATGTAAGTGGAGGTGTGCAAATGTATTTACAAGGTAAGATGAGTAAAGAATGATGATGTGAAAATAACATAAAGTGCATGTGTGCAAGTGATATGGTATAAAGTGTGAGTAGTTAAGTGAAAACGTCGAAAAGTAGTGTGAAGTGAGAATGTGGAAAAAGGGATAGAATATAAAGTAGAAGTGTATAGGATAGTGAATAAATGAAATGCATGAACCCTAGAGGAATGCAAGCAAAACGGGTACGGGGACTTCTAACTTTGTGACTTTAATTTTCCCTTTGATTAGAAAGGAGAACTAGCGTGCTAAGGCTATTTTGAAGCCACACTCGCTCGTTTCCCTTATCGAAAGGGGACTCTCAAGCAAATGTATCCTATAACTAGCATGAGGTGCAAAAATCCTAAAATGAGGGGAAAAGGGGTTCGAAGAGCATGCCAAATGATAAAAAACTAAGAAAAATACATGAAATGAAGTGAAACATGCAAGCATGGACTCACGATAGGAGATGGCCTATTGGGTCTAGCATTGGACTAGCCCATTCTATGAATTCGTAACGGAATAATGAACCACAACTAGCATTGGACTAGTGTGGTGACGTACATTCAACTACGACTATAGAAAGCAAGTAGATATGCCAAACACTCATAAACACATAGCACATAACACTTAGCATGCTCGACTAGATGCAAGAACCTAATAAAGCAAATTAACACATAGCAACAAAAGCAAGCGATCAAGCTAATGGACCTATTACATTTGCTAGTTAGGCACACGTCTTCAATAGGTCTTCATCAAATGCTCTCCAAGCCCTATCTATTACAAGCCAAGAGGTGTACACATACCCCATTAAAAGAATAATAAAAGCAAAAGTAAATGAAGTAAATGAAAGGAATTAAAGAAAAACAAGGGAAGCAAGCAGACATGCAATTTTCACGTAGCACGTTGGATCACATAGGAGAGACAAAAAAAAATAAAAGAAGTTATACCTCCCTTGAGTTGGAGCTCTAATGGGGTGAAGTCACTTATTTATCCTCCAAAATAAAAGAAATGGTCAAGGTACAATTTATTAAGAAAAATTAAAGAAATGTGCAAAACAAAGCTCACTTGATCGTAAAGCCTCTAAAGTCATGGCTTAAGTGCAATTGAAACAAAGCATGGTAGTTAATTGAAGCAAACAATCAATGAAGTTGCACAAATTAAAATTACCAAGGACCAAATTGATGAAATTATTTAATTGATTGGGTCCTAGTGGAACAAGGAGAGACTTGGGGGGCTGAAGTGCAATTTTAAGAAGGAATTACATGCATGCAGGCTACGAGGGATTCATTTCTACAACCAAAAGCATTGTGCAATTTCTGGGTTCTTGCGACTTTATTGCAGGATTGAAGCAAAGGAAATGAAGCTGATCATCAAGGATATAAGCAAACAGCAAAACAGCAATAGAGGAAAAAGGGAAAAGTGCCGCAAGTTTTCTGCAACCTAAAGTGAAGGCCTGCTACATTTTTTGCTTCAAATTCGAATTTCAGATTCAAATACATAAAGTTTGCTCGAGACTTGTTCAGTCGACATTACCTAAATGCCCAAATTCTATATCCAGATATGATTGTTTAATTCTCACGGAGAGACTTCAGGCCAAGCAGGCAAGAGGAAAAAAAACACAAAATGCAGCCGAAAAGCTTTCATAAGATACTTGCAACGGTTCATTATCAAAGCTAAACAGCATCCACACAAGAATATTCAACATGACAGAGCATACAAAAATCTAAGGAACGCCAAATTCCCGCAACTCTGAGCAATGTCGACAACGCTCCACAGAGAGACATGAGAGCAGCTTTTGAACAGGTAAAAACAGTAAGAAAGAAACAGGAACAACGAAAGACAGCAAGCACGCACAACCTGGACTGAACATTTTCTCATGCAAGCATTCGAACTATTTCTGCAATTTCCTTTGCTGCTACGAACCATAACAGCAGAATTTCTACCCTAAAGGTCAACATCAAGAATTCAAACTCACTTCTCAACAAAATCTAATGACCGAACACTTCACAGGCAAGATTAAAACAATACAGGCAAACAAGGAAACACATAAATCAGCAAGCAACTACAAGCATCAGCAGCGACAAAACAACAAAACACAAAACAACTCAAGAACCCAACTCAACCTCGAAGGAATATGATAGAGCCTAGAAATTAGTTTAAGAAGATACCTGAGGAAGCTTTTGGATCGAAAACAGAGCAGAAAAAGACGTGAACGAGGCGCTGGGGTTGCTCCGTCGCAGCTTCGAACCCGCACCAGCGAAGCCAGGCAGCGGTCTTTGGGGGCAGATTCGAAGACTTTATCAATGTTTTCTCTCAGAGATTTCTGAACAAGAATTGCCCCTCTAATGTTGGAGAGTGTGCAGAAACCAAAATCCAATTGAATTGAGCAACCAGAAAAGAGATAATCATGCCGCAAAGTGTGCCGAAAATCAGCCCGTTCTGCCGAAAACTTTTACAGAAATTTCTTCTTCCCCTTCTTGTTTTCTGTCCGCCGCTCCCAACTCTATCCCTCACAAAAACTCTCTCCTTTCTCGTTGTTTCTTGCCCAAGCTCTCCCCTTTTTCAGATCTTCATCCTCCCAAAGCTCTTCCCTTTCTCCTTCAGTTTCTCTCTATCCTTTCTCAGCCGTCACTATAGTGCCCGCTCACTCCCAAAAACTAGCTGCCGTTGTTCTCCATTTCTTTTGTTCCAGATTTTTCCTAGCCGTCACCTCCACACTTTCCTAGATTTGCAGCCATCCCCTCTCTATCTCACACAAAACCCTTTTGTTTATTCCTCTCTCAGCCGACCTCCCCCTCTCAACTCTCTCTTACTCTTATCTCTATCCGCCGCCGTACTCTATTCCATTTTTGTTGCCCTCTAAACCCAACCGTCTTTCCTTAGCTCCAACCCGTAGCCCACTACTGCCTCCCAAGCTTTTTTTTTCCGCCACCCAACTCTCGGTTTCTTTTGCTCGACCTCCCAAGACTTCAGCCGTCATCTGCTTAACCCTCCCTCCCCCTTACGGCCGGCTGCCTTTCTTTTTCTATTTATATGGGAATCCTCACCCTAAACCCTTTAGTCCTTTCTTCTATATTTGCAGCCAAGGGCTGCCTTGAGCCCTTCCTTGCAAGCTGCGACAAAACGAAGCTTGCATGCGACAAGCAGTTTTTTTTTTTTTTAGGTTAATTAAAACAAAATTGATAAATAATTCAAACAAGCGTAAACTTAAATAAAATGTACAAAATTAATAACCAAAAGATAAAAAATAAAAAGCTAAGATTTTCCTCTTTTTCTTTTCTTCTTTTTCTTTTTTTTCATTTTTCAATTTTTCATTCATTTTTTCATTTTCATTTTTAAATAATGAAACTAAAACATATTTTTTTTGAACGCTTTTCTTTTTCCTTTGAGAAATTCTACGCTAAAATGGCTAAAATAACTAAAACTAAAAGTAAATAAAACTAATTGTGACAAATAAAAATAGAACAAATAAAAAACGAATAGTAAATAAATAAATAATAAAACACCAAAAATTTGGTGTCTACACTACCCAATCAGCATCTGTATAAGCTTCAATGGTCTTTCGATCTTCCCTTTTAAAGAATAATCCCTTTCCTGGAGTACTTTTTAAGTACCTTAGAATTCGATATACTGCATCAAGGTGCTCTTCATATGGAGAATGCATAAACTGGCTCACAACACTTACTGAAAAGGCTATATCAGGACGAGTGTGAGCCAAGTAAATTAGCTTGCCTACTAACTTTTGGTATCGAGCAGTATCAACTAGTGTTCCATCTTTTATATCTGCTGACTTGTGATTCGGATCCATAGGAGTGTCTACAGGTCGACATCCACTCATCCCTGTTTCCTTTAAAAGATCCAAAACATACTTGCGTTGGGACATAACTATGCCCTTCTTGGACCGAGCTACCTCTATCCGTAACAAATATCGTAGTGTTCCCAAATCTTTGATTTCAAAGCTAGAAGCAAGACTTTTCTTCAATTGCTCCATCTCAATGAAGTTATCTCCTGTGAGAATGATATCATCCACGTACACAATGAGTACTGCTATTTTTCCGTCCTTGGAGTGTTTAACAAACATAGTGTGATCACTTTGAACTCGGGTATAGTCTTGATCTTTTACCGACCTAGTAAATTTGTCAAACCAAAGCCCTAGAGATTGTTTGAGACCATATAATGAATTTTGAGCTTGCAAACTCTAGACTGAAACTTCCCTTCAAATCCAGGGGGAGAATCCATGTACATCTCTTCCTCCATATCTCCATTTAAAAATGCGCTCTTGACATCAAGTTGTTGGAGTGGCCAATCAAGGTTTACTGCTATTGAGAGAAGTACCCTAATAGTGTTTAATTTTGCCACTGGAGCAAAAGATTCAAGATAATCGATCCCGTAGGTTTAAGTAAACCCTTTAACCACCAATCAAGCTTTGTACCGTTCCAATGTCCCATCGGAATTATACTTGATGGTAAAGACTCATTTACACCCTACTGTCTTTTTCCCTTGTGGCAGGTTTGTTACTTCCCATGTTTGATTCTTCTCAAGAGCATACATCTTCTCTTCAATAGCCTTTCTCCACTCCGGAACTTGTAATGCTTCCTGTATATTCTTTGGAATTTCCACAGAAGAAAGTTGTGAAGTAAATGTCAAGAAAGTAGGGGATAACTTTTCATAAGAGACATAGTTAGTCATGGGGTGTTTGGTACAAGAATGCACTCCCTTTCGAAGTGCAATAGGAAGATCCAAATCAGCAATCTCTGAATCAGAGGAAACTTTATCTGAGGACTCAAATACATCAAATTCTGCCCCAGGTTCGGATTCCTTGTTGTGAAGAGAAGGGGGAGCTTTATCTTTTCCTCGATGATTTTTCCTGACATAGGTTTTCAGGTTTTTTCAGTTACATTCTCATCTCTTTCACTAAGAGAATTCGACTCTGTTATTGGCATTAAAGACAAGAGATCCTCTTCTAATCCCTGATCAACTTTTTCAAGTTTTTCAAAATCCTTTTGACGGGCAAATTGAAGAGTGACACTTGATTTTTCAGGATTATTATCTTGAAAAGATTCGTGTTGAGGAAATTGTGCTATAGATTCTTCTAAAAAATCAGAAATATCGATTCTCTTATCAACAAAATTTTGATCAGGAATTTGATTTTCAATACAAAAACATCATCATCTTCTACAAGTTCTTCTACATGCCGAGTCCCCTCCTGAAGAGGATCTCCAGAAAAAGGTTTATCTTCAAAAAAATGTTACATCCATGGTTACAAACTTTTTTTTCGAAATGGGATCAAAGCATTTATACCTCTTTTGTGTGGGTGCATATTCAACAAAAATGCATTTTTTTGCTTGAGGGTCTAACTTACTTCGACCTTGTTCATGATTGTGAACAAAGGCAATGCACCCAAACACCTTTAATGAGACTTCATATGTTGATTGAGAAATGGGATAAAGTGTTTTGAAAAAATTCAGAGGAGTTTGGAAATTCAAGGTTCTTGAGGGCATTCTGTTTATGAGATGTGTAGCAGTTAAAATTGTTTCATCCCATAGATATTTAGGAACATTTCTTGAAAAAAGAAATGCCGTCGCCACTTCTAAAAGATGTTTATTTTTTCTTTCAACTACCCCATTCTATTGTGGGGTATCATTGCAGGAGCTTTGATGCACAATCCCTTTTTCAAGAAAAAACCTTCCCAAAATTTTATTGAAATATTATTTTCCATTGTCACTTCGAACAATTTTGATTTTTTCTTGAAATTGGGTCAAAACCATGCTGTAGAAATTTTGAAACACACTTGCAACCTCTGATTTCTCTCTTAACAAATACACCCAACAAACTCTTGTGTGATCATCGATGAATGTAACAAACTATTTTTTTCCAGATGGAATTGAAATTCTAGAGGGACCCCAAACATCAGTATGTAATAGAAAAAACAGTTTTAAGGGTTGATATGGCTATATAGAAAATGTAGACTGATGATGTTTAGCCAATTCATAGATTTCACATTGAAAGGAAGATGAATCTTTATTCTTAAACAAATCTGGCAATAAATATTTCATGTAATAAAAACTAGGATATCCTATTCTAAAATGCCATAACATAATCTCTTTATTACTAGTAATAGAGACAGACCCATAACATGTGTTTTTGATTGGTGTTGTCATATTTGATCCATCTTCAAGGAAGTAAAGTCCCCCATTTTCTGTAGCACATCCAATCATCCTCCTAGTGGTCAGTTCCTGAAACTCACAAAAAGAGGGAAAATTAATCCGACACTTGAGATCCCTAGTTAATTTACTTATGGACAGCAAATTGCATGATAAATTTGGAACATGAAGAACTCTATGAAGTGTTAGAGTAGGAGAGATGACAACGAAACCTATGCCAGCTATGACGGATAATGATCCTGTGAGGACCTGAAAGTTTTCTTATTTTTATAGAATATTACTGGGTTATTTAAATAATTATTCACTCATTTTCTCCGAATTATTTATTTTTGACCATTTTAAATCCATTTATATGAAATAACGTCTCTTTTATAGTTTTAAAGCATTTTGTTGGAAAATCTACTTTTGAAAATTCCTTTAGTTCGGAATAACGAGTGCACGTTTTCGAGGCTACACTTGAATTGGGAGGGTATCAACATTGGAGAATTAAGAATGATCAATAGTAGATCAAGAAAGATTAATTGAGGAATTAATACTAGATTCATGTAAACTTAGACTCATGTAAGGACTCGTAAAATTCTTATTTTTAAAAAAACCTATTTTTGGCTTATATAATTATTTATTTGGATATTTGCCCCGAATATTATTTTCTATCCTTATTAGACCTAAATACATGGAATTATAGTTTCATTATATTTTTAAAGTGACATGTTTCAAAAATTAATTTTTGGAAGCTCGTTTAATGAAAATAGTGAAAACATGTTTGGAAATTTTAACCGATTGAGAGTACAACAAGTTTGAAAAATTGGAGACTTACACAATGGTCCTAAAATAGGTAATTTTACGTTTAAGTACTCAAATGATAGTTAGTGGTACGATCGTTACAAGAATTTCTTGAAGGTTTCATTTTATCACGCCTAAATTGGAAATACGCGTTTTCACGCGCGCGCTTAATTGAGAGACTTTAGACCATTATTTTGGGACAATTAAGAGTGAATAATATTTATATAAATATAAGTGCATTAGAGGTTTAGTGCACTAGTGAAATAAACTCGAAAGGAATCGAGCCCGAATCGCGCGCGTACGCACACTAGTGAGAGTTGACTTTTGCACAATTATGGGCCACACAAATGAAGCTTCTCTTGGAAGCCAAATTAGATCAACCTACACTCTCTCTCCTCTCCAAAGATAGCTGGCCAGCCCTCTCTCTCCCTCAACCTCCAAATTTCAAAATTTCTTCTCACAAAAACCTCACCAATCTTCATCTAAATCCTACCAAATTTCATACACACTTAGATCTACTCTTGGACACCACTTTGAGCTGTAAAGAGAAGCTAAAACTCACGGTTTTTCTAGAGCAAAGGGGACCGAAAATCACTGCCTTGGTCTTCAACTAGAGTAAGTAACGATCCACCTTTGGAAACTTGGTTTATGTGAGTTGATTTACACTTATAAGCTTGGATATTCATATGGGTGGTTGTTATTGTTGGAAAATTTTGAATGTGGGCTCTATGAACTCCCACTCTTGGATGATGGCTGATGTGATGATTGATTATGGGTTTAATATTGGTTTAGTGCTCAAAATTGTAAATTAATGGTGTATTAGTAGTATGAACTTCAAGAAATGCATGGGGTGAAAAGTTCCGATTCTGCCCCTGCTTTGAACGTACCTATTTCTACGGAATTTTGGGATTGTAATGACTTATATATGATGTTTATATGTTGTATAGATGGTGTATAAAATTTCATTGAAAAATATTGAGGTTTGGTGGGTCAAATGAATCGATTTCACAAAGCTAGTAAATTTGGAACTGTTCCCGTAATGCTCTGACCAGCTTTCGTGTTTTGGACATAACTCTGTACTCCGACGTCGAAATCAAGTGCCGTCAGCGGCATTTGAAACTAGACATTCCCACCTTTCCAACGGTATAAAATGCACATTCGGTATAAAATTTTTCCTTGACCAAATGTTTGGAATGGAAAACAAAAGGGCTCAAGGCAGTTTTGTCTTAGGATTTTCGAAACTTTGGTTGTTTGATTGAATACCTTCCCGAAGGTATTTTTCCATGAAATTTGATATAGGGATACTCTTTATATAGGAGTATTATACTGCCGAATTTTGTACAAATCCAGGTTCATTTCCATACCTAACTAAAGTCCCAAGTTTGGAAGCTCAAATCTGGAAAATTGTTCACCAGTTTGGGATTTTTCCCTAACTTTGACCTACCGTATCTCGGTGCCCGAAACTCCAATTCTTGATCCGCTTTTTCTGCTAAAAAACCTTACTTGCAACTCTAATTGTGTTACAAATTTCAGAGGCTAGCTCGAAACGTGTGAATTTTGTCAAATTTCCAAAGTTAGCAAAAAACCAACCCAACACAACCTTAAGTACTCTGAAACAGTAACTTTGAGCCTATTTTTGAATATTTTTCATTTAGAATCATGGAAAAGTTTCTTCTAAGAACTTTTAGTACTTTCAAAGAGGTTTCCAACAGTACCAAGTTTTCCAATTTTTGACATGTACAATGTGAGATACGATTTTTCAAAATATCGTATCAAAACTGATAATTTTTCGAATTCCAAAGGAAAGGAGTTTTTAAGCACTCCTTATTCTTTCGATATTACTTGAACGTTTGATTTTCCAAAATAAAAACTCGATCGCTCTTGTACTTTAAGAAACTCTAGTTGAACCTCGATTTACGAGTAATTGAGGTTCGTTTTCGTGAAATTTCCTTAAATTGTACTAACATATAATCTTCCTTGATAATTGGGGCATGTGAATGATAATACATTATTATTTGCTCAGGTGCACACGAGGACCTTCAAGAGGATCCTACAGTAAACACTTGAACTTCCAGAAAATATTTCTTCTTGATTTTGCTCGGTGAGTGTCAAGTGTATGGCTACTTGAACTCTATGGACTTGATTCATGCTTGGCTTACCCGATTACATGCTTTGCCTACTTGGTTTTGAAAAATGGAGTCGAGTGTGTACTTTATCGCACTCGTTCTCATTTGAAACAAATGACTCATGCTTAACATGATTTGCCTGGTTTACATGATCTGAAATACATGCTTAAACCTATCAAATGCTTGAATACATGATGTGACGACCCCACTTCTCCCAAGGGCGAACCCAAGGGTATCGGCGGGCCGCCTGCCTAGCTCGCGCCAGGACTCAAAACTTAAAGCAATCAAACGAGATAGATTGAAAGATCACTATGTACAATATATACAATCCCAAAAGTTATATTTACATCTTCAAAAGTCTCGAGTCAAACCACTCTAATATACTACAACCACAACCAGCAGAAGATAGACCCTAAGAAGGGTCCTTATACAAACCACCAAAACAAAAACAACCATCCTAACTGTTCAACTATTACAAGCCAATCTAACTATACTAGTATACGAGCCAAAAGTCCCCGCGTCGGCCCCTGCTAAGGAAAACAAAAGGAAAGGGGTAAGCTATATGCTTAGTAAGTATTCAGGCCAGTTTGGTGTGTTTTCTTTGCTATGTGTTTGAGATATGTGAAAAGGGTACTTAGGCGAGGGTGTACTTTATCGCACTCGACCTAAACCCTAATTTGAATGTATAATTGTACTTGGCATATGTATATGAACCTTTTGGAACCAAAACCCTTGAGCTTGTGGCTCGGGGCGACTTTCGAGTAAAGTTTGTGAAGTTTGCAAAGTTTGTGAGTTCGTAGGCCCGATCTAAGACTTGTTTGGACTATTCGAGCCGGTTAGGGCTTGGTCGAAGTCAGTCCAACTTAGTCTGAGGTCACCAAGTTTGTAGGTTCATGTTATGAACCAATTTTGTGAATCCGGTTCACCGAGAATGTGACCAAGTTTGTGACCCGAGCTTGTGACTCAAGCTCAAGTTTGTGATTTCGTTCGCCCGGGCAAGTTTGTGAGGTGACTGGCCAGTGAGAGTGATAAGGTGTCGGTGGGTGTACAAGTGAAGTTCTACGGACTATTATTTGCGGTCGACGGAGTGTCGGCAGGAGATCATACATGGCACATGAATTGGCTTTGGAGCCACCCGTATCCTTATTACAAGTGGTATCAGAGCTTAGGCTTCAGATCTCTGTAGTGTATCCTAGGCTTGAAGTTTAGGATGCCGGACTGTGGGTTTGGTTTGCAATAGTAGTGATTCTTGCGGGATGTCTTGACTTGATTGGTACAAGAGGGAATGTCGAGGACGACATTCTTTTAAGGAGGGGAGATTGTGACGCCCCGGAAAAAATGAGTTTGAGAACCCGAAAATTTTCTAATTTTCTAGGGTTTATTTATTTAATCGCCCGCCTTTTCTACATTTTCTTGATTAGAAAAATTCCCCAGATAAAGTTTATGAGCAAAGATAGTTTTAAAATGATTTTTCTAGTATCGGTTAGTTTTTGAGAAATTAAGAGCGTATTTTGAACGTGGGACCCGCAAGTGCGGTAAATGTAATATATTTTTTATAACTTGTTGGAGTTTTGTGCTAAGTGATATTTTTCTACAAGGTGTTAAGAGATATTTATGGATTGGTGTGAGACGGAACAAAGAGATAGAGATTCATTATTTAAGTGACAAGTGTCGCTTGGCCATTGGGTGGAATTTTTGACTTTTATGCCATGTCTTACCATTTGACTTAATAAACTAAAAATTTACCAAAAATTTGCTCCATTTCCAAGCTTCATGGCCGAACCTCTCTCAAGAAAGGAAGAAAGGAAAGCTTTCATCTTACTTCTTCATTTCTTGCTTCAATCAAACAATTTAACCGATTAAACTTGGATTTGCTCCATAAAAACCTTTCTCTTGGTAGTATTAAGGTGTGTAGTGAAGTGGTTTGAGAAGCAAAGGTGCTAAGTTGGGTCTTTTCTTGGGTTTGTAAGGTAAGTGACTAAGTAACCTTTCCTTTGATCTTGATAATGTTCAATTAGTGACTGGTGGTGGTTGAATAAGTGATTTTATGGTTGATTTCCTGATTTTGGTTGAAAATGATGAAATTTTATTATTTTTGGGGATTTTTCTGTTTTCATATGGATATGATTGTGTGGCTATATATGATGATTGGAAATGATGTTTAAGGACTCTATGAGGTGGAAAAAGTGATTAATTGCAATCAATTTCTGTTTTGGAAGAAATTTCAGAAAATCAGGGTTTTGTGATGAACATTCTGTCCGAATTTTTAGGTCCTAGATAGAGGCCGAATTGGCCTTTGCTTAAAACATGAAAGTTGTAGGGAATGACATTTTAAAGGTGTCTGCAAAATTTCAGGTCAATCGGAGCAGTGTGGAATGAGAAAAGTCGAAATTACTATTGCTGTTCTGGTTTTACCCGAAATTGAGAAGTGCGTCTGTAATTGGTTGTTTTGGCTGGAATTGCTTCCGAATTAGTTGTTGAGGCCTTCTGATGAAATTTAGCCCTGTTTCTTAGCTTTCATCTGGTTTTGGAATTGCTGGATTTGGATTTGGAGAGCCTGAGTTATGATGTTTCCGCTAGAATGCGTTTTGTGATTCTGGTGTGGTATCTTGCATTTTTGACCTGGTTACACTCGAAACTGGGTTGAGTGACCTTCTGCAATATTGTAAACCTATCTCTTAGCTTCGAAACGGTGTATCTTGCACCTTCATCCGACAATCGTAGTGCCTTTGGTACCATTACCGCAAAATGACGTCAAAACCTGTTTTTTTGGTTTTGAGCTTAACTTTCATTTCCGGACTTCTTCCTAGCTTGACTTGTCTTTGTACTACTTGGAGCTTGCTGAATGACTATTGGATGAACCTGTTGTTGTGTGTGTACCTTTGGGACTGGCTGAGGAAATAATGAAGCCATGATGGCTGGAAAAGTAAGCAAATATAGGGGAAGTGCTGTCTGAACTTTTAAAGGGTTTGATTGCTTTGAGTTTGTGATCTAAGACTTGGATTTGAGCAAGGCAATGTTATATGATGGATGATTTCTGAGCCATGGAGGTGAGTGACCCTAAACTGTTTCCAAAGTTACTTTTGAAATGTTCCTTGCATTGTTTCTTTGGTTTGCATATCATGTGTGCGCGCATACGAGTTCTTGACATGGTTTGGCTTTAATGAGTTCTTGAGGAGTCTTGTGCTGGACACCAACGTCTCCACCACTTTCGTGAGTTTGTGATATGATCTGGAGCACCGATGCTGCTCCCCTTTAATGTTTATGGTTTCGTGATCTGTTTGAGCGTTGGGTGTTTAGTTTCAATGATTTCACTGGCTCACGAGAGCAAAAATACGTGCATTTGATACTTGAATCATGACATCATGACATCATCGAAATGAATTATTGTGAAAGATATTTGATTACTGGTTTTATTTGGTTACTCGCTGAGCTTCTAGCTCACCCCAAAAATATTTTATTCCCCTCCACAGGGCTCAAGGCGAAGGCAGGACTTGTTGTGCTTATTCATGTGAATGGATGGATTATCTCGTGTATGGTTTGAATTTGGATTTCCTTTTGTGTAATAGTTATTATTAGGGATTGTAATGAATGTTTGGAATCGATCGGATGTATACATACGTTCCACGCTTGGAATTAGTTTCCGTTTCGTTTTGTTTATATGTAAATATTGGAGATTTACATTGTAATATTTGAGGTTTATTCTTGTAATATATTTGAGGATTGAAGTGAACGACTGAGTCCCGGCGAGAGCTGGGCAGGCGGCCCGCCGAACCCTCTGGTTCGCCTCAGGGAGAGGTGGGGCCGTCACACATGACATGGTATACTATGGCTGCATACGTCGTTGAAGTGAATCTCCTCGACACTTACATGATACATGGGGGACGCCCAAACTCATAGGCCGACTTTGGAACTCGAGCCGGCATGGGTTTTGTCGGGAACCTCGGTGAGTAATGAGATTCACATGATAAGCTTGATCTATTGAGAGATCTTGCTTGGCATACTCGTGGAGTATCGCCTTATAAATGTCGTGTGGGCCCGAAGCGGTGTAAGGTGGACGGATGAGAAGTAAGTGGTGATTTACGGTTTGAAAATATCAACCCGGTTGACGGAGAGTCATCGAGGGAAGATATACAAATGAACTGGCAAAGCAAGTGGAACTTAGCTCCTGAGAGCTACCATATCCTTGAATTGTTTCTATTTACATTTTGTTGGCATTATTAATTACTTGCAAGTTATCACTTGAACTGTTACTTGGGCTTGTTACCTGAACTATGTGCCTGCATGTGTGTTCTTGGCCTCACGAGCGTTTTGCTCACCCTGTAGATTTGTTTTCCTTAACAGGATTGAACTCGGAGATGTATTGGAGAAACCCTCCTGATGTACTTTTGTTTAGGATTTCTATTATATTTTAGCTATACCCTTGGTTTTGGGTTGTACTTTTCGAATTGAAAATGTAACTTTTGGGTGTGATGTATATTTGGGATTCATGATGTACTTTGAACACCCGACGTGCGGGTTGGATAATAGATGACTATTGTTAAGTTTGAACGCTTCCGCATTTGCTATATTTAAGTTATTTACTTGCGTTGTGTAGACTGGTAATAAACTTGAATAGAATTGCTTGAGTCCTGGCGAGAGTTGGGCAGGCGTCTCGTGGATACCCTTTGGTTCGCCTTAGGGAGAAGTGGGTGCGTCACAAATCCGTCAGCAATCTTGATTCTTTTATTGCCTGCAAATGGACTGTAGGTAGAAAATAATTCTGACGAACTGGTCATATGGTCAGTGGCCCCAGAATCAATAACCCATACAATCCGTGGACAAGATGCATTTGATATTTTACATGAAAGAGCAACAGAAAAAAATTACCATTTTTAGCAAAAGAACAGAAAGGAGTGAAGCTTCTTGGCTCAGTGACCGAAAATTGTGGAGACATAAAGAGTTTGTACAGTTGGCTTAATTGTTCCATTGTGAAGGCCGGTGTCTCAGAGTCAGTTTGTTGCTTTTGAGAATCCTCATTCACAGTCTGCAACACCTTACTATCACCTCTATTTTTCTTCTTGAAATTCGACGGTTTCCCATGTAATTTCCAACACGTGTCCTTTGTGTGCCACGACTTTTTACAGTGTTCACACCAAGGCTTCCTTCGTTTATCTCCGTCCAAATCTGTCCCCTTAGAAACCAATGCTAAAGTCTCAACTTCACACTTTGCCTTGGACTTTAGCATCAAAAAATACTTCACAAATGGAGGGAAGAGACTTCTTGCCCAAAATACGACCTCGCATCTCATCAAGTTCTTGATTTAGTCCGGCCAGGAAGACATAGACTTTGTCATTCTCCTCTCGTTTCTTGTATTGAACACTGTCTATACGGCAGTTCCATTCATCCTCATAACAAAGATCCAATTCCTGCCATAAAGTTACCATATGATTGTAATAGGTTGTAACATCTCTATTTTCTTGTCTTGATTTCCACAATTTCGTCTTGAGATGAAAAATTTGAGACGAATTCTCTATATCGGAATAGATATACCGGACAGCGTCCCACACATCTTTGGCTTTGGGTAGAAATAAGTGTGGCTTTCCTATCGCTGGCTCCACAGAGTTTATCAACCAAGCGATAACTAGAGAGTTCTTTGAATGCCATCTCCTCAAATTGGGATCTTCAGCAGCTAGTTGTTGAATTTCTCCAGTAAGGTGGCCAAGTTTACCTCTGCCATCAACAGCCAATTTTACGGATTGAGCCCATTCCAGATAATTGGAACCATTTAATTTATGAACGGTTATTTGTAGGGAAGGAGAATTTGAAGCAGAGTAATCTGTAGTTTGGATAACTACTGAAGACGAGGATGAGTCTTCTCTTGTGTGACCAGTAGATCCAGTCATGGCTGCTCGGTAGTTCATGGCAGGAATTAGTACAGAGTTGGAGCTCTGATACCATGAAAGTTTTTTTAAAAGAAAAGGAAATAAATAAAAAACTCTGCTTTTCTTTATTTTTCCACACACCAAATATGCTTACATGGTAGGCATTTATAGGACACCTTATCATAGCTCTGCCACAACTTAACGTAATAGAAGCATGATTTTAGGGATTACATAATCAACTCATATCCTATCTTCTCTTCAAACTTGATTAATCATAAGCAATAAATTCCCATAATCATGGGAGATAATATCTCCCATAATCATAGGAGATAATATCTTCGACAGGCTTGCATAACACACAGTTCAATAAATACAACTATTTCAGCCAAAACATTACTAATTGCTAACATTAACTATTACAGTAGCTTCACCATCCCGAAATTCATTTGTCTTGGGCAGTTCCTCACTTGATGTCCAAATTGGCCGCATCTAAGACATGCACCAATTTTCAAATAACATATTCCCGTATGAATTTTGTTATATGTTTCACATTTAGCAGTTACGCATCTCTTCTTGAAGTGTCCATTCTTTCTTTTCTTGCTCTCTTTATCCTTTATAGCAAATTCATCTTTTTACGTTTCCCTTTAATATCGCGAGAACTTATTTCACCTTTTTTATCTTTATCACTAGAAATGTCTTGAGATGCTATTTGACTAGACGAATACACTAATTCAAACTTACTCCGCACCTCTTCTGGGATCCCTTCGTATTTCTTTTTCAGTTCTATGTTCTTGTGCAGTAGCTCAATTTTCTCCGAATATTCTTATTTCCATCGCCCTTCCCAGTGCTCAGCTAATCTCTTTTGGAACTCTACTTCCTTTTGAAAAATCTCTATTTCCTTATACGTATCAACCAACTCAAGTGATAGCTTGCCAGGCAATTCAATGGATGAGAATAAGTGACTAAGTACAATTGGGACTCTAACCATATAACTGTTAAATTCTTTCACTCCTAATCCAACCACGGAAGATTAAACTTAGATATTCTCAAATGAGAGAGACGAGAAAGTAGAACATAGTTAGGGCAATACCTTAAGATACTATGCCACTTATCACTTATGTACATAACGAAACCCTAAAGCATGCTTCGTATATCAAAAGTTTCACACCCTATCTTAAGTTTTTGCATACAGATATAGAACCCAAATTCTTTTTCTCAAATCCCTATACACAATTCCAAAGCTCTCAATCTCGACATGATAATAATCAAGCCAAGTTCATACTTTAACATTAATGGATAGGTATCAAAGAAATATAGGCAAGGGTAGTTCATCGAGAACTAAACTACGGATATCAAATATTACAAGAGGGTAGAAATACCTATATAGTTGCAGTTAAACAGCTTCAAAATCAAGTAAACACTTATCAAGTCCTTACGTACATAGGAGAAAGAAAACAGGTCTTCAGTGCTAATTTCCCAATTTATACTACAATCTAGCTACCCTCTATAGAAACCCTAGTCAGACTATTCTTAGATCAGTCCATAATAATAATCCTATATCCATTCCCCTCGATCAGTTCAATTACTAGGTCAAATGTTAGAATCTTCCGCGCCTTGATCTTTGCCATCAAAACTTACCTCAAGTGCAATCAAGATACAGACCCTTATTCTAGTGCTCTCCACTTTTTGGTACTCAAGTATAAGAATCCAAAATAAGATAATTCATAACTCAAGTCGTCCGATCCCAAGAGTAAATCACCCATACTAGAGATTCCAACTTGACGTACATATCTATATTTTTCAAGTATCATGATAAAGGATTTACGCTTATAATAGTCATGATTCACGGTTTATGCCCAATAAGAGCACCTAATTCTTTCCGTTTATTCAAATAATCGAGGTCACAACACCACTTAGCCCAAGTTCACCCCGCGCAGAGACCACACGAAGTAGCTCTGATACCACCTGTGACAGTCCCACCTCCCCCAAGGGCGTACCCAAGGGTTTGGCAGACCGCCTACCCAACTCTCGCCAGGACTCCGTCACAATTCATGAAATTTACAAATAAAAGCCTCTATAACAAAAGCAATATTAAATACAAACTTCAATCTAGATACACTCGTGGACTTCCAATGCCCACACAAGCTATAATACAGTCAAAGAGTCGAACTTGCAAAGATCAAACCAAAACAAGTCGGCTAGACATCTATGAAGTACTCACGCGAGTAGCTAACAAAACCTAGATGAAGTCTATTTCTTCTTCACTCCCATTCTCACATTCTTCTCCTGTAATAAAAACAAATTTCATGAAATGAGCTAGAAGTCCAGTGAGGTTTCAAGTAACCTAGCAAGTAAAATAAGAAACAAGATACCATACCCAAATATCAAGAAACAAGTCAAATTCAAGTAGATCATAACCCAGTATATAGTTAAGCAAGTAGTCAGATAGATCATGGAAAAGTGTACGGTAAAGAACACATTCATGGCAAAGGATATAGGTTACTCTCAGGAGCAAGTTCCACGGCAGCTTGATCAAGGTTCATTGACTCTCCGTCAACCACGAAAGTATAATGTCCGTAGATCACCACTTTACACCAAATTCCGTCCATCAAACATACCTCTTATCGGACCCAAATGTCAAAAGTACCCAAGGTTCATCGATCTCCTTGACCAAGCCCTTGTTAGCTCAATTCGACCAACTAGCCCCGGGTTGGACTTATAGTCCCATATATACAGAAATTCAGAATCTGGCTTATAGCTCCGAGTAATCAGTAATCAGAAATGGAGTCGTTGGCTATTATCCAACACTCATACAGTAAAATATTGGAGACGTTAGTTGTCACTTAACGCTCCGTATTCAGTAACAGGTTAGGAACTTGTCCTTTACCTAAGGTTGCCTAACTTACCCGACCGCTCTGAGGCTGGTCTAAAGCAAGAAGTCCAACAAGGGCACAGTTCAGCCGTTGCCGACCTACATTCATGCATACGCAAGAGTAACCCTAGTGTCCACTTACCCGACGTATCGGATAGGGTCCAAGGATCAATTCAACCACTACAAGAGAGATGTAGCTGGTCTACAATTCAACCGCTATAAGAGAAATGCAGCCGGTCTACAACCGTGCACATAAACATGCAAGTCCACACGTAGGACCGATTAATTCAAGTTCATAGAGGTCGAGTGCGAATAAGAACACACTCGCCTAGCCACAATCAAGTCACAAGTAATGTTAAGCAATTAATTGTGAGAACCCTAACTTCCCTCAATTTTCTTGGCCTTTGGCTTACTTTCTTTGCCCCATTTTAGTGAAAAATTTGTCAACCCCTTTTGGTTTAAAGTATGAAAGGTCGTGGATATGTGCAATCATGTATGAGATATGTATGGATGTGTATGTGGTAGAAATACGTTTGAGCGCGACAATCGAATTCGGAAGAAAAAAAAAAAAAAGAAAAAATTTTGGAAAGCTGAAGTGGCCAAATCCGGCCGGAAATCCGGCCAGTTTCTGGCCGGATAGCTGGCCGGATTGCCCTGCGTTTTTGAAAAAAAATGTTTCCTCTCGGCCTCATATCCGGCCAGGAATCCGGCCAGAATCCGGCCGGATTCTGATGTGACACAGCCGGTCAGCAGCTTTGACCGGCTGTTTCTTCCTTCTTATCCCCTTGGTTCACCAAAATATCTTCATTTCCTCTTCTTGTCCAGCCGTGAGCTTTGAGAGCAAAGAGAGAAAAACTCTTCAATCTCCATCTTTGATTTTTGCTTCAATCTTGAAACTTCACCAATGGATTTTTAATTCCCTCCATACAAGTGAGCTTCTTGGAAGGTTAAAGCTTTTGGGTGGAGTGTTTTGGCAAGGGAAGCTTTGAATTGCTAGTCTTCTTGAGTTGTGAGGTAAGATGCTTAAGAAAGTTCTCTTTTACATTGATAATGGTTAAGTTGTGAATTATAAGGGTTGGAAATGTCATTTTGTGAGTGATATTGTGATTTGGGTTGATTTATGGTGACATTTTATATTTTTTTTATTATGATTTTTCTATTTGAATTTGATGTTGTCTATGTGGCCATGTAAGATGAAGGGGAATGATATAGAATGAGGCTAGTTAATGTAAATGATGGTTTAATGCAAGGAATTCTTGTTTGAAAGGAAATTTGGAAAAGTTAGGGTGTCACACCCTTCAATTCTGGCCGGCCCTGTTTAGCATAGTTAGAGGCCGAATTGGCCTTTGCTTAAAACATTAAAGTTGTAGGTATTGATGTGTTAGAGGTGCCTGTAAAATTTCAGGTCAATCGGAGTAATGTAGAGTGAGAAAAGTCGAATTTACCCCTGCTGCTCTGGTTTCATCCGAACTTGGGAATTGTTGCAGTAATTAGCTATTTTGGCTAGGAAAACTTCTGAACTGGTTGTAGAGGTCTTCTAATGAAATGTAGCCTGATGTCCTAGCTATCATTTGGCTTTGGAATCAATGGATTTGGACCTAAGTAGACCGAATTATAGTTCGTTAACCAGAACGTGGTTTGTCCACCTGTATTTTGCAGTTCTGAACTAGTGTCTTGTATTTTTGACCTAGTTTCATTACAAACTGGATTAAGTGACATTCTACATTGTTGTATCCCTGCCTCTTAGCTTCGAAACGGTGGGTCTTACACCCTAAACCAATAATCGTAGTGCCTTTGGTGCTATTTCCGCAAAATGTTGTCACGCATTGTTTTATCTGAAAGTGTTTCTAGCTCGCTTTTCGTATTTATTGTTGTATTTATATGAATTTAAGCCTAGTGATCGGCTTTTGGACATGAGGTTATTCTATATGACAGGTTGGGACTGATTTGAGAAAATAATGAAGCCATTAATGGCTGGAAAATAGGTAAACACAAGGGACATGCCGTCCGTTTGTTTTCTTGGAAATTGAATGAGTTAAAGTGGTTTTTGGAAATGTATTTTGTATCAAGTTGGGTGTATTTCCTAGAGAATTTCATTGGGTCTTTCAAATAGGGATTCGAGGGCTAAGTTCTAGTTAAACTTGTATATTTCTGCAAGGCAACTAATGTGACCCTTTTACCGTTCGAAAACATGTTACCTCTTCGATTTGAACCACCAAATGTTTACTTACCCCGTATTCAAAATAAAGAGGTATGAATTAGGGGTTTTATCGGCCAAGTTAGGGTTTTCTCGGCCACAAGTGAACTACTTTCAAGTAAGGTTTTAAGAGTCCTCTTTTCCATATGATTCTCATCAAAACCCTTATTATATAACTGCTACTTGAATATATAGTGGCTTGTAGCTGCACGAATGATTCTTTATAATTCCAAGAGAATATTTCCTTAGCCTATCTATTGGGTTTTTAATTTGTTATAGTTAAGTGTTTCTTTTAGAGACTTTATAACCCTCTCGATTTGGGTCGCATTAGGGTTATTCTTGTCTACGGATCCAAGTGCGCTCTTTACACTTTGAAGGTCTTTTATACGTCCACTCGCGAATAGTCGGGTATTTCTTAATTGCATCTAAATCATGTTAGATGGATTGTAATGCGATCTTTGTGGAATTTTAGGTTTCATTGGTGATTGAGAATTGGGCGTTGTTTTGCGGTTATAGGTGAGTGTTCCTTATTTGTTATATTTCCTGATTATCTGGCTTGTTTGAATGATTGATAACATGTTAAACGCTTTCAATGATTGCTAAAACGATTTTCGAGGCGAGTGTGTACTTTACCGCACTTAGCCTAAATGATTGTGAAATTTTAATGATTGAGCGATTGAAATGTTAATTGTGCATGAATGTAGGCCTTCGGGCTGAACTGGCCATAGCCCCTTGTTACCGGTCGTCTCGAGCCAGTCGGACTCGGTCGAGCGATTAGGAACTTGGGTGAACGATCCGGTATACTCGAGTATTACCCTGTAGGTTGGTGGAGCCTGGCCAAAAGCCAGGGACGGGGAGAATGAATGAATGAATGAATGAATGAATGAACGAGGGGTTTTATTTATACAAAATGCATTTTCAAATGATTGAAGGTTGGAGAATGGAAGGAGAATGAATGAATGAATGAATGAACGATTGGCTCCTTGTGAGCCCGTATCCTTTTAATGAATGTGTTTATCGCTTTATTGTACTTGTATCGTGAATTGTGGTTTACATGCATTTGTTTCTCTTGTTGCCTATGTGCACGGAACCTCACTGAGCTTTCCAGCTCATCCCTTTAGTTTTTGTTTTCCTTAGCAGGGGAAGACGTGCGAGGACGGAAGCTACGAATAGATTAGCCGTTTTAGTACTTTTGTTTCTTTTGTTTGGTTCTCGCCCCAATGTTTGGTGGGCTGGTTGTATGGAGAATGGGGAACCTTTGTACAAAAGTTGTTTTGCTTTTGGAATAAATATGTATATAAGTTTACGTTAAGTTTGAAATTTTGTTATTTCGATTGTTTTGTGGATTTTCTTGCCTTCTCTTATAGCAACTGACTGAGTCCCGGCGAGAGCTGGGCAGACGGTCCGCCGATACCCTGGGGTACGCCCTAGGGAGAAGTGGGACCGTTACATTAATGATCTCAAGCGCTCCAAGTGCTTCAAGTCAATATACAAGTCACATACCCATCGGGTCACTGGTTCATGCATAAATATGATATGAAATGTTTAATCAAGTCAGGTCGTTTCAGTGCATCTAAGAACACACTCGCCTAAACAGGCTCAAATCACAAATAATGTGACGACCACACTTCTCTCAAGGGCGAACCCCAGAGGTTAGCGGACCGCCTGCCCAGCTCTCGCCGGGACTCAGTCGTTCACTTCAATCAATCCGGAATACAACCACAAGAATTCATATAGCAAAAATAAAAAACTTAAAGCGAAACTTATATACATTGCAATCTCAAAAGGAAGTACAAACGTCGAATATACAAGGTTCTCAATTCACCATACATCCAACCCGTGCCAAGCACTAGGGCGAGAACCATTACAAAATCAAAGAACTAGACTAGGCTAGTCTATACAGAGCTCTCATCCTACTCGTCATCCCCTGTTAAGGAAAACAAAACTAAAGGAATGAGCTAAAAGCTCAGCAAGGTTCTATACACAGAAACAAGTAATTAAACAAGGACATTAATCATGTAATAACAAATAATCCAGAAACATGTCCAATATAAAGCAATGATAATACATTCATTAAAAGGATACAGGCTCACAAAGAGCAATTCGTTCGTTCGTTCCCCTTTCATTCCCTTATTCCTCCAATTATTTAAAAATGCATTTTTGTAAGTAAAACCCCTCATTTTATGACGTTCGTTTGTTCATTCTCATTCACCTCCTCCTGGACGTTGGCCAGGCTTTCCACCCCCATCCGGACGTTGGCCGGACTCCACCCGACAACAAGGTAATACTCGAGTATACCAAACGTTCACCCAGGTCAGCAAATCGCCCGACCGAGTCCGCTTCTGACTCGAGTCGATCAGTAACAAGGGCAAGCGCCCAGTTCAGCCAAAAGGCTTACATTCATGCACAACTAGTATTTCAACATTTAATCACTAAAAATTTCATATTTATTTAGGTCGATTACGATAAAGTACACTCACCTAGCAAAAGTTCATTTTAGAAATCATAGAAAACAATTAACATTTAATCAAATATTCACAAATAATCATATAGTTACAACAATCCACATAGTCATAGAAACAAAACGTATATAGAACACTCACCTATTTAAGCAAAATAATGTCCAAAGTATCCTCTCGGATAACACTCTCAATCGCCAAGAAACCCTAATAATAGCCAAGAGATAATATTACAGTTAAACTCCTCCAAAGTTTAAGTGAACCAAAGAAAATCTGAATAACTACTAGTACAAAGTATAAGTATAGTTTTGGAAGTGAAAAGAGTACATTTAAACCAAAGGCTATGAGTAAAATATTTGTAAAACTTATGCTTGCTCGTAAAACTTTGAAATCTCCATTTAAGTCGAAGTGACAAAGAAAACGTACTCCGAGCAGTCATTATTTTATTTCTCGAGGGGTTAAGTTCGGCCAAGTCCTTACTTATATACCTCGGTAAAAGAAGATGCAAATATCCTAGATGGTTCAAGTGATATTCATTTACCAACTTTACTCTAGTCGCAAGTATAGTTTTCTAGTCCTTGAGCGTAAATTTAGGCAGCACGCCCTTTGTGTTTACCAAATTTTCCAGCCATTTATGGCTTCATTATTTTCCTCAGCCAATCCCAAAGTTATACACAATATAAATTCATCACAATAGCCATTCTATAGGCTCAAAGTCATATGAGTACAAAATCAAGTTAACAACATGTACGGAAATTAGATTTAACAAAAAAACAGATTTGATGTGTTTTTACGTAACGGTCACAACTGAAGCTACGCTTATCGAATTGAGATGAAACTTATACCGTTTCGAAGCTAGCACAAAGGTCTACAATTTTGATCAAGACCACTTAGTCCAAATTCTAGTATAATCTAGTCAAATTCCCAATTCACAGAACCAACTTCCAACTAACCGGCTAGTTAAGCGTACTACTTTTAAATGGCTATATCTCAAGCTACCAAAGTCCATTTAAGGCGTTCTTGGAGGCATTGAAAATCTAATACAGAGTACTAAAACTTTCATGTTTTGGAAAATGGCTAAATCAGCACGAATCATAGTGAACAGATGCAGTCAACTAGATGAACTGTCTAAAACGGGTCACTGGAAATATCCTAGGGCAGCGAGGGTATTTTGGTCTTTTCATAGGCTACGTTGCTCCTATTGAGCTGAAATTTTGTAGGCACCTATAAAATATCATTCTCTACAACTTTCATGTTTTATCTAAGCCTAATTCGCCCTCTAACATGATGCAATAAAACCGGACAGAACAAGGCTGAAATTTTCCAGAAATCTGGAAATTTTGGGATTCAATGAAACTTTCTTCATTTCTTGCCTCAATCCACCACCACAACCTCCTATATAAGCTTAGATACAACATATATCCTCCATATAGCAAGTATAGGTAGAAATCATCAAACCCTAACTTACATATATCACCTTAAAAATCATCACAACGACTTGTATCACAATTAATCTAACCAAAACATGAATTATATAACATCTTAATCAAAAATAAAAGAACCAAAGCTATGGGTATGACCTTATACCTCAACAAAAGAAGCTTGCAAGAGTAATACTTCACCTCCTCTTGAAATTTTTGGTTCCCCTAGCTTCCCAAAGTCACAACTCACACTTTAATCGGTTTAGAATCTTGTTTTCTTCACTCAAATGGTGCAAATCAAGACGAATTGAAGGTTTTTTCTCTCTTGCTCTCTCTCTCTCTCTCTCTCTCTTAAGCTCGACCAAGATAGAAAGAAATGAAGGAAAATGAGCTAAAATGAAGGATAAAAGAACAAGGAAAAAAATTAATCAAAGAGCCATAGGGTGGTGACACTTGTCACCACCAAAGCCATGCAAATTTTTCTCTCTCCCTTGCATTTTTTGTCACAAATTTCGGTCAAAGCCAGCTGGAAATAAGGAGATATTTTGCTCGAATATTAATGAGCTTGTAGGGTAAGAAAGTGGTGGTCAAGTGCGTTCAATCGGTAGTGCACAGTACACGTCGGTTCGCACCGTTTTTCCTTAAATCACACATACTAGGGTTTTTACTTCCTATTCACTAACTTTTTATCATTGCTTCTAATCACATATTATTTCTCACCCAAAAGTCACTTTTAAACACCAAATTTGATCCTCGCTCAGTACCGGATAATTACATTACGGATACACGTGAAAATCCTAACTTGCTCCAACTTGAAAACGAAAAGTGAAACCCTAATTTCTAGGTTCATTTGCACTTATTGTGGAATGATTGGGTAGTAGGGCTATAATAAAATCATGAGTTCCAAATAAAAGGAAGTTTTTAAGAGAAACGTGAGGGATTTTACAATTCCAGTGATTAAAATTAGGGTTTTAATTAAAATATGAAGGGTTTAAGAAAACCGGTTGGTCACAAGTAAATTAGGGTTTTTTGATTAAAATTTTAGGGTTTCTAATCTTTTAAAACAAAATAAGGTTTTAAATCAAACCCACAGAAATACACTTTAGTATTTTCTTTACAAACAACCTCCTAATTTTCGGGGTATCACAAATAAGCTCAACATATCATGTTTCAAGTATTTCAAATCCAAACAATTAAAAACTAATAGGTGCAAAAATCGGATCAAACAAGAAAACTAGAGGAGAATTGCTGAAATCATAAATTTCCTCAGCAAATCCGGCCAAATATTGGCCGGATTCAAGGCCGGGTTGACAGGGAAGGCAGAAAAATTTTGAATACTTACTGCCCCAAATCCGGCCAGAAAGTGGTCGGATTCTGGCCCCATTTCAGTTATACAAAATGGCCTGCACGTGTTTTAACACAATATCAAATGTTTAGTCGAGTTAGGTCAAGTACGATAAAGTACACACTTGCCTATGAGACGATAAATCAAGTGCCTTTCAACTGCTAGCAACAAGGAGCATGTAATACACAGTTGGAACACTCACCAATCAATTGCAACCCTTCACTTTAACCGTGGTTTGTCCCCTTGAACTCTCTAGAGTCCAGTGGTCACATACTATAATAAAAGACTAGCAATACAAAGCCAAAAAATATAAAGAAACTGAGGTTCCAAAACTTTATTTAGAACATGCATCAATTTACAAGTTTTACACCCTATAACCTATCAAAATAATATTTGCTTGTTCCAATCGAGGAGTAAATCTCATGTACTTACCAATCAACGTTGCAAAAGTCATTTAGAGTATAAGAGTATCACTTATAGTCGAACATTTGGAGAAATTAGAAAAGACGTTCACAATACAAAGTTGGAACTTGCCCGACCTAAAATGATTTGAAGAAACTCATTTCCTTTCATTTAACCCTCAATTCCACTCATAAAACCAAGCTCCAAATGGTGTAACAACTCTAACTTAAAGTTGGAAATGAAAGTAAGAAAGGTTCTAAGAGAACGGAATTTTCCAGTTTTGTGCAACACAATTTGAAAAATCATATCTCAAGTTTCTTAAGTCCAAAATTTATATACTTTATACTGTCAAAAAATAGAGTCAAAGGGTTACAATTTCTCAGAAGACACATTTGTAAGATTCTATTCATAAGTCAGTCAAATTCGAGCCTCAAATTGCTGCTTTATCCAGTAAAAGACAGAACAGATGTGGAAATTCAGTCAAATTTGAAAAATCACAGATATTCATAGTAATTGAGAAAATTATGAAATTTTCACAGTTGAAAGTACCCTGAATCTTCTTTCAAACAAAACAAATAGAACTCAATTCTGACTTTTTTACACCAAGATATAACAGATTTCCTAAAACTGCTCAGGATTCCCAGCGGACAAATTTTCAGCAGCACTTCCTTTGTGTTTACCAATTTTTTCAACCATTTCAAGGCTTCACTCTCACCACAAAACAGCTTCAAATCAAGCATATACATACCAAGCCAACAACTCACTAAATCAAGCATATATAAAGTATAGAACCATCACCTACTCAAGGAAGAAAATGAAACCCTAAGCTGAAATTTATCATCACAAGCTGGAATTTTCTTTAGGCAAGCCTAACTAACATATAAAAGCTAGCTATTTCACATGGCAAAACTACCAAAACATGGACAAGCTCAAGCATCATATGAGGGCAGAAATTTTACCATAAAAGCTGGATTTCTCCACAACATCACTTCAAACCATAATATTTGCCATAAAACTACCAAAATTATAACTCCAAACCACTGGTTAGCAAATATTTGAAGTAGAGGATAGTATCTTGCCAAAGTTACCTTGTAACCTCAAGACAGATGGAAACTTAATATTTCTTCCTCCAAAATCACTCCAGCAACACCTTTAAACTTCCTTAGTTAGCACTTTTATGGAATACTTTACAAAGTTGTTGGCTAAAACTCAAGATTCAAGCTTGAGATTGAGGTAGAAAATGAAGTTTCTCTCCTTGTTTTGCCCCTCTAAATTTCGGCCAAGGCTAGAGGAAAATGAAGAAAATTTGGTCAATGTTTGGTTTTAGTAAAGTTAAGAAGAATTTGGTCAAAGTCCAACTTCCAAGGGTTTCATGACACTTGGCCCTCCTAGAGTTTAATCTCATCTCTTTGTCTTCCCAAACTAATCTATCTAATTAACCTTTAATTATCGCATAACACCTTATAAAATAACATCCCTTTATGCAAAACTTCACCTAGTCGTCAAAAATTTATCGCATTTACCGCACTAGCGGGTCTCACGTCCATAATGCGCTACTAACGTAACATGGACAAACTTATACTAGAAAAATGATCTACGAACTTGACTCACTTTTAAAAATATCTAAAAAATTAAGCTAATAAAGTAAAGTAAAGAAAATGCTCAAAGAAATAAGATAAAATAAAGATAATTTTTGGGTTCTCGTATTCTCTCCTCTTTAATAGAATTTCGTCCTCGAAATTCTCTCTTTTACTGACAAAACTCGATTCTACCGGGTTTCCATCTATTTTTCAAGAGCTTTTCCCTCACTCATGTCGCTACCACAATCTTACCTAGAAAGAAAATCTTAATAATGCAAGGGCTAAATTAACATGCTAAAAAAGATCAATGAATGTAGCAAAAGGTGAAAAGTGACACAAACTTCATACTCGGTGAAAAGAAGGGTTGAAACTTGGTTACCACTCTTGCTAATGCTTAAACTTATATACTGTACGTTGACAAATCATCCACAACATAAGGCACCACTCATTTTTACAATTATACCACGAGACTCTCATCACCCTCTCAAACCAAAATTCCTTCATTTCGAACCATAAACGAAGAATTCTCGCTTAACTTCAAGACTAAATTATAGCAATAGATTCATGAATAAGGATCCAATGCTGCCTAATCATCAATATTTAATACCACTCATTACAACATCAGGTACCTAGTCCACTGTTTATAACGGGATACACTTACTATATAAGGTTTGCATAACACACAGTTCAATAAATACAACTATTTCAGCCAAAACATCACTAATTGCTGACTTTAACTATTACAGTAGTTTCACCATCCTGAAATTCATTTGTCTTGGGCAGTTCCTCACTTGATATTGAAGTTGGCCGTATCTAAGACATGCACCAATTTTGAAATAACATATTCCCATATGCATTTTGTTACATGCTTCACACTTAGCAGCTACGTATCTCTTTTTGAAGTGTCCATTCTTTCTTTTCTTCCTCTCTTTATCCTTCATAGCAAATTCATCTTCATACATCTTTTTACGTTTTCCTTTAATATCGCGAGAACTTCTTTCACCTCTTTTATCGTTATCACTAGAAATGTCTTGAGATGCTATTCGACTAGACGAATGCACTAATTCAAACTTACTCTGCACCTTCTAGGATCCCTTCATATTTCTTTTTCAATTCTACGTTCTTGTGCAGTAGATCAATTTTCTCCGAATATTCTTGTTTCCATCGCTCTTCCCAGTGCTCAGCTAATCTCTTTTGGAATTCTACTTCCTTTCGAAAAATCTCTATTTCCTTATACATATCAGCCAAATGTGCCATCTCACCAATTCGCTTGAACTCAAGTGATAGCCTGCCAGGCAAATCAATGGATGATAATAAGTAACTAAGTACAATTGGGACTCTAACCATATAACTGTTAAGTTCCTTCACTCCCAATCCAACCACGGAAGATTAAACTTAGATATTCTCAAATGAGAGAGACGAGAAAGTAGAACATAGTTAGGGCAATACCTTAAGATACTATGCCACTTATCACTTATGTACATAACGAAACCCTAAAGCATGCTTCGTATATCAAAAGTTTCACACCCTATCTTAAGTTTTTGCATACAGATATAGAACCCAAATTCTTTTTCTCAAATCCCTATACACAATTGCAAAGCTCTCGATCTCGACACGATAATAATCAAGCCAAGTCCATACTTTAACATTAATGGATAGGTATCAAAGAAATATAGGCAAGGGTAGTTCATCGAGAATTAAACTACGGATATCAAATATTACAAGAGAGTAGAAATACCTATATAGTTGTAGTTAAACCGCTTCAAAATCAAGTAAACACTTATCAAGTCCTCACGTACATAGGAGAAAGAAAACAGGTGTTCAGTGCTAATTTCCCAATGTATACTACAATCTAGCTACCCTCTATAGAAACCCTAGCCAGACTATTCCTAGATCAGTCCATGACAGTAATCCTATATCCAATCCCCTCGATCAGTTCAATTATTAGGTCAAACGTTAGAATCTTCCGTGCCTTGACCTTTGCCATCAAAACTTACCTCAAGCGCAATCAAGATGCAGACCCTTATTCTAGCGCGCTCCACTTTTTGGTACTTAAGTACAAGAATCCAAAATAAGGTAATTCACAACTCGAGTTGGCCGGTCCCAAGAGTAAATCACCCATATTAGAGATTCCTACCTGACGTACATATCTATATTATTAGCCGGTCTACTATTCAACCGCTACAAGAGAAATGCAGCCGGTCTATAACCGTACACATAAACGTGCATGTCCACACGCAGGATCAATTAATTCAAGTTTATGGAGGCCGAGTGCGAATAAGGACACACTCGCCTAGCCATAATCAAGTCACAAGTAATGTTCAGCAATTCACGTTCTCAAGCGCTCCAAGTGTTTCAAGTCAATATACAAGTCACATACCTATTGGGTCACTGGTTCATGCATAAATATGATATCAAGTGTTTAGTCAAGTCAGGTCGTTTGAGTGCACCTAAGAACACACTCGCCTAAATAGGCTCAAATCACAAATAAGCTCAACATATCATGTTTCAAGTATTTCAAGTATTTCAAATCCAAACAATTGAAAATTGATAGGTGTGAAAATCGGATCAAACAAGAAAACTGGAGGAGAACTGCAGAAATCATAAATTTCCTCAGCAAATCCGGCCAAAATTTGGCCGGATTCAAGGCCGGGTTGACAGGGAAGGCAGAATAATTTTGAGTACTTACTGCCCTAAATCCGGCCAAAAATTCGGCCAGAAAGTGGCTGGATTCTAGCCCCATTTCAGTTATACAAAATGGCCAGCATGTGTTTTAACACAATATCAAATGTTTAGTCGAGTTAGGCCAAGTGCGATAAAGTACAGACTTACCAATGAGATGATAAATCAAGTACCTAGCAACTTCTAGCAACAAGGAGGATGTAATACACAGCTGGAACACTCATCAATCAATTGTAACCCTTCACTTTAACCCTGGTTTGTCCCCTTGAACTCTCTTGAGTCCTGTGGTCACATACTATAGTAAAAGACTAGCAATACAAAGCCAAAATATATGAAGAAATTGAGGTTCCAAAACTTTATTTAGATCATGCATCAATTTACAAATTTTATAGCCGTATAACCAATCAAAATATAATATTTGCTTGTTCCGATCGAGAAGTAAACCACATGTACTTACCAATCAACGTTGCAAAAGTCATTTAGAGCACAAGAGTATCACTTATAGTCGAACATTTGGAGAAATTAGAAAAGACATTCACAATACAGAGTTGGAAATTCGCCGACCTAAAATGATTTGAAGAAATTCATTTCCTTTCATTTAACCCTCAATTCCACTCATAAAACTATGCTCCAAATGGTGTAACAATTCTAAATTAAAGTTGGAAATGAAAGTAAGAACGGTTCTAAGAGAATAGAATTTTCCAGTTCTGCGCAACACTATTTGAAAAATCATATCTCAATCTTCTTAAGTCCAAAATTTATATACTTTATACTGTCGGAAAATAGACTCAAAGAGTTACAATTTCTCAGAAGACATATTTGTAATATTCTATCCATAAGTCAGTCAAATTGGAGCCTCAAATTGCTGCTTCATCCAGTAAAAGATAGAAAGGGTGTGGAAATTCAGTTAACTTTGAAAAATCACAGATATTCATAGGAATTGAGAAAATTTATGAAATTTTAATGGTTCAAAGTACCCTGAATCTAATTTCAAACAAAACAAACGAAACGTAGTTACAACTTTTTTACACCAAGATATAACAGATTTCCTAACACTGCTCTTTGTTCCCTGCAAACAAATTTTCAGCAGCACTTCCTTTGTGTTTACCAATTGTTTCAGCCATTTCAAGGCTTCATTCTCACCACAAAACAGCCTCAAATCAAGCATATACATACCAAGAGAAAAAGTCACTAAATCAAGTATATATAAAGTATATAACCATCACCTACTCAAGCCAGAAAATAAAACCCTAACCTGAAATTCATCATCACAAGTTGGAATTTTCTTTAAGCAAGCCTAACTAACATATAAAAGCTAGCTAATTCACATGGCAAAGCTACCAAAATATGGACAAGCTCAAGCATCATATGAGGGCAGAAATTTTATCATAAATGCTGGATTTCTCCACAACATCACTTCAAACCATAATATTTCTCATAAAACTACCAAAATTACAACCCCCAAACCACTAGTTAGCAAATATTTGAAGTAGAGGGAAGTATCTTGCCAAAGTTACCTTGTAACCTCAAGAAAGATGGAAACTTAATGCTTCTTCCTCCAAAATCACTCCAGCAACACCTTTAAACTTCCTTAGTTAGCACTTTTATGGAATAGTTTACAAAGTTGTTGGCTAAAACTCAAGATTCAAGCTTGAGATTGAGGTAGAAAATGAAGTTTCTCTCCTTGTTTTGTCCCTCTAAATTTTGGCCAAGGCTGTAGGAAAATGAAGAAAATTTGGTCAATGTGTGGTTTTAGTAAAGTTAAGAAGAATTTGGTCAAAATCCAACTTGCAAGGGTTTCATGACACTTGGCCCTCCTACAGTTTAATCTCATCTCTTTGTCTTTCCAGACTAATCTATCTAGCTAACCTCTAATTATCCCATAACACCTTATAAAATAACATCTCTTTATGTAAAACTTCACCTAGTCATCAAAAATTTATCGCACTTACCGCACTAGTAGGTCTCACGTCTATAATACGCTACTAACGTAACATGAACTAACTTATACTAGAAAAATAATTTACGAACTTGACTCACTTATAAAAATATCTAGAAAATTAAGGTAATAAAGTAAAGTAAAGAAAATGCTCAAAGAAATAAGATAAAATAAAGATAATTTTCAGGTCCTCACAGATTAGGTGGAGGGACCTGTGTGTGCCAGGTGACGAGAGAGGCATGGGATTCCAGCAATTGGAAGATATTCATAGTGCGTTTTCCATTAAGTTATGGTGGAGCTTTCGATCCCTGTCGTCTCTTTGGGCAACCTTCATGAAGGCGAAGTTTTGTGTAGAAGTGCATCCTAATCTGGTATATCGAGATGGGGGTTCAAAGGTATGGCGAAGGATGATGGCGGTGCGTCATCTTGCGGAGTAGCACATTGGATGGATTGGGTGGTCTAGTAGCTCAAACTTCCAATTTGATAATTGGCTTGGGAATGGCGCATTGGCTTTGAGACTAGATAGTGTGTCGGATCATATGGTTGCTGATTTTGTTACGGATGGATCTTGGAATGTACAGCTTATTCGGCAATGGGTGCCGGCTAGGATCGTCAGCGAGATTGCTTAGGTTGCCTCGCCGGTGGGCTAGCTTCCTGATTTGATGGTATGGAGACCATCACAATCTGGGCGGTTCACCCTACAGTCTGCATTTCAGCTGGTATGACGACATATTAATAGCTCCTTCATGTTTCGAAGAATATGGCATCCAGTGTTACCCTTGAAAATCTCATTCTTCTTATTACAATTATTACGTGGTCGACTACCGATGGACTGCTGTCTGTGGACATTTAGGATCCAGGGGCCCTTTAGGTGTAGGTGTTGTCAGTCCCCAAATTTTGAAACGGTAGATCATGTGTTTGCTGGGGGTGATATGGCGTCATGGGTTTGGCATTTCTTTGGGGATAGGTGGGTATATCTTATATTGGTTCATCGTTTCTGTGTGTATGGCAGCCTGGTGGTATGGGAAGAGGGGTAATCGGTATCTGGAGTTTGTCCATCATATTCTTCCGCTTCTGATTTGTTGGACCTGTGGAAATTCAGGAATTCCAGGAAATATGAGAGGATCCAAATAGGCTTTGATATGCTATGCAACTTGGTCATCACCAACCTCCTGGAGTTGTTTGCCTTATTCTTTCAGAGACGCAGGTTCTTCCCAGTGGCTTGGGTGCCCTTTTATCCGGAGATTTTCCGGTGGTCTCCACGAGTTACCTATAAGCTTGTGAGGTGGTTTCGGCCTTCCGATGATGATATCAAACTCAATACAGATGGATGCTCCAAGGGCAATCCTAATGTTAGTGGGGGAGAAGGGATCCTTCGGGATAGCGACGGCAGGTTGTGTGACAGCCCCACCTCCCCCTAAGGCGAACCAAAGGGTTCAGCGGACCGCCTGCCCAACTCTCGCCGGGACTCAGTCGTTCACTACAGTCCTCAATTGAAATACAATATAAATCTCAAATATACCTAAAATGCTCCACACAGTTTACATACACCACAAACTAAAACCTCAAGAGATACAAGCAATACTAATTTTCCGAATAAGACAAAGGTCCTCAGTTCTCACAAATTTCTCCATGAATATAAAAATATCCGTTCAAGTCCAATCATTTAATCAATACTAACTATTACACAAGAGGAGTCCGAATTCAAATTATACATGAGATAATCCATCCAGTCACATGAATAAGTACTACAAGCCCTTCCTTCGCTTCGAGCCCTATGGAGGGGAATAAAAATAGTTTTGGGGTGAGTTAGAAGCCCAGCGAGTAACCAGTAAATCCAGTAATCAAATATATTTCACAATAATGCATTCGATGATGTCATGATTCCGAGATCAAATGTACGTATTTTTGCTCTGATGAGCCAGTGAAATCATTGCACTTAAACATCCAATGCTCAAATAGATCATTTAACGTTGAGCAGTAAGAGGGAGCCCGTTGGTGCTCCAGATGAACATAAACAAGTGGTGGAGACGTTGATGTTCAGTACAAGACTCCCCAAGAACTCATTGAAGCCAAATCATGCCATGAACTCCCATGCAAGCACGCATGATATGCAATTGAATAAAAAATGCAGGAAACAGTTCATAAGTAGCTTTGGAAATAGTTTAGGGTTACTCACCACCACGGCTCATAATCCTCTTCCATTATAGACAATTTCGTGGATCGAACTCAAGCCCTTCAACTCAAATTCAAGCAATCAACCACTCTCAAAGATCGGACAGCATTTCCCCTTAAATTTGTCATTTCCATCCTACAATAACAATATCAAATTACACCTTACCAACCACAATTGCACATACGATTCGTAAACAATAAAACACATCCAATTAGGCCATAATATCCTTCAATCAAAGCCAATTAGAAACTTAAGAGCCAACCACAAGCAAACCCCCAAATTAAACCCTAGAAACCGGAATTTTCGCACAAACCAGAAATTTTCCGCAAACGATCTTATCCAACGTATACAAGTTCCATTTCATACCACAACAAGCTATCATTCCAAGACCAATGAACCATAATCATATTAAATCAGAAAAATTCCCAATAAATTAAAAATTGGATCAACTTCACTTAAAACCATGAAATCATCCACAATATAGCATATTTAACCACCACTTAGCACTAATATACCATTTTCAAAACAACAAAGGAACTTTCTTAGCAACTCACCTTACAACTCAAGAAAGATAGCACCTTAAAGCTTCCCCTTCCAAAAATCACTCCGTCAAGACCTCTAGTCGTCCTCAGTACACCTTTGTATGGAGTGATTTGAATATCCAAAGGTTAAAACGCAAGATTGAAGTGAAAATTAGAACTAGAAAATGAAGAGTTTTCTTTCTACTCTCAAGGCCACGGCTGAACAAGGGAGCAAATGAAGATATTTTGGCCCCAAAACAGTATAAAAAGGGAAAGGAACAGGCGGTCAAAGTTGATGGCCGCCTGTGCCACGTCACAATCCGGCCGAAATCTGGCTGGATTTCTGAGCGGAGAGATGAAACTATTTTTTTTTCAAAAATCTCAAGCAATCCGGCCAACAATCCGGCCAAGATCTGGCCGGATTTGCGGCCGGATTTGGCCCTTTCACACTTTTACAAAATTTTTTCTTCTTTCCAAGTTTAAAAGCTACGCTCCTCCGCTCGTCCAACAAAGATATATATAAAACGAAAACCTTCCTTCTTTCGGGGTGTCACAGGTTGTGCTTGGCGTTCTCTTGCCATTTTGGACGGGCTACTAGTACAGGCCGAAGCTAGAGCTCTACTTTTTGGAGTGGAGCTGTGTGTCCAAAGAGGGTTTGGTTGGTTTGAGATTGAACTAGACTCGCTCTTATTAGTTTACATTTTAATTGGAAAGGATGGTTGTCCATGGAGTGTCTATAAGGAGATACAACAGCTTTTTGCCTTGAAGGATCATGTTCTACGGGTAAGGCATTGTCTCCGCCAAGCGAACTAAGTTGCTAATGTTTTATCCAATGTAGGGTGCTCTCATGGGGGAGAGGAGATTTACACTTCCGCATCAACGTTAGCTCCAGTGGCTAGAGGAGCCATGTGCCTAGATAGGATAGGGAATCCATCAGTTAGGAGGATTCTACACGACCAAATAGGGGAGTAGAGGTCGGTCCCTTTGTGACATCATCTTTTGTTTTCACCCATATTACGTAATAAATAAATAAGGGGTGGCGTCCCTCCCTATGCTCAAGGTTAGCCAAAAAACAACTATAAGGTATTTTTTGAAAATCAAATTTGCATCATTTTTCTTTTTTTCGTGCACATGATAATACAATAAAATTTCTTTCATACATTGATTATCATATTTTTTAAAAGTTAATTTTATAACAAGTATTTAAACATAATTAAAAGAATCAGAATCGTAATTGAAAGAAATTGGAGTCATAACTGGAATAAAATCGAAACTACAATCGAATCGAAACTGTCCCTATAAGGTTGGATTTAGGTTTTACCTTTCAAAAGAACCAGAATTGTCAATGTTTAAATCGAAATTGGCAATTCTGGAATTGTGATCATGTCTAGTTTTGGTATGTATATCTACTCTTCAAAATACTATAGTAACAAATGCTATGAGTTCTAATAAATTTGATGTCTTATTTAGCAGTCTATGAAAAAGTAAAACGTGGTTACACGCTTTGTTGATATTAGAGTTAACTCACACCCTGAAAATATGTACCAAACAAAGAAGCTAAGTGTAGGTGTAGATGCTAGAACATTTTCTTTTGTCAGTTTACAATTACTTGTAAAACTAGGAGTTTATCACCACATAAATGCACGGTATGAGTTTGGAAAATGTAGATTTAAAGTGTTATCCAGTAGAATAAAAAAGGTAAAAGGAAACATATGTTGCTGAGAAACTCATCAATAATTATATGCTTGTATATAAATAAGGGAATTTTGCAGTAAAAAAAAGTATGAGGTTTTTAAGTTTCATTTATTATACATGAATTACTTATTGAAATTATAATATAAAGAGTGGAAGAAATAAATATATATTTTTTATGAGAAGATATGAAGCATTTATGGCATGTATTAAATTTCAACCTAACTATCATGACTACCTATGTTAGAGTATTGATTAGGATGTTAAATATGCGACTTTTTTGATACATAAAGCTACGTAAACTATCAAGAAAACATCAAGTGTTGATAGATGAAGTACTCTTTGTTTTCGATTTGTATGCGTTATGGATTCTGTTTATTCCATGCAATTTGAATCAAAAAGTGTTGTTCGACAGCTAATGTTAAACAAGAGGAATATACTCAAGAATGTTATTTTCTCTTGAAATGTGCAGAGGAGCAATAGGTTTGTATGCATTATAGCATTACATTGAAATTTAACTGCTATACAGTTTTGATGTTTTGTTTTTATTTAGATTAGTGTTTTTTTGTTACACAGGAGTTGTCAAAGGAATTTCTTCATTTGCTCATGAATCATGATGAGTAGATGGTAAATATTTTACGAGGAGATGAAGAATGGAAAGTTAAGATTCAAGATAAAAAATTTAGAGAAGGCTAGCAACAGTTTATCAAGGAGAATCTTGTTGATCCACGGGAAAGAGTACTTTTTAGATACAATGGAAATTTGTTGTTTGATGTAATACATTTTACAGAGCTTAAAATGCAGTCACGGTTACGTTGGACAAATGCCTCTATCTAGTGCTGTAAGTGTAAGGATCGAAAACAACTTAAGAGGGGGGTGAATTAGGTTATCTAAAAACAAGCCAAGATATGAGTCACCTTTTTCGAGCTTGCTTTCTTTTTCAAAAAGACCTCACTGAGAAGCAATTGATGGACTAGCACAAGTAATTTGTAAGTAAAATAGGTAAGCAATGTATATATATATATATAGCAAGACAGTAAATGAAGGGATGGAATTGCAAACTAAATTCCAAACTTGACTAAGTTTGAATATCACTTTATATATATCAAGCTTCTTCAATATGATCAACTTTCAACCAATCTCTTATGTACAAATGAAGAATCACTTCCTCCTTGCCTCAAGTCTCACTCAATCAAGCAATGAAGTTTTACAATCGCACGGATAACCCTCACTAAGCTATACTATTGAAGAAATTGAATCACACTTGAAAAGCTAAATGGAGATTACACAACTAAGAGTACAAATCTTCTTTTTGGAGTATTCACACACTTGAATCACTCAAAATCAGATGTAGACTTAATGTGTAAAATTACTTTTTAAGAGTTGACTAATCCCAATTTATAGGGGACCAAAAAATTCTTCAATTAATGCTGTCAACGGATAGAAGGCAACTGGAAGGTCAACTAGCCGTTGGTAGTGTCGGACGTCCGGTACTCTGATTTTCTACGTCCGAACGAAAACAGTGGGTTCAAGATGATTTCTTGTAATTCTTAGGACGTTCGGTCCCTTCACAGTATACGTCTGAAAGTAAACTTGCAGATCCTTCTTCATTTCTTTCGGACGTCCGATGCTCCAATGTTTTGCGTCCGAAGTACAGCAACGTTTGTCGGATGTCCGGTATAGAGGTATTGTGTGTCCAAACAAGGTCAGTGATCATAGATGTTTTGACACATTGCCTTCGGACGTCCGAGTGTGAGTTCTTCATGCGTCCGATGTTACTCAATGGTTGTCGGCCGTTCGATATGGTTCTTTTGTGTGTCCGACAGTAATTTGTCAAACCTTGATTTTAGCTTCAAGTCTTTGATCTGGTTTTTGTTCCAAATCCTGAAATGAACTCTTCAAAGAATGTTAGTAGCATCCAATTGTTTTGCAATCATCAAAAGTTATGAACTGAGATATACAATCTCCCCCTTTTTGATGATGACAAAATATTGGATGGATCAAAAAGAATTCAACTCCCCCTCAACTCGACTCCCCCTTCCTTATAGATTCCATGACCAGAGTATTCGCAACTCTCCCTCACTTATACGATCCATATCCATTTTCTCCCCTTTTTGTCATCATAAAGCAGCCATACCAATCAAATTTGTTAGCATTCAATAGACATTATCAATTTGACAAACCAGATCAATATATGAACATTATCAACAAAGGATAAAGACATTCATTCTCAGCAAATGATAAAAGCATCCATTCATAGAAGAAAAAAAACATCAGTTAACAGAATAACATCAGTTTTACAGACCAAAAGAGGATTATGATCCTCAATACATAGCATAGCAAAAGCTTTTCAATACAAAAGATGAACTATTGTCCTAATGATGAAATGCAAAGTCCTAGTAGTGCTTAGATGGTGATTTTCAATGATCCAGGCCTTCTCCTGGTTAGACGAAACTGCTCAGGATCCACTTGGTCTTCGTCCTCAGTTTCATCATCATCATCTTCAGTTGCCTCCACAGTTACAGGAGTCTTGCCGTTATCTTTGGGTTGGGAGTTGGAAGCATGTGCCTCTAGAGTGGCTTCAGTACCAGGAGTATGCTCTGTGGGTTGGGGTCTTGGCTCTTTTTGATGAGTACTTTCATTGAATTCAGGGATTGGAGGCACGAGGAGATTCCTTTTTACAATGAAGATGGACTACTGGGCAAGAGACATGGTCATCATGAGACCATCTTCAATGAGCAGAACATGTTGTTTGAGGTCCTCGAGTAAGGAGATGACCTCAGAATTGGAAGAGAATGACTTGCTAGCTGATTTTCTAGGGTGGATGGTGAATGGAGAGACATACATGGACTGATCACGAGGAGTCCTAGAAGTGACAGGGGTTTCGTGAATATTTTTTCTCCTAGTTTCTGCCACAGTTTCTTTATAACACCAATGGCCCTCAAAAAATTTCAGATTCTTTCTTTCAAAATACGTTTGTGAGAAAACTGTTGAGGCATTGTCTTTGGGTGATTTTCCAGTAAAAGAAATTTTAAAATGGGCAAAGATAGGAGTCAGAAATTTTCTATAAGAGAGCTTCCTACGATTATCAGTGCTAATTTAGAGCAGAAATTTGCACATCACAAACCCAAAATCAATTCTGACTTTTTCAACAAAACAGTAAAAGAGATAAAGCTCCATTTTGTTCGCATCAGTTCTATGGCCATCAGTGGGCACCAACAGATTTGAAATGATGGTAAAAATTATCAAGTTCTGAGGACTAAGATCTTCTAATCTTGCCTCAGCAGGAGTGTTGAAATGTGATCGAAAATAGGTCATGAGTTTAGCAACGTGAAAATGATGATAAGCAGAGGGATATTCTTCATATGAAGAGAAATTTGCAACTTTTCCTTTAAAACCAGATTCAACACTTGTTTTCAGAATGGAATTCACAATGTCAGGAGTTAACGTGATATCTACAGAGTTGACCCTAGAGATGAGTTCAGTGTGTAAGTTACCCTTTCTGAGATTTACAAGGAACTGATAAAGCATATCAGAGTAAAAAGTATTAGGGATGGACAGAAGATGAATCCATTTTTGGAACTCAAAAAGCTTAATGATAGGTTTGAGATCAAGCTTACGAAATTCAGGAGGAGAAATGGTTCTTTGAGTGATGAAACCCTTTTGTGAGACCAACTCAAATCTGTCTCTGGCCTCATCATCAATGAATTTTGGCAGAGGAGAAGGTTCCTTAGCAGGTTGAGTCACTGGTTCCTTTCCAGATTGTTTCCTTTTTGTAGTTTGCTTGGCAGATAACTCAGTATTCTGAACCTCAGGCCTTGTTCGTAGAGATTTTCTGGTAGATGGCTCAGGGGTGTGCTGAACCTCAGCATTTTTCTCTACATTTGGTTGAGGAGTGCTTCTCTTTTGGGCAGACCTTTTTCTTTTCCCAGGTGATTTCGAGACAGTCACTTCAGCATGGGTGGGTTCCTCCATTTCTTCTACATTCCTACCACCTAGATTTTCTTCAGAGTGATGCTCTTCCATCTGCTCATCAGATGGCTCAACAGTTGGAGCATCGCGCTTCCTTTGAACAGTTTGTTTCACCTTTCCACCTCTGTTTGCAGTTTTCTTTTTGGGTGCTTTGGTAGAGGGTTCCACAATTTCAATATCCTCATTCCTAAGTCTAAAAGAGCGTCCGACCCTAGTAGAACCACTTCTAATCCTAACCATAATGTAATGTAGTTGGATGTTGATGTAGCGAGTGGTGCAAAGTGTATAAGATAGATGAAGAGTGCAATATGAGTTAATAGTGATGCACGAACCAACTACAAGAAATCAGATTTGAACACTCAGGGCTTCGAATATAAATTTGGGAAATATGAGGCAGTTGAAAGTTGGAAGAGGTTATTATGTTCAGACAACGGGCAATAGGGGTGTAATGGTGTCGATTGAATCAATTTCTTGAAACTTGATTAGAGGAGAGAGTAATTTGAATTTTGAATTTTGAGAGAAAATTGAAGGGTTGCGTCCGAGACAAAGAGAGTAAATGAACTTAATGAGGTAGGTGGTTTCCTTATATGAAGCAATTTTTGAGTGTCGGACGGCCGAACGAAGTTACGCGTCTGACGCAATCGTCCGAACCAGAATTTTTCCAGAAAAGAATGAAGAACACTGTCGAACATCCGTTTTAATCTATTGGACGTCCGATAAGAAGTGACCAAAGAGAAACTTAGAGATTTTTCTGAGACGGCCAGTTTTGTTCTCAGATACACAAATTGATCCAGTGGAAGGGCTTTTGTGAGGATATCAGCAATTTGATCTTTAGAACAAACATATTGAACACAAATTTCACCCTTGTGGATAAGGTCGCGAATGAAGTGATGCTTAATGTCTATATGCTTTGTTCTAAAATGTTGAATGGGATTTTTTGTCAAATTAATGGCACTAGTGTTATCACAAAACATAGGTACGGAATTATACACTAAACCAAAATCATTCAAAATATTTTTCATCCACAACAATTGAGCACAGCAAGCACCATATGCAACATATTCTGCTTCGGTTGTAGATAATGAAATGGCATTCTATTTCTTGCTGAACTAGGACACTAAACAACTTCTAAGAAAATTACATACACCAGTTGTACTTTTTCTATCTACTCTACAGCCACTAAAATCAACATCAGAGAATCCACACAAGGGAAGTTCATGACACTTAGGATACCAAAGGCCAAAATTCACAGTTCCTTTTAAGTATCTAAAGATTCTTTTTACCGCAATTAAATATGATTCCTTTGGACAAGATTGAAAGCGAGCACACAAGCACACAACAAACATGATATCAAGTCTACTAGCTATTAAATAAAGCAAGCTACCGATCATACATCTATACTTCTTTTCATCAACTTTTGTACCTTCTTCATCTTTGTCAAGCTTGGCAGATGTGCACATGGGTGTTCCAACTTGCTTTGAGTCCTCCATTCCAAATTTTTTCAGCAGTTCCTTGGTGTATTTGGTTTGATTGATGAATGTTCCATCTTCGGTTTGTGTCACTTGGAGTCTAAGGAAGAAATTCAGTTCTCCTATCATGCTCATTTCAAACTCTTTTTGCATAATTTTGGAAAAGTCCTTGCAAAGTCTTTCATTAGTAGCACCAAATATAATATTATCCACATAAATTTGTACAATTAGAAGATCATGCAAACTTTGTTTAGTGAAAAGAGTAGTATCCACTATACCTCTTTTCAAAACCATTTTCAATCAAAAACCCACTCAAACATTCATACCATGCTCTTGGAGCTTGTTTTAAACTATATAGAGGTTTTGAGAGTTTAAAAACATGATTTGGATAATTTCATTTTCAAAACCAGGAAATTGATCAACATAAACTTCTTGATCTATAAAACCATTTAAGAAAGCACTTTTAACATCCATTTGAAATAACTTAAAGTTCTTGAAACATGCAAAAGCTAAAAACATTCTAATAGATTCTAGCCTAGTTATGGGTGCAAATGATTCATCCAAATCTATTCCTTCTTCTTGAGTGTATCCCTTAGCTACCAATTTGGCCTTATTTCGAACTATCTCACCTTTGTCGTTCATTTTGTTTTTAAATACCCACTTAGTGCCAATGATAGAGTGATCTTGTGGTCTAGTTATTAATGTCCAAACTTTGTTTCTTTCAAATTGATTTAACTCCTCTTCCATGGCTAAAATCCAGTTCTTATCTTTCAATGCATCAACAACATTTTTGGGCTCAAAATATGAGACCAATGCAAAGTTATCTATTAATTGTCTAGAGGAGGAACGTGTTCTGACCTTTTCAGATGGATCCCCAATGATAAGTTCCTTGGGATGATTTTGGATGAATTTCCAGCCTCCTGGATGATCATTAGGAATTCCAATGTCACTGTCATTGTCTTCTCTAGCAGGACTGTCTTGATTTTCATCTTCCTTTGAATTATTTTCTGATGGAGTTGTGCCTTGATTGCTGATTGTTAGCTTCTTTAATTCTTCTCGAACACCTGTATCATCATCTTCACCACAACTCATGGAAGTGTCACCATTAGATTCATCAAAAGTGATATGTATAGTTTCTTCTATAACCAGAGTTCTACGATTATAAACTCTAAAGCCTCTCTTGTTTTCACAATATCCCAAGAAGATCCTCTCATCAGATTTTTTATTAAACTTACCAAGATGCTCCTTGATGTTCAGAATGAAGCATTTTGCAACCAAAAACTTTAAAATAACCAACTACAGGTTTTTTTATCAAACAACAGCTCATATGAAGTCTTGTTCAAGATTGGTCTTAAGAGAACTCTGTTCATGGTATAGCATGTAGTGTTTATAGTTTCAGTCCAAAAGTACTTTGGTAAATTGCATTCACTGTGCATGGTTCTAGCAGTTTCTTGAAAAGTTCTATTTTTCCTCTCAACCACTCCATTTTGCTGAGGTACTCTAGCAATAGAAAACTCATGTGTGATGCCGTTGTTATCACAAAATTCTGAAAATTCACAAAAACGAAATTCTTTGCCATTGTCACTTCTTATTTTTATGATTTTCAAACCAATCAAATTTTGAACCTTGGCAAACAGGGAAGTAAAGTTTTTGAAAGCATCATCTTTATGTGCAAGAAACATCATCCAAGTGTATCTAGAATAGTCATCAACAACAACAAAACAGAATCTCTTGCCACCAAAGCTTGTGGTTTGAGTTGGACCAAAAAGATCAAGATGTAGGAGTTCTAAGGGTTTTGAGGTAGAAACACATTTTTTTGGTTTAAAAGAAACCTTGACTTGTTTTCCAAATTGGCAAGCATCACAGATGCGATCTTTACAAAAATTGAGTTTTGGAAGTCCTCTAACCAGGTTCTTTTTGGAAATTTCTTTTAGCAAATCCATATTGAAGTGACAAAGCCTTCTGTGCCATAACCAGGGATTCTCATTTGCTACTTTGAGACAACTGAGGCTAGAAGCATCAATTTTTTAAAGAATCACCACATAATGTCATTAACTCTTTTTCCTTTGAAAACAATGTTAAATTTTGAGTCAAGAACAAGGCATTCATGTTTCTTAAATAACACGAACAGGTTCCTATCACATAATTGACTAACACTCAGCAAATTATAACTCAGGTTGTCAACTAAAATAACATTATGAACAAAAGTCTGACCATTCTTACCAACATCACCAATACCAACAGTTTTGGCTTTATTATCGTCTCCAAAAGTAACCTTTCCACTTGTTTTTGGCTTGAGTTTAATGAACTGTGATGCATCACCAGTCATATGTCTTGAGCATCGACTATCTATGAACCATTTTGATTCTTTAACAATGTTCGCCAGGTTCACCTACATAGTAGTCCACAATATAATGTTTGGTACCCATTACTTTTTGGGTCCTTCATGGTTAGCATTATGTCTAATAACCCACATGCATCTCATTCCATTTCTCATGTTTTTCTTAACATAACAGTTGCTATTCATATGACCAAATTGACAACAAAAGTTGCATATTGTCATTGGATCAATCAAATGAACAGGTTTAATGAATCTGACTTGCCTTCTCCTATGGATAGCAAACTCATTTGCATTCTAATTCAGTCTTATCTGATGAGTGTTAAGGTGAGGTTCAATGTCATTCTTTTGAAGGCGGTTCTGTTTCATATGATGTAACAATTGACAAAAATCATCCATCCTTTTTTTTAGGCTGCATTGTTCACTTCTGAGCATGTCACAGAAATTTATCTTTTTGTTAAGTTCAGCAAGCACATCAGTTTCAATCCTTTTCAGGTTCTCATTTTCATGCTTAAGACACTTGTTTTGTCAAAAAAGATTTGCATTATCTTGTATTAGAAAGCTAATTTTCTGCTTTAGTTCCTTGTTTCTAACATAGGATTCCTTTAAACTGTTATGCATTTTTTCTAGGAAAGAATTAATATCAACATCAGACTCACTATCACTATCAGTTTGAGAGTTATATTGGGTTACCTCTTCATCTCCAATGGCCATGAAAGCCACTTGGGCAGATTCTTCTTCTTCCTCTACTTCTCCTTCTGAATTGCAGTCATTCCAGGTGATCTGGAAATTGTTGAATTTTGGTTTTCGTTTACTTTTGTTCTCCTTCTTTTTCTTCATTGGACATTCATTTGCATAGTGACCAGGTTGGCCGCATTCAAAGCATTTATCAGTTTGCTTTTTGTTGAATTCCAACTTTTCTTTATTTCTGAAGTTGTTGAACTGATTTGGAAAGGAATTGCTATGTCCTTTTTGAATCTTCTCTTATTGAGTATTCTTTTGAAGCCTTATGTGATGAGTGTAAGGTCACTATCATCACCTTCCATGTCATCTCCATCCAGAGAGATTGTATCATCTTCTTCCTGTAAAGTCTTCCGAGCAATGCTCTTTCTAATTCTTGTGTCTTCTTCTTCCTGCACCTTAGACTTGAGTTTTATCTCGTAAGAGGTTAGTGAATTTATAAGGGATTCAATAAATAAAGTGTTCAGATCTTTGGCTTCCTCAAAAGCAGTCACTTTGCTCTCCCAATCCTTTCATAGAGCATTCAGAATTTATCGGTTTTTCTCACCTAGAGAGTAATCTTTTTCAAGAACTTCTAGATTCTTAATAAAATCATTGAATCTGCAATACATCTTGTCGATGTTTTCGTGAGGTTCCATCTTAAAGAATTCATACTTCGTGACCATAATGAACTTCTTCTGTTCTCTCACATTTTCACTTCCTTCGTGTATTTCTCGAAGTTTGTCCCAGATTTCTTTTGCAGATTTACAGACCTTGACTCTAACAGATTCGTTTGAGTCTAAAGCACTGTACAGAACATTCATCGCTTTGGCATTCTGTGACAGCCCCACCTCACCCTAAGGCGAACCAAAGGGTTCGGCGGACCGCCTGTCCAGCTCTCGCCGGGACTCAGTCGAGCCGTTAAAAGAAATAAAAAACGTTCAGGAAGGTAATAGCGCGCTCAAACGATTCAAAGTCACCAAATAGCAAAACGAAAATCAACACCAAAAAATGAATAGTGGTTGCCACTTCACCACCCCGCCAGGAGCCCAACGAGTACAGATATGGCCATATGACTCGGGAAAAATATTTCCAATCCAAATAGGATACATGAACAGGGTAAACAGTTTTATACACATACATTTGTAATTTACGGAACAAAAGAAGATAACTAGATCAAAATACATTTAGGGTTTTCCCACTATCGGGGAGCTTTACAAAAATATAATAAAATCAGCTCGACTCATGCGTCAAAACATCTTAACCCCGAAAGTGGTTCCCTGTAAGGAAAACAAAGAGAACGGGAAGGGGTGAACTTACGCTCAATGAGGTACCAAAATAATAGCAAATAAGAAACATGGAACTTTATATTCAATTAATCACATATGTGCATCAAATAAAGAAGTGAACAAACACCATAGGCAGAAAGGATACGAGTGGCTCTCAGGAGCCAAATTCCCATTTGCTTCACCGAAACTTGATCGAAATAACAGTTGACACTCCGTCAACGTTACAGAAGTAACCAATACCGTATACTCTACTTTCTTCGATTCCTTCCACCTCACATACCCCCACCGGGCCCGAAATCCAATCAGATCAGAAATGGTAATACTCGAGTATACCGGAATCAAGGGTCTCAATACCCAAAGATCCCAAAACAGACTATCGTGGTTCGTTATCTAATCGATCAAACCCTTGTCGGCCCAACTCGAGTAACTGGCCACAGGTGTTGAGCTCAGAAGTCACAGAAAGGTCATTGGATACAAACTTCCAAACGACGTCAGAACAGATACAGATACAGATACAAGATACAAGATACAGATAGCAGATTCCGATACGCACTCAAAATTGGCATATGAACAGACAAGAGAACAAGTGTGATAAAATACATCCTCGCCTCCATTTTATCAAAACAGTATTTGGCTCCAACAGTCATAAATCAAGTATTTCAGATATTCAGATATTTCACATAACGGGTAGCAGGTAGTGGAACACTCACCGGTTCAAGTACAAATACTTCAAAAGTTTTCACTTCAGATTGGCTTTAATCGCCAAGAAACCCTAAAAAAACCAAAGTAAAACAATTGAAGGTTCCACTTCCAAAATCGAGTATACAGAATGCATATGTGAGGCTCGACAACCAGTCATAGGCCTCGCCAAATAATTACTAATGCAAGGGTACAAAACATGATTTTAAGGTAACATGAAAACCTAGGTTCAAACCAGGGTAGTTCTCAAATTCGGGTAAAACCAGGGCAGCAAGGGTAATTCCGTCGTTTCTTAAGCTACGCTACTCCGATTGACCTAAAAATTTGCAGGCACCTCTAAAATATCATTCCCTACAACTTTCATGTTTTAACTCAAGACTAATTCGGCCTCTAACTATGAGCTACAAAACTGGGCAGAATGTAGGAACATGAACCCTAGTTTTCCAATTTTCCTTCCAAAACAGAAATTTCCAGCAATTAACCACTTTTTCCACCTTCTAGCTTCCTTAAATATCATTTCCAATCATCATACAAAGCCACACCATATGAATCATATTAAATCAGAAAAATTCATGAACAAAAGAAAATCCATCAATCTCACCCATAGGTCATGAAATCATCCATAAATGCAATGCTCTACCACTAGAAATCCTTAATTGATCATTATTAGCATGAGAGGGAAGATATTTAACACCTCACCTTTACAACTCCAAGAAACAAGACAACTAGAGCTTGTTCTTCACAAATGGCTCCACTCAATACCTTACACTAGCTGAGCAACTCACTTTTGTGGAGAAATTTTGGAATTTAACCGGTAGGTTTCCAAGATTCAAGCTAGAAATGAAGGAAAATTGAAGACACTTTCTCTCTCTTTCTCTCCTCCATGGCCGGCCAAGAGCAAGGGAAAATGAAGCTTATTTTGGTCAATTTTTGGTATTTAATAAAGTTGGTGAATAGTGGTCAAATCCAAGGTCCAATGAAAACGCGACACCTAGCATCTCTTTTGGCTTACAATTATCCTTTTGTCTCTCTAATACCAATCCACTTGGGTAATCTCTAATTATCTCTTAGCACCCGATAATTTAAACCCAGTATCCGAAACTTAACCTAGTTGACCGAATTTTTTCGAACTTTTCACCCTAGTGGGTCCCACGTCCGGTATACGCTCTTAATTTCTCAAAAACTAACCGATACTAGAAAAATCATTTTAAAACTATATTTATTCATAAAAATTATTTTTAAAAATTTTTGAATAAAGAAAATGTGGAAAAACGTGCAATTAAAAGAAATTAAGACCTAGAAATTAAGAAAAGTACGGGTCCTTACACTCTCTCCCCCTTAAAGAAATTTCGCCCTCAAAATTTTTCTTATCAAAGGAATCTATCAAAACCTAAGGTATCCAACGGACCATACCTTCTCCGTCCTCAGACGAGTCAAGATCCTGATGGTGTTCTAAAGAGTACACCTGAGCCGGTACCTTGGATCCAGTCCCTTCCTTTTCCGACTGTCCAGGGTTAGTCTTAATGGGTTGCGGGGTCCCTTTTCCTTTTCGCAATCGAAATGGGCAATCAGCAATCCGATGATCAGCACTTCCGCAACGCAGACATTTTCCCTCTTTCTTCCAACAATTTCCCTCCGTATGACTTGGCCCTCCGCAATATCCACAGGGACCACGAGTAGCAGAGACCGGTCCCCCCTGAGAGACGTCACGCGACACCCCTGGTTGTCGTACTCCTCCGTTTCCCTTTCCAATCTTAGGGGGCGTATTTATACCTTCTTGCTCAGAGCTACTCCCAGGAAAGCCCCTTTTTTTGGCTTGAAAGTTTTTCACCTGCAGTCTAGCATTCTCTACTCGTTACGCCTTCTCTACTGCATCGCTGAAGGCATTAATTTGGGCTACCGCGAGGTCCTTTTGGATTTCTACGTTTAGGCTCTGGACAAATCGCCGGATTCTTCGCTGCTCGGTCATGATAAGTTCGGGCGCAAATTTGGATAGGCAGGTGAATTGGCTCTCGTACTCCGCTACAGATTGGGCCCCCTGACGAAGCCGAATAAATTCATCTTCCTTTCGCTCTTGAACTAAAGGAGGGAAGAATTTGGCATTGAACTCCCGCATAAAATTCACCCAAGTCCTGGGCGTTTGTTCCCGTTCCCATTTTTGTCGAATAACGTTCCACCAGGAACGGGCTGCCCCTTCTAGTTGGAAGACAGCAAAAGTCACCTGCCTTTTTTCGGTGTAATGCAGGGCCGCAAAGATATCCACCATCTTCTCGAGCCACCTTTCGGCGACATCCGGGTCGGGCCCCCCAAGAAACTTGGGTGGAGCAAACTTTTGAAATCTTTCGAGAGCTTTATCCTCACTCTCGGTATGGTTGCCAGGGTTTCCCGGATTAGGGTTCAGATTTTGGCCCAGTTGCTGCACCACTTGTGCCAGCAAGTTGGTCATTTGCTGCATAGCGGCAGCTATTTGCACATTGTGGTCAACCCTCGGTTCAGGATTAGGTCCAGATGAGGTTTCCCCAGCACCCCTGTCCGGCATGGGTTGCCTACGCCCGTGCCCACGTCCCCGGCCACTACGTGTGCCCTCCATTAATCTAAGTCAATCTAGGGTCGAGGTGCAAAGATAATTATAAGCATAAGCAAATAACAAGAGGTACACACAGAGTAAAAGCATATATACACTCAACTAGACCGAACCAGTCACACAGTAGCAGTCAAGTAGATACAAATATGAGAGATCCATGAAAGTAACGGGATCATCCGAAAGTACTATAGACAGACTAGGTCACAAGTACAAAAATAACTCATGAAGAGCTTTTCCCCCTCTAGGGCTTCGTCCATAATCTACGACAACAACACCATCTATATCTTAATCAAAGTTGATAACGCTTAACCACGCCCGAACAAACCATACGAAATTTCATAGAATTGCCTTTCTAGTTCGCCTAAGTCCTTTCTAACCTAGGCTCTCATTGATTTAGTAGCTGGGCACGAGAATCCCAAATAAGATAATTCACAACTCGAGCCGGCCGGTCCCAAGCGTAAATCATCCACATTAAGGATTCCTACCCGACATACAGATCTATCTTCCTCAAATTTCATGATAAAGATTTTTACACTTATAACATGTCCGGTTCATAACTTATGCTCAAAAGAGCACTTAACCCTTTTAGACACCTTTACCAAAAGCAGGACCATAACACCACTTGGCCCCAAGCTCACTCTGCGCAGAGACCACGCGAAACAGCTCTGATACCAACTGTGACAGCCCCACCTCACCCTAAGGCAAACCAAAGGGTTCGGCGGACCGCCTACCCAACTCTCGCCGGGACTCAGTCGAGCTGTTAAAAGAAATCGAAAACGTTCAGGAACGTAATAGCTCGCTCAAACGATTCAAAGTCACCAAATAGCAAAACGAAAATCAACACCAAAAAATGAATAGTGGTTGCCACTTCACCACCCTGCCAGGAGCCCAACGAGTACAAATATGGCCATATGACTCGGGAAAAACATTTCCAATCCAAATAGGATACATGAACAGGGTAAACAGTTGTATACACATACGTTTGTAATTTACGGAACAAAAGAAGATAATTAGATCAAAATACATTTAGGGTTTTCCCACTATCGAGGAGCTTTACAAAAATATGATAAAACTAGCTCGACTCGTGCGTCAAAACATCTTAGCCCCGAAAGTGGTTCCCTGTAAGGAAAACAAAAAGAACGGGAAGGGGTGAGCTTACGCTCAATGAGGTACCAAAATAATAGCAAATAAGAAACATGGAACTTTATATTCAATTAGTCACATATGTGCATCAACTAAAGAAGTGAACAAACACCATAGGCAGAAAGGATACGGGTGGCTCTCAGGAGCCAAATTCCCATTTGCTTCACCGAAACTTGATCGAAATAACAGTTGACACTCCGTCAACGTTATAGAAGTAACCAATACCATAGACTCCATTTTCTTCGATTTCTTCCACCTCACATACCCCCACCGGGCCCGAAATCCAATCAGATCAGAAATGGTAATACTCGAGTATACCGGAATCAAGGGTCTCAATACCCAAACATTCCAAAACAGACTACCGTGGTTCGTTATCTAATCGATCAATCCCTTGCCGGCCCGACTCGAGTAACTGGGCACGGGTGTTGAGTTCAGAGGTCACAGAAAGGTCGTTGGAAATAAGCTTCCAAACGACGTCAGAACAGATACAGATACAGATACAGATACAAGATACAGATAGCAGATTTCGATACGCACTCAAAATTGGCATATGAACAGACAAGAGAACGAGTGTGATAAAATACACCCTCGCCTCCATTTTATCAAAACAGTATTTGGTTCCAACAGTCATAAATCAAGTATTTCAGATATTCAGGCATTTCACATATCGGGTAGCAGGTAGTGGAACACTCACCGGTTCAAGTACAGATACTTCAAAAGTTTTCACTTCAGATTGGCTTTAATCGCCAAGAAACCCTAAAAGAACCAAAGTAAAACAATTGAAGGTTCCACTTCCAAAATCGAGTATACAGAATGCACATGTGAGGCTCGACAACCAGTCGTAGGCCTCGCCAAATAATTACTAATGCAAGGGTGCAAAACATGATTTTAAGGTAACATGAAGACCTAGGTTCAAACAACCCAAAAGCCTTTCATTTCTACCAAAAGGGCAATTCAAACTTAAAGGAACCAAACGGTCTCGAAAATTGGACAGCATTTCCCCTAAATTTGCTTACTTTTCCAGCCGCCATGGCTTCATTATTTTCCTCAGCCAGTCCCAAAGTCACACACAACATAAGTTCATTCAATAGCCGTTTAGTAAGCTCCAAGTAGTATAAGTACAATTCAAGCTAGGGAAAAGTCCGGAAAGGAAAGTCAAGCCCTAAAATATTCAAATAAGCACAATAAAACTCAATTACAAGTCATAAACCAATTCCAAATACCACTAAAATAGGGCTCCATAAGCATACATAAGCATTAGAGGAAACCAGAAAAATCCGGAAATGGAGTTAAGCGTTAACCCAAAAAAAAATAGTTTTTGACATCATTTTACGATTTTAGCACCAAAGGCACTACGATTATCGGATAGAGGTACAAGATATACCGTTTCGAAGCTAAGAGATAGGGCTACAATATTACAGAAGATCACTAAGCCCAGTTTCGAGTGTAACCAGGTCAAAAATGCAATAGACGACACCAGAACCGCAAAAACAGGTTCACAAATCGCATTCTGGTGCAAACATCATAAATCAGGCTACCTAAGTCCGCATCCAGTAATTCCAAAGCCATCCGAAAGCTAAGAAATAGGGATACAATTCATCAGAAGATCTCAACAACCAAAATAACCCATTACAGAAGCAATTCTCAAATTCGGGTAAAACCAGGGCAGCAAGGGTAATTCCATCGTTTCTTAAGCTACGCTACTCCGATTGACCTGAAAATTTGCAGGAACCTCTAAAATATCATTCCCTACAACTTTCATGTTTTAAATCAAGACTAATTCGGCCTCTAACTATGAGTTACAAAACCAGACAGAATGTAGGAACATGAACCCTAGTTTTCCAATTTTCCTTCCAAAACAGAAATTTCCAGCAATTAACCACTTTTTCCACCTTCTAGCTTCCTTAAATATCATTTCCAATCATCATACAAAGCCACACCATATGAATCATATTAAATCAGAAAAATTCATGAACAAAAGAAAATCCATCAATCTCACCCATAGGTCATGAAATCATCCATAAAATGCAATGCTCTACCACTAGAAATCCTTAATTGATCATTATTAGCATGAGAGGGAAGATATTTAACACCTCACCTTTGCAACTCCAAGAAACAAGACAACTAGAGCTTGTTCTTCACAAATGGCTCCACTCAATACCTTAAACTAGCTTAGCAACTCACTTTTGTGGAGAAATTTTGGAATTTAACCGGTAGGTTTGCAAGATTCAAACTAGAAATGAAGGAAAATTGAAGACACTTTCTCTCTCTTTCTCTTCTCCATGGCCGGCCAAGAGCAAGGGAAAATGAAGCTCATTTTGGTCAATTTTTGGTATTTAGTAAAGTTGGTGAATAGTGGTCAAATCCAAGGTCCAATGAAAACGCGACACCTAGCATCTCTTTTGGCTTACAATTATTCTTTTGTCTCTCTAATACCAATCCACTTGGGTAACCTCTAATTATCTCTTAGCACCCGATAATTTAAACCCAGTATCCGAAACTTAACCTAGTTGACCGAGTTTTTCCGAACTTTTCACCCTAGTGGGTCCCACATCCGGTATACGCTCTTAATTTCTCAAAAACTAACCGATACTAGAAAAATCATTTTAAAACTATATTTACTCATAAAATTTATTTTTAAAAATTTTTGAATAAAGAAAATATGGAAAAACGTGCAATTAAAAGAAATTAAGACCTAGAAATTAAGAAAATTACGGGTCCTCACACATTCAGAGTGAGATGAGTTCTATTTTCAGCAGTTAGTTCCCTTCTTGTTTTTGGTCTCGGCCTGTTTGTCTCTGCATCAATAGTAGAGGCATCAAACGGACCTTCATTGACAATAAACCATAGCTCAATATCAATAGATTGTAAGAAAATGATCATCCTCTCCTTCCAGCTCACATAGTTTGACCCATTGAACATAGGTGGTCTGGTGACAGATTGTCCCTCAAAGAACATGGCATTGTTGGTTGTCATTTTTACTCCCAAACCGAGTGAGTTTAATCTTAAGGAGATCAAGCTCTGATACCAATTGTAAGGATCGAAAACAACCTAAGAGGGAGGGTGAATTAGGTTATCTAAAAACAAGCCAATATATGAATCACCTTTTTCGACCTTGCTTTCTTTTTCAAAAAGACCTCACTGAGAAGCAATTGATGGACTAGCACAAGTAATTTGTGAGTAAAACAGGTAAGCAATGTATATATATATATATATGTAGCAAGACAATAAATGAAGGGATGGAATTGCAAACCAAATTCCAAAATTGACTAAGTTTGAATATCACTTTATATATATCAAGCTTCTTCAATATGATCAACTTTCAACCAATCTCTTGTGTACAAATCAAGAATCACTTCCTCCTTGCCTCAAGTCTCACTCGATCAAGCAAGAAAGTTTCACAATCGCACGGATAACCCTCACTAAGCTACACTATTGAAGAAATTGAATCACACTTGAAAAGCTAAATGGAGATTACACAACTACGAGTACAAATCTTCTTTTTGGAGTATTCACACACTTGAATCACTCAAGATCAGATATAGACTTAATGTGTAAAATTACTTTTTAAGAGTTGACTAATCCCAATTTATAGGGGACCAAAAAATTCTTCAATTAATGCTGTCAACGGATAGAAGGCAGCTAGAAGGTCAACTAGCCGTTGGTAGTGTCGGACGTCCGGTACACTGATTTTCTGCGTCCGAACGAAGACAGTGGATTCAAGATGATTTCTTGTAATTTTTAGGACGTCCGGTCCCTCCACAGTATACGTCCGAAAGTAAACTTGCAGATCCTTTTTATTTCTTTCGGACGTCCGATGCTCCAGTGTTTTGCATCCGAAGTACAGCAACGTTTGTCAGACGTCCGATATAGAGGTATTGCGTGTCCGAACGAGGTCAGTGATCATAGATATTTTGACACATTGCCTTCGGACGTCCGAATGTGAGTTTTTCATGCGTCCGAAGTTACTCAATGGTTGTCGGCCGTCCAATATGGTCCTTTTGTGCGTCTGACAGTAATTTGTCAAACCTTGATTTTGGCTTCAAGTCTTTGATCTGGTTTTTGTTCCAAATCCTGAAATGAATTCTTCAAAGAATGTTAGTAGCATCCAATTGTTTTGTAATCATCAAAAGTTATGAATTGAGATATATAGTAAGTTCTCAGGCTTTAGCAAAGAATTTAGGTATGGAGGAATATTCATGTTGTCTATAGTTTTTATTTGTTATTTCTAGCATATATTAACATAATTTTTTCTATTAGGGTATGAAATTCAAAGCTGTGGAAAAGGAAGAGTTTTATGTCAAACAGTTTACTCATCGATAAAGCCAAACATATAACACAATCTTCTTGAGTCAACTACTTTCTATCAAATATATAGCTATAAGAATAAAAAAAAAGTTTGTAAGTATGATTAAATTGTATTTCAATACTGTGTTTTCTTTGTATTTTAATCTACATTATTTGGAAATATGTTTCTATTATGTAAAAAATTCCAAAATTCATTAAGATGTTTTTGAATGGTGACAAGACTCCAACTATCACTCTAAAAGCAGGAAAGAAAGCTTATGAAATAGGAATGACGGGTAGAGAATTTGTTGACAACTGGGATCAATTTGTGAAGGAGCATAAGATTCAAGTGAATGAAATATTGGTTTTCATCCCAGAATCAATCAACACTTTCACAGAGTAGATCTATAAGGAAGATGGTGTTGAAAAACTGTTTCGTTAGTACTATAAATACCATGTGTATTGTAATGTGTAATTTTATGCTTAGTGCTTTCATTGAGATAAATTATGAAGAAAATATGTGAAAAATTTGTAGTCAAGTAATCAGCTACTATTAATTCATTGCAGAAATATGGTAATTGAATCTTGTGTGTTTTAATTAATTTGTTTTAAGATTTTTGTTTTGCAAAATTTACAAAACATTTGATAATTCGAGATGTGAGGATGTTAAATTAAAATTGTATCTTGAACTGGGTCTCAAGCTTATAATTTGGAGAATATTTTTTGTGAAGCTAAGCACACTAGGTGTAAGGAATCCATTGTTTTCACGAAAGTTTTGAATTTTTTTGTGCTATTTACAATTGCATTAGAATTCGCCAAAGCTGTTTTTCTTCTTTTGTACAAGTTGTTTAAATTTTATTAATGTCAAACTTTAAATATCTATATTGTTATATATGGCCATAATTAAGGAGATGAACAATCGTATCTTTTGCACTATCTGGAATATATTTTATGGTTGTAGAGGTTATAGCTTTTATGTCTTCAAATACATCTTTGAATAGATAGAAAGTACCTATTCATGTTTTGCGTGTTGAATGTACATGATCCATGCGATTTAAGTATTGATAAATAAGAGAGTATTTAATGCGCTGTTGTTATACTGAAGGATATATGAATATAGGTAGTCTTTTTCAAAAGATGGGTTTTGTGAATTTATCTGCATAATAATAATGTTATGGTGTTTTTTTGTTTGTATTTTTTTTTATATGTGGATAGAAGAGTTGAGAAATAAACATCTTCAGAAAAAACATTGTTGAGTAAGTAAATGACACAAGTTCTGGAGACATTTTTATATAATAGAAATTAGTACGTCATGAAGATAACTGTTTGTTCGAGTCATTTGAATCTCTTTATTAGTAGATCAATTTATGCATTAGTACAAGAAGTCATGACTGAAGCCAAAAACAGTCCACAATATGGTACACATTGAATTCTGACTGTAAAAGGGGAGAGGAAATTCTTTATGATACATATAACATAAAAAGGTTACGAGTTTAACAACCCGCTAATTACAAACTTTTAAAATAGCAAACCGAATTATTACAAATTTAGTTGTGAATGTTAAGATTGTTGAAGTAGAGATTGTCAACATGCAAAGCTTCATCCACTGAGTACGAAGTTATTATTTCATAGGCTACACATCTAATGGTTGCAAATCTAGAAAAATGCTCTATGTAGAATATACGCATCTTTCCATGCAAAGTGCGTGTGAGATATGGAGTTAAATTAATCATCAGTTTGAAAAGAATAATCCACAAATGTCAACCAATGAACTTTAACTTAATTAAACCTCAATTCACAAAGTCAACATATTTATTACAATAAATAGTCAAAATAAAATTTCAAAAAAAAATTAGAAATTGTAACATATCATACACTCAACACCAAGTATTAGTTCCAACAAGATTGCATAATTGGTTTAAAGGGAAAACACTCCAAAATCAATTATCAGATGCTGCTCTCCAAGTATTAAAATTTCTTCAGCTAAATTGTTTCTAAAATTGGCATATTCATCACTAGGTGTAATAGTTGTTATATACTCCATTTCTTTATCTTTTGCATCATTTTCATTGTCTTCACCATTTGACTCTTCACATGGCATTTGTTCTTGTGGATCATAAGTCATGAACTCTCGAATCAGGTTATGCAATAAACAACAAGCCATTATAATTTGTACTTGTGTTCAAATTGTAAAAAATGAAGGATATGCTAGAATTTTCCATCATCTTTTTTAACAATCCAAAACACCTCTCTATAACATTTCTCGTTTTGGAATGCTTCATATTAAAAAATTCTTCTGGTGACCATGAAATTCATTAAGTTGATATCTTTGCCCTCAACATAGGGCAAGAAATCCCTTTGCATTGCAATATCCAGCATCACCTGTGACGCCCTCACTTCTCTCTAAGGCGAACCAAAGGGTATTCACGGGACGCCTGCCCAACTCTCGTCAGGACTCACTACAATCCTTAATTCAAAAGTTCGGAATACTTCAAATAACTTCAATATATAATTAAAGTACTCCAAACTATCTCACACTTACATTAAGTTAACTTTCAAGCTTAAATACAACCCAACGGAATATGTACTACAGCCATCCGCTATAGTACAACTTAAGATGTTCAAAAGAAAACAATCTAGTACTATTCTCGGGCACTCTTGGTCTCAAATCCTGTAAAAGAAATCCAAAACGTGGAATGAGTTACACAGCCCAGTGAGGTTCCAAGACACTCTAGCAGTTCTATTAAATCAAGTAAAGGGAGCATACCACATGTATGGTTCAGGGTTGCACGTTGACATAAGAACATGAGACAATTATCATTCTACGAGTAATTTGAGCACATCACAGGTATAGCACATTTGCATGAAACGGTTATCATTATGTAAAATAAACACACATTGAAGGATATGGTATTCCATTGGAACTATTTCGGTCAACTGCACCTTATAACTTTCGGTCCCCACAGTACTGTCTGGCCATCGCCTTATCCCGCCAGTGGTAATACTCGAGTATACCGAAACAGTGGCCCAGGGTTCCAACCTACCTGACCGAGCCCAGTTCTGGCTCGAGTAGGTCAGTAACCAAGGGCAAGGCCCAAGTTCAGCTTAGACCTTACAACATGCACAAGTAATCAAATAACTTGGCGAACGGTAAAAATTTATTCTTTTCATAGGTCGAGTGAGATAAAGTATACACTCGCCTTAAAATGGTGGACAATTTCATATGAGCAATTACTAGCAACAATTAACACATAAACACGTAAGTAATATTTGATAATTTTATGTGAACATGTAATTTTTAGTAATCAAGTAAGCATGTAGTCAAATAGATTAGAAAACGGTAAGTAAACACGGTTAACGGTAGTAATTACGGTTAACTGGTAGACATATGTTATTTAATAGGCCGCCTTTGGCCATGTCCCACTATTACCATGTAAGAGTCGAGGAGATTCACTCCAATCGACTTATGCTACCATAGCATAATTAATCATTTAAACACATCACGTAAATATGCTCTTTAAGCATTTTTTAATCTAGTAATTCAAGTAGTCATGTAAATATGCTCTTCAAGCATTTCATGTCGAGTAATCGAAATATATGCACTTCAAGTATTTCATGTTGAGTAATTCAAGTATACCTTACTTCAATATGCATGAGTGTGGTAAATACTTAACATGTAGCACTTAACACTTAATGATCATGGGATAAGCACGTCATGGACTTTTCAAATTACGTACTCCTATATGGAACACCCACCTATTCCAAACAAGTGAGTACGTGCTCGAACAAGTGTTTAGGCGTCTGCTTCAAGTTCCTCTTGAAGGTCCCCTTGAGCGCCTGAGCAAATAACGATTAACTATTATACACTATCACTTAGAATTCCCTACTTATCGAGAAGATTGTACTAGTGTTCACTCTAAGGAGAATTCATAAATTGAGCCTTAGTCATTCATAATCGAGGCTCGGAAGTGGCGTTCCAAAACACAAGAGAAATCTGATTTTCGCCTTTGAAATCAAGTGTAAAACGGTCTAGCAATATCTGAGGAAAATGGAGAGTTTGAAACCCTCAATTTCCTTTAAGTTCGGAAATTTAAGATTTGACAAGCAAATTTTGAAAAATCAGATCTCACTCTCTACGAGTCCAAAATTGGAAAACTTGGTACCGTTGGAAACTACATCCAAAGTACTAAAAGTTTCTAGAAGACACTTTTCCATTATTCCAAATGGATGACATTCAAAAGTAGGCTCAAAATTACTGCTTTAGAATACCAAGACAGTTTCAAGGTTGGCTTTTGGGCAACTTTGGAAATTCGAGAAAATTCACACGTTGCAAACCAGCCTCCGAAATTTGTAACTCAATTAGAGTTACAATAAAAGTTTAAAATAAAACAAGCACAGCAAGAATTGATGTTTTGAGCACCAAGATATGGTAGTTCAAAGTTAGTGAAAAAGTGAAACTGTTAAGAAATTCCAGGTTTAATTCACAACTTTGGAACTTTGATTGAACATCGAAATGGACTCGGAATGGCACCAAATTTGGTAGTATTATCCTAACATATAAGGGCTATTCCTCTACCAAATTTCGTAGGAAATTTCATTCGTAAAGTTGGTTAACGAAATCATTAAAGTCCCAAGAAGTTCCTTGGCAAATCTGCCTTGGACTTCCGTTTTTCCGTTTGCAAAACGTTTGGCCAATAAAACACCTCAAACACAGTTCATTTCAGTAGATAATGTCTAATATATGTCCAAGGTACATTTGATAGGTGATTAACATAAAAAATTTCGAATAACAAACCCCAAACTCAGATTAGTTAAGGATCAGTCCAAAATGAAGAATTTCATAACTGAGTTAGTTTCAAACTTTGGCCACAACTCATTCAATTCAACTCAGAATTGAGCGTGATTGGTGGCGTTAGAAAACACATTCATAAAGCTACAATTTCTCAGAAGAAACCATTTTTTCAATCTATCCACAACTAGCCCCAATTTGAGCATCAAGTTGTAGTTCCTGTTCTGCCTTCCAGTGAACCCGAGAAACAGAACAGTCAAGTTCAAATGAGTGGTATGGTTTGCTCGAGTGGAGCCAGGATGCACATTTTATACCGTTGGAAAGATGGGGATGTCTAGTTTCCAGTGCCACAAACGGTACTCGATTCCGACATCGGAGTAAAAAGATATAGCCGAAACAAAATGACTGCCTGGGCAATCCGGGAAAATTTTCCAGATTTGGTGAACTTTGGAATTCAACACATTTGACCAACCAAATCATGTTATTTTTCAATGAAACTTTTTACACACTCAATATAACATATAAAAAACATAGAAATGCCATTAGAACCTCAAAATTTTGCACCAAAGTGCTCGAATAAAGCAGGGGTAAAATGGTCACTTTTTCCCATTGCATCTCATTTGAGTTTCTATCAACAACCCAACATTAATCCACTAGTTTAAGCACTAAATAAAGATTATTACCATCAAAATATCACAAATAAGTCCATATATCCAAGGTGGGAGTTCATAGAGCCCACACAATAATTTTTTCAATATAAACAAGCTACCCACATGCATACATAAGCTTAGATATGCAATAGAACTTCCATAATTCAAGATTATCGAGGTTGATCGTGACTTACTTTGCTAGATGAACAAGACAGAAATTTTTGGCCCTTCCTTTACCCAAGAAAACCGTGGAAAACAGCCCCCTTTTGTAGCTTAATGTGGTCTCTAAGTGATTAACTCAGTGTAGTTAAAATTTGGAGTGAAATGGTGAAAGATTTGTGCAAGAAATGAAGAAGAAATGGATGAAGCAAGTTTGGTTCTTGGCTCTTGGTGTTGCAGGGCTGATAAGAGCTGGAGAGAGGGATTTTGGTCTGAAATGAGGCTTCCAAAGGAAGCTTTAATGTGTGGCTACAATTCACTTGAAAGTCAACTCTCTCTCCCGCGCGCACGCATTCATTTCGTGCTCGATTTCTCTCGTGTTTGTTTCACTAGTGCACTAAACCTCTAATGCACTTGTTTCATGTTAATATTATTCACTCTTAATAGTCTAGAATAATTTCTCAAATCTCCAATTTACCGCTCCGCCTCGATATACGTGAACTTTCAATTTTTGTGCGGTACGGTGAAATTTCCAAGAATTCTTATAACGATAACTTCACTAACTAATACTTGAATACTTAAATATAAAAATATCTATTTTAAGACTAATGTACGTATCTCTAATTTTTTTTCCAAGCTCAGTGTATCCTCAAATCGGTTATCGTTCCAAACGCACGTGCGCTATTTTCACTTAACGGCTTCCAAAATTTAATTTTTGAAACGAGACACTTTAAAAATATAACAAAGCTATAGATTCATGAAATTAGGTCTAAAGAGGTTAGAAAATAATATTCGAAGAACACAGGAGAGCAAATAATTAATTAAGCCATAAAAATAGATTTATAAGTGAGAAAAATTCGGGTCCTCACAACCTCCCCTCCTTAAAAGAATTTCGTTCTCGAAATTCACACTTACGATAATATCGTACCCCTTATTTGCCAGGTCCACTAGATCTACCAAAATTCACAACTTCTATAATTTACACTAACAATTAAGCACTGATTTCTCCATAGGACTCCTACCCTCCAAACTATAGGGCGGCAATCACACTTTACTTGTACCACTCACGAAAATAGGATTTTCACATGAATAGTGAACTCCAGGGTCAAATAAAGGTCTAGTTAAATGATTCCATCTGGTGGTTCGAAACTCGAATAGGAAGATATATTTTCGATAGAAAACTAACTTTACCCAAAATTTTTGACTCAATTTGTCTAAAAATCTTTTATTGGCATTCAATCTCCAAAATTAACAATTTTAGAAATAACCGGATTTCTTTGGTCCCAAATGACCACTCAAATTTTTTTGTTCAAATCAAGTCAATCATAATATGCGAGACAAAAACAAGGGTTTTTTTTTTTTGATGTATTTTGGATATGTATGTGGCAAAATATGATTCACAATTTCAAAATTAGAACTAAAAGATACAAACCTTTCTTCATGGTCCGAAACTAAGTTTTCTTAGTAAGAAACGTTAGGTAATGTTTTTGCCACCGTCATTAATACATATTTCAAATTCCTCAAATACATTTAAGAAGATTAATCATGATACTCAATGCATGGTATTAAAAAGCGTATACAATGAAATAACATATAACTGAAGGATGTTTCAAAAATTTCATCAAAGTTTCGAGTTAAGAATTGCATTTAAATAAACATATATTCTAGAAAACGCTTGTAAGAGAGAAAGTGTTTTTTTTTTAGTACAGCAGATAAGTAATGAGTTCAAGTCACTTCACAAATAACCAATGAAATACTTCGAAAGTTCAAACATTCATAAAAGGTTGAAACATGTCCACAGGACCAACCACAAGATACGGTAGAACAATTATTAAAATTGCACAGGAGAGAACCTCTCTAGGTACCCAACTAGATCAATCTTTTATATCACTGGTAGGTCTAATCTTCTCATTCATTTCCGATTCATATCTATCACTAAGATCCCATTGGATTACATAAGACCGGCCATCATTCTTTCTCAAGAGTGTGGGTTGCCTAAACCCACACCACAACCCATTTATTTTCCTTGCCGAGCCATACTTAATATAAGTCTATAGGCGTAAGAACAAGAATAATTAGGCATAGAAGAACTTAAAGCATATACAAGTTACAAATACATTTAGAATTAGGAGCATGATTCTTTACATATATCAAAAGTCATAATACGAATCAAGAGGTCACAAACAAGCCAAGTAAAGTACATTCCAAGTCAAAGTCAATAAATAAAATGAACAAGTGATTATCAAAAGTGCATCCATTTCTAAGGCACAAACTCTTAAGTTCTACTCCTATCGTCCCACTACGAAAGATTACAAGTAGAGCTTCACTAGATTAACTGGAATTAGATGATTCCCGTTCCCTAACATGTTCAACTTCAATCCCAACACAAGGATCTTCTGGGTTACGATCTTTCCCATCTCCCGTTCTTAATTATCGTGCTATCATAGCCAAACAATTATCGATTTCTCCGTAACTATTCACGTGAAATATCGATTCATTCTTATTCCCCATAAATGGAGATCTCAAGTCCTTAGGATTTCCCTCAACTCTCAGGTATTCAAGTACAAAAATCCGAAACAAGATAATTCACAACTCGAGCCGGCCGATCCCAAGATAAATCATCACATTTGAGATTCCTACCCAACATACATATCTAATTCCCTTCAAATATCAAGATAAAGGTTTTACACCTATCACATTCATGATCCACAATTTCACTCTAGAAAAGCACTTAACCCTTTAATCGTTCACATCATAAGGACCATATCACCACTTGGTCCAAGCTTACCCATGCAGAAATCACGTGAAGCGCCTTTGATTTATCCCTACAAGTAGTCACTTAACTTTCAAATCAATTCCACAGTCCGGCATCCTAAACTTTTAAGCCTAGAATACACTACAAAGATCTAATGCTTAAGCTCTGATACCAACAGTGATGCCCCCACTTCTTCCTAAGGTGAACCAAAGGGTATCCACGGGACGCCTGCCCAACTCTCGGCAGGACTCACTACAATTCTTAATTCAAAAGTTCGGAATATTTCAAATAACTTCAATACATAATTAAAGTACTCTAAAATATCTCACACTTACATTAAGTTAACTTTCAAGCTTAAATACAACCCAATGGAATATGTACTACAGCCATCCGCTATAGTACAACTTAAGATCTTCAAAAGAAACAATCTAGTACTATTCTTGGGCACTCTTGGTCTCGAACCCTGTAAAAGAAATCCAAAACGTCGAATGAGCTACACAACCCAGTGAGGTTCCAAGACACTCTAGCAGTTCTATTAAATCAAGTAAAGGGAGCATACCACATGTATGGTTCAGGGTTGCACATTGACATAAGTACATGAGACAATTATCATTCTACGAGTAATTTGAGCACATCACAGGTATAGCACATTTGCATGAAACGGTTATCATTATGTAAAATAAACACACATTGAAGGATACAGTATTCCATTGGAACTATTTCGGTCAACTGCACCTTATAACTTTCGGTCCCCACGGTACTGTCTGGCCATCGCTTTATCCCCCCAGTGGTAATACTCGAGTATACCGAAACGGTGGCCCAGGGTTCCAACCTACCTGACCGAGCCCAGTTCTGGCTCGAGTAGGTCAGTAACCAAGGGCAGGGCCCAAGTTCAGCTTAGACCTTACAACATGCACAAGTAATCAAACAACTTGGCGAACGGTAAAAATTTATTCTTTTCATAGGTTGAGTGAGATAAAGTATACACTCGCCTTAAAATGGTGGACAATTTCATACGAGCAATTACTAGCAACAATTAACACATAAACAGTAAGTAATATTTGATAATTTTATGTGAACATGTAATTTTTAGTAATCAAGTAAGCATGTAGTCAAATAGATTAGAAAACGGTAAGTAAACACGGTTAACGGTAAACGGTTAACGGTAGTAATTACAGTTAATTGGTAGACATAAGTCATTTTAATAGGCCGCCTTTGGCCATGTCCCACTATTACCGTATAAGAGTCGAGGAGATTCACTCCAATCGACTTATGCTGCCATAGCATAATTAATCATTTAAACACATCACGTAAATATGCTCTTTAAGCATTTTTTAATCGAGTAATTCAAGTAGTCATGTAAATATGCTCTTCAAGCATTTCATGTCGAGTAATCGAAATATATGCACTTCAAGTATTTCATGTTGAGTAATTCAAGTATACCTTACTTGAATATGCATGAGTGTGTGTGACGACCCCACCTTTCCCTAAGGCGTACCAGAGGGTTCGGCGGCCGCCTGCCCGGCTCTCGCCGGGACTCAGTCGTTCACTAAAGTCCTCAAATGAATTACAAGAATAAACCTCAAATATACATCACATGGTCGACAAATATACATCCAAGTCTCCAATAATTACATATCACAAATGCAGCGGAAACTGATTCCAATCGTGGAACGTATACTTACATCCATATCAATTTCAAATATTTACACAAGACTAACTCGTACATAAAATAGATCCAAACTTAAACTGTACACGATATAAGCCATCCAGTCACGTGAATAAGCACTCCAAGCTTTTCTTCGCCTTGAGCCCTGTTGGGGGGGATAAAACATTTTTGGGGTGAGCTAAAAGCTCAACGAGTAACCAAATAAAATCAGTAATCAAATATCTTTCAAAATAATGCATTTCGATGATGTCATGATGTCATGATACAAGTATCAAATGCACGTATTTTTGCTCTCGTGAGCCAGTGAAATCATTGAAACTAAACACCCAACGCTCAAACAGATCACGAAACCATAAACATTAAAGGGGAGCAGCATCGGTGCTCCAGATCATATCACAAACTCACGAAAGTGGTGGAGACGTTGGTGTCCAGCACAAGACTCCTCAAAAACTCATTAAAGCCAAACCATGTCAAGAACTCGTATGCGCGCACACATGATATGCAAACCAAAGAAACAATGCAAGGAACATTTCAAAAGTAACTTTGGAAACAGTTTAGGGTCACTCACCTCCATGGCTCAGAAATCATCCATCATATAACATTGCCTTGCTCAAATCCAAGTCTTAGATCGTAAACTCAAAGCAATCAAACCCTTTAAAACTTCGGACAGCACTTCCCTTAAATTTGCTTACTTTTCCAGCCATCATGGCTTCATTATTTCCTCAACCAGTCCCAAAGGTACACACACAATAACAAGTTTATCCAATAGTCATTCAGCAAGCTCCAAGTAGTACAAAGACAAGTCAAGCTAGGAAAAAGTCCGGAAATGAAAGTTAAGCTCAAAACCAGAAAAACAGGTTTTGACGTCATTTTGCGGTAATGGTACCAAAGGCACTACGATTGTCGGATGAAGGTGCAAGATACACCGTTTCGAAGCTAAGAGATAGGGTTACAATATTACAGGAGGTCACTCAACCTAGTTTCTAGTGTAACCAGGTCAAAAATGCAAAATACCACACCAGAATCACAAAAACAGATTCAGAAAACGCATTCTAGCGGAAACATCATAACTCAGGCTCTCCAAATCTAAATCCAGCAATTCCAAAACCAGCTGAAAGCTAAGAAACAGGGTTAAATTGCATCAGAAGGCCTCAACAACTAATTCGGAAGCAATTCCAGCCAAAACAACCAATTACAGACGCACTTCTCAATTTCGGGTAAAACCAGAACAGCAATAGTAATTTCGACTTTTCTCATTCCACACTGCTCCGATTGACCTGAAATTTTTTAGTCACCTTTAAAATGTCATTACCTACAACTTTCATGTTTTAAGCAAAGGCCAATTCGGCCTCTATCTAGGACCTAAAAATTCAGACAGAATGTTCATCACAAAACCCTGATTTTCTGAAATTTCTTCCAAAACAGAAATTGATTGCAATTAATCACTTTTTCCACCTCATAGAGTCCTTAAACATCATTTCCAATCATCATATATAGCCACACAATCATATCCACATGAAAACAGAAAAATCCCCAAAAATAATAAAACTTCATCATTTTCAACCAAAATCAGGAAATCAACCATAAAATCACTTATTCAACCACCACCAATCACTAATTGAACATTATCAAGATCAAAGGAAAGGTTCCTTAGTCACTTACCTTACAAACCCAAGGAAAGACCCAACTTAGCACCTTTGCTTCTCAAACCACTTCACCACACACCTTAATACCACCAAGAGAAAGGTTTTTATGGAGCAAATCACGGTTTTAACGGTTGGTTTGTGAGATTGGGCAAGAAATAGAAGGAAGAAATTGGAAGCTTTTCTCTCTTTTTGTCTCCAAGATGTTCGGCCAAGGAGCTTATGAAGAAGATGAATTTTGGGTCAAGTTTTTAATCAATTAGTAAAGGTAGTAAAATGGTCAAAGTCCACCCTTGAGTAAGAAAGTGACACTTGTCACCTTTAGGTTTAAAACTTATCTTTTTTGTCTCTCTCATATCAATCCATAATTATCTCTTAACACCTTGTAGAAAAATATCACTTAGCACAAAACTCCAACAAGTTATCAAAAATATATCGCATTTACCGCACTAGCGGGTCCCACGTTCAAAACGCACTTCAAAATTAACGTGGACTAACTTGGATCAAGAAAATGATTTGGAAACTATATTTCCTTATAGAAATGTATAAAAAATTAATATATTGAAGAAAACAAACTTATAGACAAGAAAACAAAATAATGTCGAGAAAATATATAAAAATTTTCGGTTTCTCATACTCATATTTTTCGGGGCGTCACAATCTCCCCTCCTTAAAAGAATGTCGTCCTCGACATTCCCTCTTGTACCAATCAAGTCAAGATATCCCGCAAAAATCACTCAAGCATTCCAAGCAAACACTAAGAGTCAAATCAAACCCACAGTCCGACATCCTAAACTTCAAGCCTAGGATACACTACAGAGATCTGAAGTCTAAGCTCTGTTACCAACTGTAACGGCCCCACCTCCCCCTAAGGCGAACCAGAGGGTTCGACGGGTCGCCTGCCCAGCTCTCGCCGGGACTCAGTCGTTCACTAAAGTCCTCAAATGAATTACAAGAATAAACCTCAAATATACATCACATGGTCCACAAATATACATCCAAGTCTCCAATAATTACATATCACAAATGCAGCGGAAACTGATTCCAATCGTGGAACGTATACTTACATCCATATCAATTTCAAATATTTACACAAGACCAACTCGTACATAAAATAGATCCAAACTTAAACTGTACACGATATAAGCCATCCAGTCACGTGAATAAGCACTCCAAGCTTTTCTTCGCCTTGAGCCCTGTTGGGGGGGATAAAACATTTTTGGGGTGAGCTAAAAGCTCAACGAGTAACCAAATAAAATCAGTAATCAAATATCTTTCAAAATAATGCATTTCGATGATGTCATGATGTCATGATACAAGTATCAAATGCACGTATTTTTGCTCTCGTGAGCCAGTGAAATCATTGAAACTAAACACCCAACGCTCAAACAGATCACGAAACCATAAACATTAAAGGGGAGCAGCATCGGTGCTCCAGATCATATCACAAACTCACGAAAGTGGTGGAGACGTTGGTGTCCCGCACAAGACTCCTCAAAAACTCATTAAAGCCAAACCATGTCAAGAACTCGTATGCGCGCACACATGATATGCAAACCAAAGAAACAATGCAAGGAACATTTCAAAAGTAACTTTGGAAACAGTTTAGGGTCACTCACCTCCATGGCTCAGAAATCATCCATCATATAACATTGCCTTGCTCAAATCCAAGTCTTAGATCGTAAACTCAAAGCAATCAAACCCTTTAAAACTTCGGACAGCACTTCCCTTAAATTTGCTTACTTTTCCAGCCATCATGGCTTCATTATTTCCTCAACCAGTCCCAAAGGTACACACACAATAACAAGTTTATCCAATAGTCATTCAGCAAGCTCCAAGTAGTACAAAGACAAGTCAAGCTAGGAAAAAGTCCGGAAATGAAAGTTAAGCTCAAAACCAGAAAAACAGGTTGTGACGTCATTTTGCGGTAATGGTACCAAAGGCACTACGATTGTCGGATGAAGGTGCAAGATACACCGTTTCGAAGCTAAGAGATAGGGTTACAATATTACAGGAGGTCACTCAACCTAGTTTCTAGTGTAACCAGGTCAAAAATGCAAAATACCACACCAGAATCACAAAAACAGATTCAGAAAACGCATTCTAGCGGAAACATCATAACTCAGGCTCTCCAAATCTAAATCCAGCAATTCCAAAACCAGCTGAAAGCTAAGAAACAGGGTTAAATTGCATCAGAAGGCCTCAACAACTAATTCGGAAGCAATTCCAGCCAAAACAACCAATTACAGACGCACTTCTCAATTTCGGGTAAAACCAGAACAGCAATAGTAATTTCGACTTTTCTCATTCCACACTGCTCCGATTGACCTGAAATTTTTTAGTCACCTTTAAAATGTCATTACCTACAACTTTCATGTTTTAAGCAAAGGCCAATTCGGCCTCTATCTAGGACCTAAAAATTCAGACAGAATGTTCATCACAAAACCCTGATTTTCTGAAATTTCTTCCAAAACAGAAATTGATTGCAATTAATCACTTTTTCCACCTCATAGAGTCCTTAAACATCATTTCCAATCATCATATATAGCCACACAATCATATCCATATGAAAACAGAAAAATCCCCAAAAATAATAAAACTTCATCATTTTCAACCAAAATCAGGAAATCAACCATAAAATCACTTATTCAACCACCACCAATCACTAATTGAACATTATCAAGATCAAAGGAAAGGTTCCTTAGTCACTTACCTTACAAACCCAAGGAAAGACCCAACTTAGCACCTTTGCTTCTCAAACCACTTCACCACACACCTTAATACCACCAAGAGAAAGGTTTTTATGGAGCAAATCACGGTTTTAACGGTTGGTTTGTGAGATTGGGCAAGAAATAGAAGGAAGAAATTGGAAGCTTTTCTCTCTTTTTGTCTCCAAGATGTTCGGCCAAGGAGCTTATGAAGAAGATGAATTTTGGGTCAAGTTTTTAATCAATTAGTAAAGGTAGTAAAATGGTCAAAGTCCACCCTTGAGTAAGAAAGTGACACTTGTCACCTTTAGGTTTAAAACTTATCTTTTTTGTCTCTCTCATATCAATCCATAATTATCTCTTAACACCTTGTAGAAAAATATCACTTAGCACAAAACTCCAACAAGTTATCAAAAATATATCGCATTTACCGCACTAGCGGGTCCCACGTTCAAAACGCACTTCAAAATTAACGTGGACTAACTTGGATCAAGAAAATGATTTGGAAACTATATTTCCTTATAGAAATGTATAAAAAATTAATATATTGAAGAAAACAAACTTATAGACAAGAAAACAAAATAATGTCGAGAAAATATATAAAAATTTTCGGTTTCTCATACTCATATTTTTCGGGGCGTCACAATCTCCCCTCCTTAAAAGAATGTCGTCCTCGACATTCCCTCTTGTACCAATCAAGTCAAGATATCCCGCAAAAATCACTCAAGCATTCCAAGCAAACACTAAGAGTCAAATCAAACCCACAGTCCGACATCCTAAACTTCAAGCCTAGGATACACTACAGAGATCTGAAGTCTAAGCTCTGTTACCAACTGTGACGGCCCCACCTCCCCCTAAGGCGAACCAGAGGGTTCGACGGGTCGCCTGCCCAGCTCTCGCCGGGACTCAGTCGTTCACTAAAGTCCTCAAATGAATTACAAGAATAAACCTCAAATATACATCACATGGTCCACAAATATACATCCAAGTCTCCAATAATTACATATCACAAATGCAGCGGAAACTGATTCCAATCGTGGAACGTATACTTACATCCATATCAATTTCAAATATTTACACAAGACCAACTCGTACATAAAATAGATCCAAACTTAAACTGTACACGATATAAGCCATCCAGTCACGTGAATAAGCACTCCAAGCTTTTCTTCGCCTTGAGCCCTGTTGGGGGGGATAAAACATTTTTGGGGTGAGCTAAAAGCTCAACGAGTAACCAAATAAAACCAGTAATCAAATATCTTTCACAATAATGCATTTCGATGATGTCATGATGTCATGATTCAAGTATCAAATGCACGTATTTTTGCTCTCGTGAGCCAGTGAAATCATTGAAACTAAACACCCAACGCTCAAACAGATCACGAAACCATAAACATTAAAGGGGAGCAGCATCGGTGCTCCAGATCATATCACAAACTCACGAAAGTGGTGGAGACGTTGGTGTCCAGCACAAGACTCCTCAAAAACTCATTAAAGCCAAACCATGTCAAGAACTCGTATGCGCGCACACATGATATGCAAACCAAAGAAACAATGCAAGGAACATTTCAAAAGTAACTTTGGAAATAGTTTAGGGTCACTCACCTCCATGGCTCAGAAATCATCCATCATATAACATTGCCTTGCTCAAATCCAAGTCTTAGATCGCAAACTCAAAGCAATCAAACCCTTTAAAACTTCGGACAGCACTTCCCTTAAATTTGCTTACTTTTCCAGCCATCATGGCTTCATTATTTCCTCAGCCAGTCCCAAAGGTACACACACAATAACAAGTTTATCCAATAGTCATTCAGCAAGCTCCAAGTAGTACAAAGACAAGTCAAGCTAGGAAAAAGTCCGGAAATGAAAGTTAAGCTCAAAACCAGAAAAACAGGTTTTGACGTCATTTTACGGTAATGGTACCAAAGGCACTACGATTGTCGGATGAAGGTGCAAGATACACCGTTTCGAAGCTAAGAGATAGGGTTAAAATATTACAGGAGGTCACTCAACCTAGTTTCTAGTGTAACCAGGTCAAAAATGCAAGATACCACACCAGAATCACAAAAACAGATTCACAAAACGCATTCTAGCGGAAACATCATAACTCAGGCTCTCCAAATCTAAATCCAGCAATTCCAAAACCAGCTGAAAGCTAAGAAACAGGGTTAAATTTCATCAGAAGGCCTCAACAACTAATTCGAAAGCAATTCCAGCCAAAACAACCAATTACAGACGCACTTCTCAATTTCGGGTAAAACCAGAACAGCAATAGTAATTTCGACTTTTCTCATTCCACACTGCTCCGATTGACCTGAAATTTTTTAGTCACCTTTAAAATGTCATTACCTACAACTTTAATGTTTTAAGCAAAGGCCAATTCGGCCTCTATCTAGGACCTAAAAATTCAGACAGAATGTTCATCACAAAACCCTGATTTTCTGAAATTTCTTCCAAAACAGAAATTGATTGCAATTAATCACTTTTTCCACCTCATAGAGTCCTTAAACATCATTTCCAATCATCATATATAGCCACACAATCATATCCATATGAAAACAGAAAAATCCCCAAAAATAATAAAACTTCATCATTTTCAACCAAAATCAGGAAATCAACCATAAAATCACTTATTCAACCACCACCAATCACTAATTGAACATTATCAAGATCAAAGGAAAGGTTCCTTAGTCACTTACCTTACAAACCCAAGGAAAGACCCAACTTAGCACCTTTGCTTCTCAAACCACTTCACCACACACCTTAATACCACCAAGAGAAAGGTTTTTATGGAGCAAATCACGGTTTTAACGGTTGGTTTGTGAGATTGGGCAAGAAATAGAAGGAAAAAATTGGAAGCTTTTCTCTCTTTTTGTCTCCAAGATGTTCGGCCAAGGAGCTTATGAAGAAGATGAATTTTGGGTCAAGTTTTTAATCAATTAGTAAAGGTAGTAAAATGGTCAAAGTCCACCCTTGAGTAAGAAAGTGACACTTGTCACCTTTAGGTTTAAAACTTATCTTTTTTGTCTCTCTCATATCAATCCATAATTATCTCTTAACACCTTGTAGAAAAATATCACTTAGCACAAAACTCCAACAAGTTATCAAAAATATATCGCATTTACCGCACTAGCGGGTCCCACGTTCAAAACGCACTTCAAAATTAACGTGGACTAACTTGGATCAAGAAAATGATTTGGAAACTATATTTCCTTATAGAAATGTATAAAAAATTAATATATTGAAGAAAACAAACTTATAGACAAGAAAACAAAATAATGTCGAGAAAATATATAAAAATTTTCGGTTTCTCATACTCATATTTTTCGGGGCGTCACAATCTCCCCTCCTTAAAAGAATGTCGTCCTCGACATTCCCTCTTGTACCAATCAAGTCAAGATATCCCGCAAAAATCACTCAAGCATTCCAAGCAAACACTAAGAGTCAAATCAAACCCACAGTCCGACATCCTAAACTTCAAGCCTAGGATACACTACAGAGATCTGAAGTCTAAGCTCTGTTACCAACTGTGACGGCCCCACCTCCCCCTAAGGCGAACCAGAGGGTTCGACGGGTCGCCTGCCCAGCTCTCGCCGGGACTCAGTCGTTCACTAAAGTCCTCAAATGAATTACAAGAATAAACCTCAAATATACATCACATGGTCCACAAATATACATCCAAGTCTCCAATAATTACATATCACAAATGCAGCGGAAACTGATTCCAATCGTGGAACGTATACTTACATCCATATCAATTTCAAATATTTACACAAGACCAACTCGTACATAAAATAGATCCAAACTTAAACTGTACACGATATAAGCCATCCAGTCACGTGAATAAGCACTCCAAGCTTTTCTTCGCCTTGAGCCCTGTTGGGGGGGATAAAACATTTTTGGGGTGAGCTAAAAGCTCAACGAGTAACCAAATAAAACCAGTAATCAAATATCTTTCACAATAATGCATTTCGATGATGTCATGATGTCATGATACAAGTATCAAATGCACGTATTTTTGCTCTCGTGAGCCAGTGAAATCATTGAAACTAAACACCCAACGCTCAAACAGATCACGAAACCATAAACATTAAAGGGGAGCAGCATCGGTGCTCCAGATCATATCACAAACTCACGAAAGTGGTGGAGACGTTGGTGTCCAGCACAAGACTCCTCAAAAACTCATTAAAGCCAAACCATGTCAAGAACTCGTATGCGCGCACACATGATATGCAAACCAAAGAAACAATGCAAGGAACATTTCAAAAGTAACTTTGGAAACAGTTTAGGGTCACTCACCTCCATGGCTCAGAAATCATCCATCATATAACATTGCCTTGCTCAAATCCAAGTCTTAGATCGTAAACTCAAAGCAATCAAACCCTTTAAAACTTCGGACAGCACTTCCCTTAAATTTGCTTACTTTTCCAGCCATCATGGCTTCATTATTTCCTCAACCAGTCCCAAAGGTACACACACAATAACAAGTTTATCCAATAGTCATTCAGCAAGCTCCAAGTAGTACAAAGACAAGTCAAGCTAGGAAAAAGTCCGGAAATGAAAGTTAAGCTCAAAACCAGAAAAACAGGTTTTGACGTCATTTTGCGGTAATGGTACCAAAGGCACTACGATTGTCGGATGAAGGTCCAAGATACACCGTTTCGAAGCTAAGAGATAGGGTTACAATATTACAGGAGGTCACTCAACCTAGTTTCTAGTGTAACCAGGTCAAAAATGCAAAATACCACACCAGAATCACAAAAACAGATTCAGAAAACGTATTCTAGCGGAAACATCATAACTCAGGCTCTCCAAATCTAAATCCAGCAATTCCAAAACCAGCTGAAAGCTAAGAAACAGGGTTAAATTGCATCAGAAGGCCTCAACAACTAATTCGGAAGCAATTCCAGCCAAAACAACCAATTACAGACGCACTTCTCAATTTCGGGTAAAACCAGAACAGCAATAGTAATTTCGACTTTTCTCATTCCACACTGCTCCGATTGACCTGAAATTTTTTAGTCACCTTTAAAATGTCATTACCTACAACTTTCATGTTTTAAGCAAAGGCCAATTCGGCCTCTATCTAGGACCTAAAAATTCAGACAGAATGTTCATCACAAAACCCTGATTTTCTGAAATTTCTTCCAAAACAGAAATTGATTGCAATTAATCACTTTTTCCACCTCATAGAGTCCTTAAACATCATTTCCAATCATCATATATAGCCACACAATCATATCCATATGAAAACAGAAAAATCCCCAAAAATAATAAAACTTCATCATTTTCAACCAAAATCAGGAAATCAACCATAAAATCACTTATTCAACCACCACCAATCACTAATTGAACATTATCAAGATCAAAGGAAAGGTTCCTTAGTCACTTACCTTACAAACCCAAGGAAAGACCCAACTTAGCACCTTTGCTTCTCAAACCACTTCACCACACACCTTAATACCACCAAGAGAAAGGTTTTTATGGAGCAAATCACGGTTTTAACGGTTGGTTTGTGAGATTGGGCAAGAAATAGAAGGAAGAAATTGGAAGCTTTTCTCTCTTTTTGTCTCCAAGATGTTCGGCCAAGGAGCTTATGAAGAAGATGAATTTTGGGTCAAGTTTTTAATCAATTAGTAAAGGTAATAAAATGGTCAAAGTCCACCCTTGAGTAAGAAAGTGACACTTGTCACCTTTAGGTTTAAAACTTATCTTTTTTGTCTCTCTCATATCAATCCATAATTATCTCTTAACACCTTGTAGAAAAATATCACTTAGCACAAAACTCCAACAAGTTATCAAAAATATATCGCATTTACCGCACTAGCGGGTCCCACGTTCAAAACGCACTTCAAAATTAACGTGGACTAACTTGGATCAAGAAAATGATTTGGAAACTATATTTCCTTATAGAAATGTGTAAAAAAATTAATATATTGAAGAAAACAAACTTATAGACAAGAAAACAAAATAATGTCGAGAAAATATATAAAAATTTTCGGTTTCTCATACTCATATTTTTCGGGGCGTCACAATCTCCCCTCCTTAAAAGAATGTCGTCCTCGACATTCCCTCTTGTACCAATCAAGTCAAGATATCCCGCAAAAATCACTCAAGCATTCCAAGCAAACACTAAGAGTCAAATCAAACCCACAGTCCGACATCCTAAACTTCAAGCCTAGGATACACTACAGAGATCTGAAGTCTAAGCTCTGTTACCAACTGTGACGGCCCCACCTCCCCCTAAGGCGAACCAGAGGGTTCGACGGGTCGCCTGCCCAGCTCTCGCCGGGACTCAGTCGTTCACTAAAGTCCTCAAATGAATTACAAGAATAAACCTCAAATATACATCACATGGTCCACAAATATACATCCAAGTCTCCAATAATTACATATCACAAATGCAGCGGAAACTGATTCCAATCGTGGAACGTATACTTACATCCATATCAATTTCAAATATTTACACAAGACCAACTCGTACATAAAATAGATCCAAACTTAAACTGTACACGATATAAGCCATCCAGTCACGTGAATAAGCACTCCAAGCTTTTCTTCGCCTTGAGCCCTGTTGGGGGGGATAAAACATTTTTGGGGTGAGCTAAAAGCTCAACGAGTAACCAAATAAAACCAGTAATCAAATATCTTTCACAATAATGCATTTCGATGATGTCATGATGTCATGATTCAAGTATCAAATGCACGTATTTTTGCTCTCGTGAGCCAGTGAAATCATTGAAACTAAACACCCAACGCTCAAACAGATCACGAAACCATAAACATTAAAGGGGAGCAGCATCGGTGCTCCAGATCATATCACAAACTCACGAAAGTGGTGGAGACGTTGGTGTCCAGCACAAGACTCCTCAAAAACTCATTAAAGCCAAACCATGTCAAGAACTCGTATGCGCGCACACATGATATGCAAACCAAAGAAACAATGCAAGGAACATTTCAAAAGTAACTTTGGAAATAGTTTAGGGTCACTCACCTCCATGGCTCAGAAATCATCCATCATATAACATTGCCTTGCTCAAATCCAAGTCTTAGATCGCAATCTCAAAGCAATCAAACCCTTTAAAACTTCGGACAGCACTTCCCTTAAATTTGCTTACTTTTCCAGCCATCATGACTTCATTATTTCCTCAGCCAGTCCCAAAGGTACACACACAATAACAAGTTTATCCAATAGTCATTCAGCAAGCTCCAAGTAGTACAAAGACAAGTCAAGCTAGGAAAAAGTCCGGAAATGAAAGTTAAGCTCAAAACCAGAAAAACAGGTTTTGACGTCATTTTACGGTAATGGTACCAACGGCACTACGATTGTCGGATGAAGGTGCAAGATACACCGTTTCGAAGCTAAGAGATAGGGTTACAATATTACAGGAGGTCACTCAACCTAGTTTCTAGTGTAACCAGGTCAAAAATGCAAGATACCACACCAGAATCACAAAAACAGATTCACAAAACGCATTCTAGCGGAAACATCATAACTCAGGCTCTCCAAATCTAAATCCAGCAATTCCAAAACCAGCTGAAAGCTAAGAAACAGGGTTAAATTTCATCAGAAGGCCTCAACAACTAATTCGGAAGCAATTCCAGCCAAAACAACCAATTACAGACGCACTTCTCAATTTCGGGTAAAACCAGAACAGCAATAGTAATTTCGACTTTTCTCATTCCACACTGCTCCGATTGACCTGAAATTTTGTAGTCACCTTTAAAATGGCATTCCCTACAACTTTCATGTTTTAAGCAAAGGCCAATTCGGCCTCTATCTAGGACCTAAAAATTCGGACAGAATGTTCATCACAAAACCCTGATTTTCTGAAATTTCTTCCAAAACAGAAATTGATTGCAATTAATCACTTTTTCCACCTCATAGAGTCCTTAAACATCATTTCCAATCATCATATATAGCCACACAATCATATCCATATGAAAACAGAAAAATCCCCAAAAATAATAAAACTTCATCATTTTCAACCAAAATCAGGAAATCAACCATAAAATCACTTATTCAACCACCACCAATCACTAATTGAACATTATCAAGATCAAAGGAAAGGTTCCTTAGTCACTTACCTTACAAACCCAAGGAAAGACCCAACTTAGCACCTTTGCTTCTCAAACCACTTCACCACACACCTTAATACCACCAAGAGAAAGGTTTTTATGGAGCAAATCACGGTTTTAACGGTTGGTTTGTGAGATTGGGCAAGAAATAGAAGGAAGAAATTGGAAGCTTTTCTCTCTTTTTGTCTCCAAGATGTTCGGCCAAGGAGCTTATGAAGAAGATGAATTTTGGGTCAAGTTTTTAATCAATTAGTAAAGGTAGTAAAATGGTCAAAGTCCACCCTTGAGTAAGAAAGTGACACTTGTCACCTTTAGGTTTAAAACTTATCTTTTTTGTCTCTCTCATATCAATCCATAATTATCTCTTAACACCTTGTAGAAAAATATCACTTAGCACAAAACTCCAACAAGTTATCAAAAATATATCGCATTTACCGCACTAGCGGGTCCCACGTTCAAAACGCACTTCAAAATTAACGTGGACTAACTTGGATCAAGAAAATGATTTGGAAACTATATTTCCTTATAGAAATTTATAAAAAAATTAATATATTGAAGAAAACAAACTTATAGACAAGAAAACAAAATAATGTCGAGAAAATATATAAAAATTTTCGGTTTCTCATACTCATATTTTTCGGGGCGTCACAATCATGTGAGGACGAAAGTTCGGACGACCCCACCTCCCCCTAGCAGTTAGGGATTGCAACTGTGATGACCCCACTCCACCCAAGGGCGAACCCAAGGGTATCGGCGGGCCGCCTGCCTAGCTCGCGCCAGGACTCAAAACTTAAAGTTCGAAAGAGCACTAAAAACAATATATACAATCCCAAAAGAGTTATAATTACATTCTCCCAAAAGTATCGGGTCAAACCACCAAAACAAAAATAAACATCCTAACTGTTCAACTATTACAAGCCAATCTAACTATACTAGTATACGAGCCAAAAGTCCCCGCGTCGGCCCCTGCTAAGGAAAACAAAAGGAATGGGGTAAGCTATATGCTTAGTAAGTAAACAGGGGCGAAAGCATAAATTTCACGTAACAGTTACACAATAAGAGTAAAGCAAAAGCAGAAAAGTAACATCACATAATAAGGATACAGGTGGCTCCAAAGCCAACTCATGTGCCATGCGTGATCTCCTGCCGACACTCCGTCGACTGCAAATAATAGTCCGTAGAACTTCACTTGTTCACCCACCGACACCTTATCACCCTCACTGGCCAGTCACCTCACAAACTTGCCCGGGCGAACGAAATCACAAACTTGAGCTTGAGTCACAAGCTCGGGTCACAAACTTGGTCACCTTCTCGGTGAACCGGATTTACAAAATTGGTTCATAACATGAACCTACAAACTTGGTGACCTCAGACTAAGTTGGACTGCCTTCGACCAACCCCTAACCGGCTCGAATAGTCCAACCAGGTCAAGAGTTCGCCCCAAACTCACAAACTTCACAAAATTATTCAAAATCACAAACTTTGCAAACTTCACAAACTTTATTCGAAAGTCGCCCCGAGCCACAAGCTCAAGGGTTTTGGTTCCAAAAGGTTCATATACATATGCCAAGTACAATTATACATTCAAATTAGGGTTTAGGTCGAGTGCGATAAAGTACACCCTCGCCTAAGTGCCCTTTTCACATATCTCAAACACATAGCAAAGAAAACACACCAAACTGGCCTGAATACTTACACAGAAACTGAAATAGCAAAAGTACGAAGTCGGATCGAAATGAACAGCTAGTAGTGGGCCCCACCAGTTCCGCCCAGCTCACCACCGTCTGAAATAGAAGATTGTGTCACATAATATCGCAAACGACTATTATCGTGCCTAAAACAAGCAAAACGGCAAAAACGGCACGCGCGCACGTAAATATGACGAACGGAAACGGAGACGGCCGTTAGCGGAAACGGCAGATTTGACACTCGTTTCTAGTTTACTCATAAGTTGAGGTACGAACATCGGATTAAGGCGTATGAGATGCCATATCGAAGCTTAAAGGATGAACAACAACTGTTATGAAGACATCCAGAACTGAAACTGGAGGCTTTAGTCCCAAATGAACCAAACACAATCACTTACGAAATCTGGCCAATGCACAAATGGTCAGTTTTGAGCGCAAACTGTTTTCTATGCTACACATGGTCAAAAGAGCTGAAAATTGGCAGTTAGATAGTTCATTCCAAATGGAACAACTTTCATGAAGGTTGGAAATCCAAATTCGGAACGGAAATTGGTCATTAGGACCAAAACAGATTTCTGGTCATTTTCACGGGCAGGCCTTGTTTGCTCGGCTATATCTCAGGTTTTATAAATCCGATTCATGAAATTCCAAGGGCGTTAGAAAGCTCTGATATAGGGCTATAAGTTTGGTGTTTTGGTCGGAAGCCCAAACAGCTTGTAACTCAGTCAAATGTGAAGCCAAAGTTCCAGCCATAAACTTTCCAAAAACGTACTAGAATCACAAACCGTATTTGACCTCAATATGCGGTAATGGCACCAAATTCACTACGGTTATCGGATGGGGGTGTAAGACCCACCGTTTCGAAGCTAAGAAACAGGGCTACAACAATGTAGAAGGCCACTCAGTCCAAATCCTAGCACAACTAGGTCAAATATGCAAAATACAAATCCAGAATTACCAAAACAGGTTTGCAAAACGCAGAAAACTGTAATCGGTATATCTCAGTCCATACAAGTCCAAATGCCGAAATTCCAAAGGCATAAGTTACCTAAGACATCCAGATACATTTCATCAGAAGAAACCAACTCCAAAATCCAAATCAATTCCAGTCAAAATGGCCAATTACTATCGCAGTTTTCGCATTCTGATCAAAGCAGAACAGCTACAGTAATTTCGTCATATCTCACTCTACACTAATCCAAATGATCTGAAATTTTACAGGCACCTCAAACACATCAAAACCTACAACTTTCATGTTTTGAGCAAAGTCAAATTCGGCCTCTAACCCTATGATCCAAAACCGGACAGAATTGGGGATTTAAGAACCCTAACTTTCCATTTTCCATCCAAATCCAAAATTAGTTGCATTTAGCAACAATTCACACCTACAAGAGTCATTATAGTCCATTGCCAATCATCACAAACAACCACACCATCATAATCCAATTAAACCAGAAAAATCATCATAAAATGGAAAACTTCACCAAATCACTTCAAACCAAGATTAAAACCAGAAATTTCAGCACTCTAATCACTAATTGAACATTATCAAGATCAAAGGAAAGGTTCCTTAGTCACTTACCTTACAAACCCAAGAAAAGACCCAACTTAGCACCTTTGCTTCTCAAACCACTTCACTACACACCTTAATACTACCAAGAGAAAGGTTTTTATGGAGCAAATCCAAGTTTAATCGGTTAAATTGTTTGATTGGAGCAAGAAATGAAGAAGTAAGATGAAAGCTTTCCTTTCTTCCTTTCTTGAGAGAGGTTCAGCCATGAAGCTTGGAAATGGAGCAAATTTTTGGTAAAGTTTTAGTTTATTAAGTCAAATGGTAAGACATGGCATAAAAGTCAAAAATTCCACCCAATGGCCAAGCGACACTTGTCACTTAAATAATGAATCTCTATCTCTTTGTTCCCTCTCACACCAATCCATAAATATCTCTTAACACCTTGTAGAAAAAAAAAATCACTTAGCACAAAACTCCAACAAGTTATCAAAAATATATTACATTTACTGCACTTGCGGGTCCCACGTTCAAAATACGCTCTTAATTTCTCAAAAACTAACCGATACTAGAAAAATCATTTTAAAACTATCTTTGCTCATAAACTTTATCTGGGGAATTTTTCTAATCAAGAAAATGTAGAAAAGGCGGGCGATTAAATAAAATAAACCCTAGAAAATTAGAAAATTTTCGGGTTCTCAAACTCATTTTTTTCCGGGGCGTCACAGTGTGGTAAATACTTAACATGTAGCACTTAACACTTAATGATCATGGGATAAGCACATCATGGACTTTTCAAATTACGTATTCCTATATGGAACACCCACCTATTCCAAACAAGTGAGTACGTGCTCGAACAAGTGTTTAGGCGTCTGCTTCGAGTTCCTCTTGAAGGTCCTCTTGAGCGCCTGAGCAAATAACGATTAACTATTATACACTATCACTTAGAATTCCCTACTTATCGAGAAGATTGTACTAGTGTTCACTCTAAGAAGAATTCATAAATTGAGCCTTAGTCATTCATAATCGAGGCTCGGAAGTGGCGTTCAAAAACACAAGAGAAATCTGATTTTCGCCTTTGAAATCACGTGTAAAACGGTCTAGCAATATCGGAGGAAAATGGAGAGTTTGAAACCCTCAATTTCCTTTAAGTTCGAAAATTTCAGATTCGACAAGCAAATTTTGAAAAATCAGATCTCACTCTCTACGAGTCCAAAATTGGAAAACTTGGTACCGTTGGAAACTACATCCAAAGTACTAAAAGTTTCTAGAATTGATGACATTCACAAGTAGGCTCAAAGTTACTGCTTTAGAATACCAAGACAGTTTCAAGGTTGGTTTTTGGGCAACTTTGGAAATTCGAGAAAATTCACACGTTGCAAACCAGCCTCCAAAATTTGTAACACAAATAGAGTTACAATAAAACTTTAAAACAAAACAAGCGAAGCAAGAATCGGAGTTTTGAGCACCAAGATATGGTAGTTCAAAGTTAGTGAAAATGGGAAACTGTTAAGTAAATTCCAGGTTTAATTCACAACTTTGGAACTTTGATTGAACATCGAAATAGACTCGGATGGCACCAAATTTGGCAGTATTATCCTACCATGTAAGGGCTAATCCTTTACCAAATTTCGTAGCAAAATTCATTCGTAAAGTTGGTTAACGAAATCACTAAAGCCCCAAGAAGTTCCTTGGCAAATCCGCCTTGGACTTCCGTTTTTCCGTTTGCAAAACGTTTGGCCAATAAAACACCTCAAACACAGTTCATTTCAGTAGATAATGTCTAAGATATGTCCAAGGTACATTTGATAGGTGATTAATACCAAAAATTTTGGATAACAAACCCCGAACTCAGATTATTTAAGGATCCGTCCAAAATGAAGAATTTCATAACTGAGTCAGTTTCAAACTTTGACCACAACTCACTCAATTCAACTCAGAATTGAGCGTGGTTGGTGGCGTTAGAAAACACAATCATAAAGATACAATTTCTCAGAAGAAACCATTTTTGAAATCTATCCACAACTAGCCCCAATTTGAGCATCAAGTTGTAGTTCCTGTTCCGCCTTCCAGTGAACCCGAGAAACAGAACAGTCAAGTTCAAATGAGTGGTATGGTTTGCTCGAGTGGAATCAGGATGCGTATTTTATACCTTGGAAAGCTGAGGATGTCTAGTTTCCAGTACCACAAATGGCACTCGATTCCGACATCAGAGGAAAAGGATATAGCCGAAATAAAATGACTGCCTGGGCAATCCGGGAAAATTTTCCAGATTTGGTGAACTTTGGAATTCAACACATTTGACCAACCAAATCATATTATTTTTCAATGAAACTTTTTACACACTCAATATAACATATAAAAAACATAGAAAAGCCATTAGAACCTCAAAATTTTGCACCAAAGTGCTCGAATAAAGCAGGGGTAAAATGGTCACTTTTTCCCATTCCACTAGTTTAAGCACTAAATAAAGATTATTACCATCAAAACATCACAAATCAGTCCATATATCCAAGGTGGGAGTTCATAGAGCCCACACAACAATTTTTTCAATATAAACAAGCTACCCACATGCATACATAAGCTTAGATGTGCAATAGAACTTCCATAATTCAAAATTATTGAGGTTGATCGTGACTTACTTCGCTAGATGAACAAGACAGAAATTTTTGGCCCTTCCTTTGCCCAAGAAAACCATGGGAAGCAGCCCCCTTTTGTAGCTTAATGTGGTCTCTAAGTGATTAACTAAGTGTAGTTAAAATTTGGAGTGAAATGGTGAAAGATTTGTGCAAGAAATGAAGAAGAAATGGATGAAGCAAGTTTGGTTCTTGGCTCTTGGTGTTCCATGGCTAATAAGAGCTGGAGAGAGGGATTTTGGTCTGAAATGAGGCTTCCAAAGGAAGTTTTAATGTATGGCTACAATTCACTCAAAAGTCAACTCTCTCTCCCACGCGCACGCATTCGTTTCGTGCTCGATTTCTCTCGTGTTTGTTTCACTAGTGCACTAAACCTCTAATGCACTTGTTTCATGTTAATATTATTCACTCTTAATAGTCTAGAATAATTTCTCAAATCTCCAATTTTCCGCTCCGCCTCGATATACGTGAACTTTCAATTTTTGTACGGTACGGAGAAATCTCCAAGAATTCTTATAACGATAACTTCACTAACTAATACTTGAATACTTAAATATAAAAATATCTATTTTAAGACTAATGTACGTATCTCTAATTTTTTTCCAAGCTCAGTGTATCCTCAAATCGGTTATCGTTCCAAACACACATGTACTATTTTCACTTAACGGCTTCCAAAATTTAATTTTTGAAACGAGATACTTTAAAAATATAACAAAGCTATAGATTCATGAAATTAGGTCTAAAGAGGTTAGAAAATAATATTCGAAGAAAACGAGAGAGCAAATAATTAATTAAGCCATAAAAATAGATTAATAAGTGAGAAAAATTCGGGTCCTCACATCACCAAGTAATATCAACTTTCAAGATTAAATCACATAAATATTAATGAAAAATTTTTTGGAGATAACTATAGCAGGATACAAGATATTCCAATGATACATTTACCTTGTGATACTCCGAAACTATTAGGCCTAGAGACAGCATTTCGAACCACACGACCATCACATGCAAAACCTTCCCAACCAGGCAAGACATATATAAATCACAAATTTGGGGAACAAACTCCTAACACAATTATTGCAATACATACTTTTCTTGTTCAATATCTTGGCTTTTGGTCACTAGGTTAGAAAATAATATTCGAAGAAAACGGGAGAGCAAATAATTAATTAAGCCATAAAAATAGATTTATAAGTGAGAAAAATTCGGGTCCCCACATCACCAAGTAATATCAACCTTCAAGATTAAATCACATAAATATTAATGAAAATTTTTTTGGAGATAACTATAGCAGGATACAAGATATTCCAATGATACATTTACTTTGTGATACACCGAAACTATTAGGCCTAGAGACAGCATTTCGAACCACACGACCATCACATGCAAAACTTTCCCAACCAGGCAAGACATATATAAATCACATATTTGGGGAACAAACTCCTAACACAATTGTTGCAATACATGCTTTTCTTGTTCAATATCTTGGCTTTTGGTCACTAGGTGGTGTCACTTTAATTAAAGTCCCGTCCAAAGCACCAAAATAGTTCTAATATGGAACCAAACATATCAGATCAGTGACAAAATATTTTATAAGTTAATAAATGTGACGCCCCCACTTCTTCCTAAGGCAAACCAAAGGGTATCGGCGGGACACCTGCCCAGCTCTCGCCAAAACTCGATACAAATTCAATTCAAACTTAAGGGTAATTATCAAATAATAAAAGTCGAACTGAAAAGAAGTTGCTTCCATACATAAATGTTCAATCTTACATCACAAGTTTTCAAAATACATCAATTTTCCAAAATATACAACTTCCAAAAGTCTTTTGATCAAATATATTCAAAACCTTAATCAAAAGTCCAACAAGTTGGGTTCTCCATAATTCCTTCTAATTCAGCTCCTGTTAAGGAAAACAAATCTAACGGGATAAGCGAATGCTCATGAGGCCAAGAAACACACATGCAAGCATGTAGTCCAAGTAGCCACAACAATTATACAGTAAGTGAAGCTGTAAAGTTCGAGTAATTAACATTTCAAGTAGAAAAAGTAAGCAGAAACAATTCAAGGATACTGTAACTCTCAGGAGCTAAATTCCACGTAGTCTAGTCAAGGTCTTGATCAAATTCCATGTTGACACTTCGTCAACCACATAAGCATCAAATCCTATAGATACACCACTTTCTTCGAATCCCGTCACCGTTACACCCCTTACCGGGCCCGCTCATCAAGGTTTTGATATTACTCGAGTATATCAGGGCAATACTACTCGCGAGTATGCCAAGCAAGATCTCTCCAATAGATCAAACTTTACGAATATCTCATGGTTTGCTAAGTTTATCGATCAAGCCCATGCTGACTTGATTCGCAAAGTTAGCCAACGAGTTTGGGCGTCCCCCGAATACGAATACGAATATAAGTCGATGAGCAGCGCTCCAATCGACGATTCCAACATACGAATCACAAATACGAATACGAATATAAGTTGATAAGACAACGCTCCAATCGACGGTTTCAAGTATGATGCACATAGCCAAATTCGAATATAATGTCATGTGAAAGAGAACGAGTGCAATAAAGTACACACTCGTTTCGACAATTACCAAATCACATAATTGATACAAAATAATTCACGTACTTAACCACAAAACATGCACTTGACACTTACCAAGTCAAAACAAAATCGAGTGAGTGAGCAAATAAGCCTCAAGCATCAATTTAGAGATTCTTTTGAAGATCTCCTTGAGCGCCTGAACAAATAACAAGTAACTTTCACTCACAACCATGTATTAACCAAGAAAGAGTGTACACTTGTTTAGACTAAGTCAATGTCTCAAAAGAGAACCTTAATCACTCAAAAATCAATATTCAAAAGTGAGGATTTATTAACACAAAAGAAACTAATTTTCTCCATGAAATCAAGTTTAAAACGATCGATCAATATCAAAGGATAGAGAAAAGTTTCCAAAAACTCACTTCTCATCAAATCGGAAAATTTTAGTTTTGCGCATCAATTTTTAAAAAATCAGATCTTGCACTCGGTAGGTCCAAAGATGGAAAACTTTGTACCATTGGAAACTAGATCTAAAGTACTAAAAGTTCCTAGAAGACACTTTTCCAAGATTCTAAACGACAAGCATTCATTTTTCAACTAAAATTTCAGTTCCAATAGGACAGGTTTGAACCAGTCTTGGTTTTGCAATCATTTTTGGAAATTCGGCGTAATTTACAGAAAATGAATCAGCCCTTAAAATTCATAGCACAATAAGGGTTCCAAACAAGGTTTCAAACATGATAAATGGAATTAAACTCGGAGTCTTGAGTATCAACATATAGCAGTTCAAAAGCGGTAAATTTTCACTACTAGAACAGTGATTTCCAGATTTAAAAAGCTATACTTGTAGCATCATTTGGATATCAAAAGGTTGTTGAAATAACACCAAATTTGGTACACTTAAACCTCTATATGTGGACTACCCCTGTATCAATTTCATGCAAAAACTTATGTCGGAAGGCAGTTGACAAAATGACCAAAGTTCGTGAAATGTTTCAAGGCTAATCTGCCTTCTTGCTTTTATTTCTTTTCCAAACATTTTGCACAATGAAATTAGTCCAAATTTGATCCATTTTTGAAACCAAGGTCCTAGAAACCTTTAATAAACATTTTATGGTTGATTTTCATTAAAATTTTTGAAATAAAGCATCCCACAACAAACTAGACCAGTCGGCCAGCAAGAAAGGAAAACCTTCCAAATTTCCAGCTTTGTTACACTTTAGAAATCAGACCACATCTCACTCAATACAAATTAAAATTAAGAATGGTTGGTGGCGTTGTAAACTAGGTTCAAAATACTTCAATTCATCAGAAGAAAATATTTCCAAAATTAGTTCACAAGTAATTCAAATTCAAGCCACAATTTGCATCTTCTCATTTCCTCTCGGACAGATATGCATAACAGGGCAGCAAATTTTGCCGAATCACTACGGATGACTCAAAATGAACTAGTGGATGATTTTTATACCGTTAGAAAGCTAGATGTGTGTCTTTTTAAATGCCACAAACGGCATTTGATTCCGACTTTTGAACAAAGAGTTATGTTCGATCAAAGGAGCACTGTTTGGCTGCCCTGAACCCATTTCCAGATTTCTTCAAATTTCAAAAATTCAAGTTTTGCTCAACCAAATCAAATGATTTTTGGTAGACACTTTCTACACACAATATACAACATATATCAACCAATTTCACAGCCAAACAACCAAAAAAATTTGAAATGCATGCACGATAACAACAGGGCAGGTTCGGCTTCATGCACCAACTTCCTTCGATTTTTCCTTCACTTTCTAACCGTATTTACATCAAATAACACATAAAAAACCACAATCAACTAATTACACCTCAAGCCAGCTACCTATAATCCACCTCAAGACCGCTAGCCTAACAATTAAAGCAAGAAATGAAACACCTCAAGTCCGCTAGCCTATTTCATGCTTTGAGTTGTCAAACCCATGAAATCTAAGCTTGATGCTTGAAGAAAATGGAGAGATTGCAAGAGTTGATGGTTACCTCTTAACCCTTGAAGAAACAAAAAATTTTCTGTGAGAACCCGTAAATTCCTCCTAATATTTTTCCTAGGGTTTTTCCCCTTAATGGCATGTTTTCTGCATTTTCTGGCTTAGGAAAAATTTTCTTGGTGAATTTTATGAGTAAATATAGTTTTTAGATGATTTTTCTAGTATTGGATAGTTTTTGAAAAATTAAGGATATATATCGGACGTGGGACCCGTTAATGCGAAAAGTTCGGAAAAATTCGGCCAATTAGGTTAAGTTTTGAATACTGGAATTAATTTACCGGGTGTTGTGAGATATTTAGAGGTACCAAGTGGATAGGTGTATGAGAGACAAAAAAAAGTTAGGCAAGTCATTAAATGAGGTGACAAGTGTCACCATGTGATTGGATTGAGTTGTCCACAACTATTCACCTTTTGACCTTTTTACCAAATTGATTAAAATAGCTTAAAATTGACCAAAAATCTTCAAAAATCATCAAGAACTGGCCCGCCCTCTCTTTCTCCCTTTCTCTCTCTCTTACTCCAAGCACAAGGAAGAAAACACTTCAATCTTGTTCCAAATCATCAAAACTAACGATCCAACCTTGAAATTACTCCATAAAACCTCTTCAATTAGAGTTAGTGAGTGGATTTGTGGAGTTGTTTGGAAAGTTAAGGTGGTCAATAGCTCTCTCTCTCTTGTTCTTAAGGTAAGTTGTGAAGAACCACCCTCCTCCTTTAATTGATGCTTAAATCATGCTTAGTGGTAGTAAGAGATGCAAGTTTATGGATTATTTCTTGATTTGTGGTTGAAATGATGAAGTTTTATTATTTTTGGGGATTTTTCTGTTTTAATATAAGCATGATTGTGTGGCTATCTATGATGTTTGGAAATGGTCTATAATGACTTAAGGAGGTGGGAAAAGTGATTATTTGCAACCAATTTCTGGTTTGGAAGAAATTTCAGAAAACTAGGGTTCTTGAGGGGGCATTCTGTCTGAAATTTTAGGTCCTAGTTAGAGGCCGAATTGGCCTTAGCTTAAAACATAAAAGTTGTAGGGAATGACATTTTAGAGGTGCCTACAAAATTTCAGGTCAATCGGAGTAGTGTAGAATGAGATAAGTCTAAATTACTATTGCTGTTCTGGTTTTACCCGAAATTGAGAAGTGCGTCTGTAATGAGTTGTTTTGGCTGGAATTGCTTCCAAATTGGTTGTTGAGGCCTTCTGATGAAATTTATCCTCATTTCTTAGCTTTCAGCTGGTTTTGGAATTTCTGGATTTGGACTTGTAGAGCCTGAGTTATGATGTTTCCGCTAGAATATGTTTTGGTGAATCTGTTTTACGTTTTTGATGTAGTATATTGCATTTTTGACCTGTTTGCACTCAAAACTGGGTTGAGTGACCTTCTGTGATGTTGTAGCCCTGTCTTTTAGCTTCGAGATGGTGGGTCTTGTACCCTCATCCGATAATCGTAGTGAAATTGGTGCCATTACCGCAAAACGAGGACAAAAACTATTTTTTTCAAGATCAAAGCTAGTTACATTTCCAAAATTTCTGGTTTCCTTTAATGTTTGTATATGCTTATGGAACCCTATTGGGGCCATGTGTGGCCTTGGTTTATGACTCGTTATCGAGTCTCATTGTATTTGTTTGCATGTTTTAGGACGTGACCGTGGTGCACAACGTTCTTTTGACGGAAGTGCATGAAACCACATTTGCGAGCTTGGTGAGTGTACTACTCACTTGTGTGCTATTATATGGCTTTGATATTTGAACTTGAGATGTTGAATGTTAATTGATTGACGTGAGAGTGTACTTTATCACTCTCACTTATTGTTTCGCATGTTATTGGAAAGTTATTGGAATGTTATATGAGATGTTATATGAAATGAAATGCATGACTTGGTGTCGTTTGGACGAGTCTCCAACGACTACAAATGTTATCAATGAGCTCAACCCCATTGGTAATTGATTGAATCGAGCGGGCGAGGGCTTGGTCGTGCCAATTAATGTGCCATGGGGCAATGTTATATGGAATCTTGTAGTATGAGAGACTCTCGATTCCGGTTTACTCGAGTAATACCACAATGCAAGTGTTTAGATTTCGGGCCCGGTTGGGGAATGTTAGGTGGAAGGAATGGAAGTAAAGTGGAGTCTACGGTTGGTTATTGTTGAACATTGATGGAGAGTCAATGACGTCCGATCAAGAAATGCAAACGAGGAAATGGGCTCTTGAGAGCCATCTGTATCCTTTTATCACCATATTTGACGTGTGCCTTTGCTTATTTTACTATATTGAATGAAAGTTTGATGCTTATATGCAATTGGTTGCGTAAGTGATAGTATCTCACTGGGCAATTAGCTCACACCGTTCCTTTTGTTTTCCTTACAGGCATATGACTACTTTTGGAATGATTCTTGCTAGTTGGTTGCTGAATGAACTAGATGAATATTTCTTTTGTATTGTATATGAAGTGGGACCCTAAATGTATCTTTAGGGCCGTTTTCACTTTAATTTGGCAAACCAAACATGTAGTAACTTTTGGATTACTTTTGTATGCCATTGTGGCTTGTAATTGCAAAATGTCAAGTGTATATGTGTTTTAATGTTTGGTTGGGTTTTGACGCGTCGGTTACTATTCATGGTCGACTCCGGATTTCATTTTTTTATTTTGGGTTATTTTGCCCTTTTGCCTTGTTTACGCGCGTTATAAGTTCCGGAACGAAATAGATCGCTCTAAACTGCACCGTTAGTCCTGGCGAGAGTTGGGCAGGCAGTCCGCTAACCTCTTTGGTTCGCCTTAGGGGAAGGTGGGGCTGTCACATTTTCACCATAAAACCCTCCAAGAATTTCCACTAGATGATGGCGTCCTCCAAGTTAAAGTTAATCTCCAAGTAGTTTTGAAGTTAGATGCAAATTTGGAAGTGAAATGGAAGCAAGAATTGAGCAAGATGAAGAAGCTTTCTTCCTCCTTTCCTTTGCTAGTTTCGGCAGACTCCAAGAGAGAGAAGAGAGAGTTTTTTGTGTGTTGATGGTTGGTGGATGAAGTGTGTTAAGGAAACTAGGTTAATGGTGCAAAAGTCAACTTGCAATAATGCGCGAATAGTGTCCCGTACCACTACTTTTCTCTCTTGTTTGTTGCATTAGTGCCCTAATTCTCAAATGTAATTCCTTTAATACCATAATTATTCACTCTTAGTAATCTAGTGTAAGTTTCTTAAATCTCCACTTAGCTGTTTTGACGCGAAATACGCGAACTTTCGATTCCCGCGCGATAAAGTGAAATTTAAGGATAATTCACGCAACTAAAATATAATTGACTAACTCTAGGGCAAATAACTTATAAAATGACTATTTTAAGAAATAAAACATAAGCCCTCAAATCTTCAAGATCATTGCACTCTCGGATCGAATATTATCTCGAAAAACGTGTATTCGCTATTTCTTACTAAACGAACCGCAGAAAAATTAAATTTGCTAATAGGACGTTTTAAAAATATGAGGAAGACATTGTTCCATGTAAATGAATTCAAAATGGTTGAAATAAATTATTTGAAGAAAATGGGTATTTATCTCAGTCCGTGACTTTTGATGGTTACAAAACAAATGGATGTTACTAATGCTCTCTAAATAGATCTTTTCAGAAATGGAGCAAAACAGGATCAAAGATTAAGCACAAAGGATGTTGAAGCTACTGTCCAGCGCACAAGAAAACTGGATCGGACGTCCGACAACCTTTGTGCAACTTCGGACGCATGAAAAACTTCACCCTCGGACGTCCGAAGATATTGAGTCATTCCTGCTAAGCTCACTGACCTCGATCGGACGCACATTATCAGAGCACTGGACGTCCGACAAACATTGCGACACTTCGGAGACAAAGCTTTGGAAGCATTGGATGCCCGAAAAGAATTGAAGAAGAATTCTCAGTTTCACCTGTGAGAACCCGTAAATTTTCCCATTTCTAGGTTTTATTATCTTTCATGGCTTGTTTTCTGCATTTTCGTGATTAGAAAATTTTCTAGATATTTTTAATGAGCAGATATAGTTTTTGGATGATTTTTCTAGTATCGAATAGTTTTTGAGAAATTAAGAGCGTATACCGGATGTGGGACCCACTAGTGCGAAAAGTTCGAAAAAATTCGGCCAACTGGGTTAAGTTTTGGATACTGGATGTAATTTATCAGGTGTTAAGAGATAAGTAGATGTTGCAATTTGGATTGGTGTGAGAGGAAACAAAGTGATAGACTTGCATTAAATAAGTGACAAGTGTCACCATTTGGTTGGAGAGACTTGTAAGACCACTATTCATTTTCTTACCATTGACCAAATAAATCAAAAAAATAACCAAAACTTCACCATTTTCTCTTCATCTTGGCCGAGCTCCTTGAGCAACAAAAGAAAGAAAACTCTTCAAGTTTTTGGCTTCAATCTTGCTTCAATCAACTCACTCAACCTTCCAATCTTGTTTGTGCTCCATAAAACCACTTAAGGGAGTGATAGTGAGGTGTTGTGTGGAGTTATTTGGAAAGCTAAGAGGACTTATTGCTCTCTCTCTCTCTTGTTTCTAAGGTGAGTTGTGAAGAACTACTCTCCTCCCTTTATTGAGGCTTAAGTCATGCTTAGTGGTAGTATGAGATGTCATTTTATGGATTATATTTTGAGTTGTGGTTGAATTGATGAACTTTTATAATTTTTGGGGATTTTTTTGTTTTAATATGAACATGATTGTGTGGCTATCTATGATGATTGGAAATAGTATATAATGACTCTAGAAGGTGGAAAAAGTGGTTAATTGCAACCAATTTCTGGTTTGGAAGAAATTTTAGAAAGTTAGGGTTTTATTGGGAACATTCTGCCTGGTTTTATAGCTCCTAGTTAGAGGCCAAATTGGCCTTGGCTTAAAACATGAAAGTTGTAGGGAATGATATTTTAGAGGTGCCTACAAAATTTCAGGTCAATCGGAGTAGCGTAGCATGAGAAAAGTTGAAATTACCCTTGCTGTCCTGGTTTTACCCGAATGTAAGAATTGCGCCTATAATTGGTTGTTTTGGCCGGACTTGCTTTGGAATTGGTTGTTAAGGTCTTATAATGAAATGTATCCCTGTTTGTAAGCTTTCAGATGGCTTTGGAATTTCTGGATTTGGACTTAAGTAGGCTGAGTTATGCTGTTTGTAGCAGAATACGTTTTGTGAATCTGTTTTTCCGGTTCTGGTATAGTATCTTGCATTTTTGACCTTGTTACACTCAAAACTGGACAAAGTTTCCTTCTGGAACATTGTAGCCCTATCTCTTAGCTTCGAAACGGTGGGTCTTTGACTTTCATCCGGTAATCATAGTGCCTTGGGTGCCATTACCGTAAAATGAGGTCAAAAACTATTTTTTTTCTAGGGCAAAGCTAAATCCATTTCCGGATTTTCTGGTTTCCTCTAATGCTTGTATATGTTTATGGAACCTTATTGGGGTCATATTTGGCATTGGTTTATGACTCTTTATCGAGTCTCATTGTGCTTGTTTGCATGTTTTAGGGCGTGACGATGGTTCACGACGTTCTTTTGACGGAAGTGCATGAAACACCATTTGCAAACTTGGTGAGTGTACTACTCACTTGTGTGTTACTATATGGTTTTGATCCTTGAACTTGATGCGATGAATGTTAATTGATTGAAATGAGAGCGTACTTTATCACTCTCACTTATTGTTTATCATGTTATTGGAATGTTACATGAAATGTTACATGAAATGAAAGTTCTTGACTTGGTGTCGATTGGACGAGTATCCAACGACTACAATTGTTACCATTGAGTTCAACCCCATTGGTAGTTGATTGAATCGAGCCGGCGAGGGCTTGGTCGTGCCAATTAATGATCCTTGGGGAAATGCTATATGGAATCTTGTAGTATGAGAGACTCTCGATTCCGGTATACTCGAGTAATACCACAGTGCAAGTGTTTGGAGTTCGGGCCCGGTAGGGGAATGTTAGGTGGAAGGGACGGAAGTAAAGTGAAGTCTACGGTTGGTTACTTTTGAACATTGACGGAGAGTCAATGAAGTGCGATCAAGAATGCAAACGAGGGAAAAGGGCTCTTGAGAGCCACCCGTATCCTTTTATCACCACCATTAATGTGTGCCTTTGTTTACTTTTGGTGAATTGAAATGAAAAACTTTATGTTTACATGAACTTGGTTGCTTAAGTGATAGTATCTCACTGGGCAATTAGCTCATACCGTTCCTTTTGTTTTCCTTACAGGCATATGACTACTTTTGGAATGATTCTTACTAATTGGTTGCCGAATGAGCTAAATGAATATCTCTTTTGTATAGTTATGAATTGAAACCCTAAATGTGCCTTTGGGGCCGTTTTCACTTTTATTTTGGCAACCGTACATGTATTAATTTTGAGAAACTTTCATATGCCATTCTGGCTTGTAAACGCTAAATTTGATGTTGTAGATGTATCTTTGATGTTTGGTTGGGTTCTGACGGGTCGGTTACTATTCGTGGCCGACTCCGGATTTCATTTTTTTTTGAGTTATTTTGCCATTTTGACTTGTTTACACGCGTTATAAGTTCCGGAACGCAATAGATCGCTCTAAACTGCACCGTTAGTCCTGGCGAGAGCTGGACAGGCAGTCCGTTAACCCCTTTGGTTCGCCTTAGGGGAAGGTGGGGTTGTCACATCACCCCCTACCCTCGAGCACATACATTGAAGGTACTGGACGTCTGATATAATTCAAGAAAAATTTCTTGAGCTCACTGCCTACGTTCGGATGCAAGAAATTGGTCTACCGGACGTCTGACACTACCAAAGGCTAGTTGACTCTTCACCTACCTTCTATCCATTGGAAGCATTAATTGAGGAACTTTTTGGTTCCATATAAATAGAACAAAGTGAACCACTTCCGAAGAACTTTGCACATTGAGACTACATCAAATCAAGAGTGTTTTTAGTGGTAAAATACTCTTCAAAGAGTAATTGTACTCTTAGTTGTGTAATTTTCGATAAACTTTTCTAGTGTGATTCAATTACTTCAATAATATAGTTTTGTGAGGGTTATCTGAGTGATAGTAAAACTTTCTTGCTTGACCAAGTGTGGCTTGGGGCAAGAAGGAAGTGATCCTTCCCTTGTACACGAGATTGATTGTAAGTTGATCAACTTGAAGAAACTTGCTCTACAAAGTGACATTCAAACTCAAGAGGAGTTTGGTATTTGGTTTGATACTCAATCTTTTTACTATTTTGCTATCTAAATTACTCATCTCTTTTACTCACAAGCACTTGTGCCTTCTCATCAATTGCTCCATTATGTGATCTTTTAGAAAAAGAGGGCAAATACTCAAAAAGTGACTCACAATTTGGCCAATTTTTATATTACCTAATTCACCCCCCTCTTAGATTGTCTTCGATCTTTACAATTGGTATTAGAGTTTGGTCTCCTAGAGATTAAGTTCAATCGATTTTAGAGTAAAATGACAACCAACAATGCCATAATTTTTTAAGGACAATCCGTCACTAGACCCCCAATGTTCAATGGATCAAATTATGTGAGTTGGAAGGAATGGATGATTATCTTTTTACAATCTATTGATATCCAGTTGTGGTATATTGTCAATAAAGGTCCATATGATGCCTCTATTGTTGATGAAGTCACCCATAGATCAAGACCAAAAACTAGAAATGAGTTGACTGATGATGATAGAACTCACCTCATTTTGAATGCCAAGCCTATGAATGTGTTATACAGTGCTCTAGATTCAAATGAGTCTATTAGGGTCAAAGGCTGTAGATCTGCAAAAGAAATTTGGGATAAATTTAGTGAAATTCATGAAGGGAGTGAGAATGTGAGAGAACAAAAGAAATCTATTCTGATCACTAAGTACGAATCCTTTAAGATGGAACCCCATGAAAATATTGATAACTGTATTGTAAATTCAATGATCTCATTAAAGACTTAGAAGTGCTAGAAAAGGAATATTCTCTAGGTGAGAAGAACAGAAAAATTATGAATACTTTTATCCAAGGATTGGTAAAGCAAAGTAACTGCCATTGAAGAAGCTAGAGGTCTAAATTCCATACCTATTGAATCTCTTATTAATTCTCTAACTTCTTATAAGCTAAAACTCAAGTCCAAGATGCAGGAGGAAGAAGATGCAAATGTGAGAAAGAGTATTGCTTTAAAAAGTCTCGCAAGATGAAGATAACTCAGTCTCCTTGGATGGAGATGGTGTGGAAGCTGATGACGGTGATATTGCACTCATCACAAGAAACTTTAAGAGAATTCTCAACAAGAAAAGATTCAGAAAAGGAGGACCTAGCAATTCATTCCCAAATCTATTCAACAACTCAAGAAACAAAGCGAAGCAAGAGTTCAATAAGAAGCAAACTGACAAATGCTTCAAGTGCGGCCAACTTGGACACTATGCGAGCGAGTGTCCAATGAAGAAAAAGAAAAAAGGAAAAATTGAACGAAAACCAAAGTTTAACAACTTCTAGATCACTTGGAATGACTGCAACTCAGAAGGTAAAGTTAAAAAAGGAGAGGAATCTGCCCAAATAGCTTTCATAACCATTGGTGATGAAGAGGTAACTGCTTGTAACTCTCAAACTGATAGTGATAATGAATCTGATGATGATGTTATAATAGCTTGAAAGAATCCTATGTTAGAAACAATGAACTAAAACAGAAGATCAATTTTCTGATTCAAGACAATGCAAACCTTTTTCGACAAAACAAAAATCTAAAAACTGAAAATAAAAACCTGAAAAGAATTGAAAATGATTTACATGCCAAACTTGATAGAAAAATAAACTTCTATGACATGCTCAAAAAATAAACAAGGAAGTTTGAAAAGAAGAATGGATGATCTTAATCAGTTGCTTCAACATAAGAAACAAAACTACTTTCAAAGGAATGATACAAAATCTCATTTTGGCATTCATGAGAAAAGTTTGAATTCTAGTGCAAATGAATTTACCATTTATAAGAGAAGACAAATCAGATTTGTTAAACCTATCCATGCGAGCAATTTACTGACTATGTGCAGCTTTTGTTGTCAAATTGGTCACATGAAGAGTAATTGTTATGTGAAGAAAAATATAAGAAATGGTTGAAATACATGTGGATAGTTAGGCATAATTGTGACGCTCCCACTTCTCCATAAGGCGAACCAGAGGGTATCCGCGGGACACCTGCCCAACTCTCGTCAGGACTCATGGCAATATCCGTTCAAACTTAGCACAATACTATTCAACAACACTAGATAAGTAAGAAAGTGCGGAAAACTTTCAAACTTAACAATATATATAATGATTATCCAATCCTTACATCAAATTCCCAAAAGTTACATCAATATCCAAAATATACAACATCCAAGTACATCAAATATCCAAATCATACATTAGATTCCCAAAAGTACAACCAATAAGAGGTCTAGCCCAAAATACATTAGCAACCCTAAGCCAAAAGTGCATCAAAAGGGTTCCTCCAAGTCTCATTCTATGCCCAATCCTGTTAAGAAAAACAAATCTACAGGGTGAGCAAAACGCTCGTGAGGCCAAAAACACACATGCAAGTACATAGTCTAAATAACAAGCCCAAATAACAGGTCAAAGGATAAAGTACAAGTAATTGACAATTTCAATGAAATGTAAACAGAAACAATTCAAGGATATGGTAGCTCTCAGAAGCTAAGTTCCACATGCTTTGCCAGGGTCATTCGTATACCTTCCCACAATGACTCTCCGTCAATCGGGTCGGTATTTCCAATCCGTAGATCTCCACTTACTTCTCATGTCTGTCCACCGTACATATCACACCGGGCCCGCATGACATTTATAAGGCGATACTCCATGAGTATGAGAAACGAGATCTCTCAAATAGATCAAGCTTATCATGTAATATCATGACTCACTGAGATTCCCGACCAAATCCATGCCGGCTCGAGTCCCAAGGTCGGCCTATGAGTTTGAGCATCCCCCATGTAACATGTGAGCGTCGAGGAGATTCACTCCAACGACGTATGCAGCCATATCATACTATTTCATGTTATTCAAGCATTTGATATATCCAAACATTTGATAATTTCAAGCATTTGATATATTCCAGCATTTCAAGCATGAGTTATTCATTTCAAATGAAAATGAGTGCGATAAAGTACACACTCGACTCCATTTTCAAAATCTCAAGTCATGGATAACAAGTAAGCATGTATTAAGTTCACAGGAGTTCAAGTAATCATACACTTGACACTCACCAAGTAAACAAAAAGGAATGTCACTCGAGGTTCAAGCGTTCACCGTGGGATCCTCTTGAAGGTCCTCGTGGGTGCCTGAGTAATTGATAACGAACTATCACTTATAAACCCCAATTATCACGGAAGATCGCACACTTGTACAATCTAGAAAATATCGTGAAAACGGCCTACAATTCCTTGTAAATCAAGGCTTTAGAAATGGGGTCAAGAACATAAGAAAATCTAATGTTCATTCTTAAAATCATTTGAGGGAAGTGAGTAGGTATGAAATCAAGTAAATCATTTTCCAAACGAACGACCGAAGTCGAAATGAATAGTGCCACGTCACAATCCGGCCAAGATCTGGCCGGACATCCGGCCGAATTTCTGGCCGGATTCAAGGCAGAGAGCAACCAAATTTTTTTTTTAATTTTCACCATCAATCCTACCAACTATCTGGCCAAGAACTGGCTAGATATATGGCCGGATTCTGTGAAAATGTTTCCCGTGCAAATATTTTCAAAAAGCTAAGAATTATCGGATTTAGGGGCATTTTTGAAAAAATCATAACTCATTCTCTGAATGTCCAAAATTGAAAAATTTGGTACCGTCAGAAACTAATTCCAAATTACTAAAAGTTCCTAGAAGACACCTTTTCATGATTCCAATTGGATGATATTCGAAAATTGGCCTAAAGTTGCTATCTTGAAAGTCAAGGTAGATTTGGGTTGATTTTCGGCAAAGTTTGGAAATTTGGTAAAATTCACACAACGCGGATTAGCCTCTAAAATTTGTAATTCAATTAGAGTTACAATCTAAGTTTAAAACAAAACAAACAGAACAAGAATTGGAGTTCTGAGCACCAAGATATAGTAGCTCAAAGTTGTTGAAAATTTGAGACAATTAGGCAATTTCCAGATTTAAAGTACCAACTTTGGGATTTTTTTTAATATCGAAATAGATTCAGAATGGTACCAAATTAGTAGTATTATACTACCATATAAGGGCTATTTTTTTGTAAAATTTCATAGAAAAATACACATGGAAAGTCGGTTAACAAAACTACTAAAGGCCCAAGAAGTTCCAAGGCAAATCTACCTTGGACTTCCGTTTTTTCCGTTTTCAAGTATTTGGCCAAGGAAATTTCCTCAAACATGATTCATTGGTGTAGACAAGGTCTAATAAATATCCAAAATGTGTTTGGTAGGTGATTAACACCAAGAATTTCGAAACAACAAGTCCCAATAAAGATCAAAGCTTTGAACTAGCCAAAAGAGGGTTCGAATTCACCGAGTTAGTTTGGGATTTCGGCCACAACTCACTCAATTCAACTCAGAATTGAGCATAGTTGGTGTTGTTGAAAATTATATTCACAAAGCTACAATTTCTTAGAAGAAATCATTTTCAAAATCTATCCACAACTAACTCATATTTGAGCATCAATTCACTGCTCAAAACAGAGCTCCCAGTGTAGACGTGAAACAAGACAATCATGTTTAAACGATTGGTATAGACTCCTCAGGTGAAATAAAAATGTGCATTTTATACTGTTGGAAAGCTGAGAATGTCTAGTTTCCAGTGCCATAAACGGCACTCAATTTCGACATCGGACCAAAAGGTTATAGCCAAAACAATAACACTGCCAGAGCAGTTGTGGGAAAAATTTCCAGTTTTGCTGGTTTCCAAAAATACATCATTTGGCCAACCCAATCACGTTATTTTTTTATGAAACTTTCTACACAACCCACACAGCATATATACATCATAACTAAGTCATTAGAACCACGAAAAGGACAACACAGGTGCAGAAATGGAAAATTTTCACCTTCACTCCCCTTTGAACTTTCATCCATAATATCACTCATTTCCACTAATTTAAGCACTAAACCAACATTAATTTTATCAAAGCATCACAAATCAGTCCATCCAATAATAGTGGGAGTTCATAGAACCTACACAATATTTTCCAACATAAATAAGGCTACTCACATGCATAAATGAGCTTATAAATGCTATATTATTTCCATAAGACAACGTTTGAGTAGTGGATCATCACTTATTTCCTTTGATGAACCAAGCAGAAATTTTCGGTCCTAAGATGCTCAAGAAAATCGTGGAAAGTAGCCCCTTTTTGTAGCTTGAGTGGTTCACTAAGTGATTAGCTAAGTGTGGTTAAATTTTGGTGGAGATTTGAAGCAAGAATTGATGAAGGAAAATGGAGAACTTGGTCTTGTTCTTCCTTGGAGTTGCACGGCTGGAATGAGGAAGAAGAAAGTGATGTTGCTGATGAAGAAGCTTCCTTGTGAAGCTTATAATTTTGTGGACAAGAATTGCTTCAAAGTCAACTCTCCATCACGCGCGTATGCGCGCGTTTCGTGCTTGATTTCTCTCGAGTTTGTTTCACTAGTGCATTAACCTTCTAATGCACTTCCATTCATACTATTATTATTCACTCTTAATAGTCTAAAAATAATGGTCTATAGTCCTTCAATTAATCGCGTGCGTAAAACGCATGCTTCCGATTTAAGCGCGATAAAGTGAAATTTACAAGGATTTCTTATAACGATGGTATAACTAACTATCTTTTTTTTTAAATTTTTATTTTATTGGACCAAAAAAGGAATACAAGTGTGGGAATTCATTACATATGGGGAGAAGCCCCTGTTACCCTAAACCTGCGAAAGGAAGGAAAACCAAGCCTATCCAACCGGTATGCACCCCTACCCAACTTAGGCAATTCATCAATCCCGTCATAAACAAACACCCCACACTGAGAATGAGCTGCCCCAGCATTCGCCAAAATGTCCGCAACCTTATTCGCTTCCCTGTAACAGTGTAGGACTTGAAAGCTCCCCCCGGTTAGGAGCCCAATCTTCCCCACCTCTACACTGATGGACCATGGACACAAGCAGCGTTTCAGCAGAATCCGTTGCAATATCAGAGAGTCTGGGTATAACTATCACTTGAGTATTTAAACATAAAAAAATACCTATTTTAAGACTAATGTACAAGTCTCCAATTTTTCAAGCTCACTGCACGCCCAAATCGGTTATTATTTCCAAACGCGCAATCGCTATTCTCACCTAATGAGCTTCCAAAAATTAAATTTTGAAACAAGTTACTTTAAAAATATAATTAAGTTATAGACCCATGTAATTAGGTCCAAAGAGGTTATAAAATAATATTCGGAGTAAATGGCCAAGTAAATAATTAAATGAGCTAGTAATAGGAGTTTAAAATAGGTAAATTTTGCGAGTCCTCACATGAGTCGAGTATTAATTCCTCAATTAATCTTTCTTAATCTACCATTGATCATTCTTAACTCTCCAATATTAATACACTCTCGATTCAAATATAGTCTCGAAAAACATGCACTCGTTGTTCCAAACTAAACGAATTTTTGAAAAGTAAATTTTTTTCACAAAACGTTTTAAAAATATGAAAGATGCATCGTTCCATATAAATGGATTTTAAATGGTCAAAATAAATAATTCGGAGAAAATAAGTAAATAAATATTTAAGTGAACTAGTAATATTCGATAAATAAGAAAATTTTCGGGTCCTCACAATAATGCTAACTCTCAAGGACCCAAAAAGTAAAGGGTACCAAATATTATCTTGTGAACTTTTGTGTAGGTGAACTTGGTGAATATTATCAAGGAATCAAAATGGTTCATAGATAGTGGATGCTCAAGGCATATGACTGGTGATCCATCACAATTCATCAAACTCAAACCAAAACCAAGCGGAAAAGTAACTTTTGGAGACGATAACAAAGCTAAAACTGTTGGAATTGGTGATGTTGGTAAGAATGGTCAAACCTTTGTTCACAATGTTCTTTTAGTTGACAACCTCAACTATAACTTGTTAAGTGTTAGTCAATTATGTGATAGAAATCTGTTTGTGTTATTTAAAAAGCATGAATGTCTTGTTCTTGACTCAAAGTTCAACACTATTTTCAAAGAAAAAGAGTTAATGACATTTACATAGTTATTCTGAAAAATGTTGATCCTTCTAGTCTTAAATGTCTTAAAGTTGCAAATGAAGACCCTTATTTGTGGCATAGAAAATTTTGTCATTTCAACATGGATTTGCTAAAAGAGATTTTCAAAAAAGGAACTTGTTAGAGGTTTGCCAAAAATCAAATTTGAAAAGGATAAACTCTGTGATGCTTGTCAATTTGGAAAACAAGTCAAAGTTTCTTTTAAACCTAAGAAATGTGTTTCTACCACAAAACCTTTGGAACTTTTACATCTTGATTTATTTGGTCCTACACAAATTACCAGTTTAGGTGGCAAAAGATATTATCTTGTTGTTGTTGATGATTATTCTAGATACACTTGGGTGATATTTCTTACACATAAAGATGATGCTTTCAAAAATTTTATTTCATTATTTGCAAAGGTTTAAGATCTGATTGGGTTGAAAATCATCAAGATCAGAAGTGACAATAGCTCAGAATTTCATTTTTTTTATTTTCCAGAATTTTGTGATAACAATGGAATTACACATGAATTTTCAATTACAAGAGTTCTCCAACAAAATGGATTTGTTAAAAGAAAGAATAGAACACTTCAAGAGGCTGTTAGAACCATGTTAAGTGAGTGCAATTTGTCAAAATATTTGGGCTAAAACCATAAATACAGCTTACTATATTAAGAATAGAATTCTTTTAAAACCAATATTGAACAATGTCTCTTATGAGTTGATGTTTGATAAAAAGCCTGTTGTTAGATACTTCAAAGTGTTTGGTTGCAAATGTTTTATTTTAAATATCAAGGAACATCTTGGTAAGTTTGATAAAAAATCTGATGAAGGAATTTTCTTAGGGTATTGTGAGAATAAGAGAGATTTTAGAGTTTACAATCGAAGGACTCTGGCTATAGAGGAAACTGTACATATTACTTTTGATGAATCTAATGGTGATATTTTCAAAAGTTGTGGTGAAGATGATGATACAGGTGTTCAAAAAGAACTAAAGAAGCTTACAATCAATGACCAAGACACTGCTTCACCAGAAAATGACTCAAAAAAAGATGATTCTCAAGACAGTCCAGCACTGGAAGACAATGACAAAAATGTCAGTACACTTAACGATCTTTCAAGAGCCTGAAAATTTGTTGAAAACCATCCTAAGGAGATCATCATTGGTGATCCATCCGAGAAGGTCAGAACTCATTTCTCCTCTAAACAATTGATGGATAATTTTGCATTAGTCTCTCATTTTGAATCCAAAAATATTGTTGATGTCTTGAAATATGAAAACTGGATTTTAGCTATGGAAGAGGAACTAAATCAATTTGAAAGAAACAACGTTTGGACATTAGTTGAAAGACCTCAAGATCATCCTATCATTGGCACAAAGTGAGTCTTTAGAAACAAATTGAATGACAAAGGTGAGATAGTAAGGAATAAGGCCAGACTTGTCGCTAAGGGATATGCCCAAGAAGAAAGAATAGATTTTGATGAAACATTTGCACCCGTAACTAGGCTAGAACCAATTAGAATGGTTTTAGGCTTTGCAAGTTTCAAGAATTTTAAATTGTTTCAAATGGATGTTAAGAGTGTTTTCTTAAATGGTTTTATTGATCAAGAAGTATATGTTGATCAACCTCCTGATTTTGAAAATGAGATTTATCCCAATCATGTGTTTAAACTCTCAAAATCTTTATATAGATTAAAACAACCTCCAAGGGCATGGTATGAACGGTTAAGTGGTTTTTTGATTGAGAATGATTTTAAATGAGACATTGTAGATACTACTCTTTTCACTAAACCAAATTCACATGATCTTTTGATTATGCAAATATATATGGATGATATTATATTTGGTGCTACTAATGAGAGTCTGTGCAAGGATTTTTCCACAATTATGCAAAAAGAGTTTGAGATGAGCATGATGGGAGAATTAAATTTCTTCCTTAGACTCCAAGTGGTTCAAACCTGAGAAGGAACGTTCATTAATCAAGCAAAATACACCAAGGAACTGCTCAAAAGGTTTGGAATGGAAGATTAAAAGCAAGTTGAAACACCTATGTGCACATCTACCAAGGTTGACAAGGATGAAGAAGGTACAAAAGTTGATGAAAAGAACTATAGAGGTATGATTAGTAGTTTGCTTTACTTAACTGCTAGTAGACCTGATATCATGTTTGTTGTGTGCTTGTGTGCTCGTTTTCAGTCTTGTCCAAAGGAATCTCACTTGAATGCAGTAAAAAAAATTCTTCGATACTTAAAATGAACTTTGAATTTTGGCCTATGGTATCCTAAGTGTCATGAATTTCGTTTATGTGGATTCTTAGATGCTGATTTTGGTAGTTGCAGGATAGATAGAAAAAGTACAACGGGTATATGTAACTTTCTTGGAAATTGCTTCATATCTTGGTTTAGTAAGAAGTAAAATGCTATTTTGCTTGTCTACAACCGAAACGGAATATGTTGCCGCTGGAGCTTGTTGTGCTCAATTATTATGGATGAAAAACACATTGAATGATTTTAGATTAATGTATGATTGTGTGCCTATGTATTGTAATAACACTAGTGCCATAAATTTGACAAAAAATCCCATTCAATATTCTAGGACAAAGCACATAGACATAAAGCATCATTTCATTCGCGATCTTGTCCATAAGGGTGACATTTGTGTTCAATATGTCTACTCAAAAGATCAAATTGCTGATATTCTTACAAAAGCCCTACCACTGGATCAATTTGTGTCTTTGAGAACAAAATTGGGCATTTCAGAAAAAAAAATATTCTAAAAATTCTCTGATCACTCTTTATCGGATGTCCGATGTGTTAGAACGGACGGACGTCCGACAGTGTTCTTGATCATCTTCCCAGAAAGTTTTGGTTCGGACGGTTGTATCGGAGGCCTTATTTCGTTCGGCCATTCGACACTCAAAAATCGCGTCTTATAAGGAAGTCCTCTGTTTCATTCAGTTCACTTTTACCCTTTGTCTAGGACTCAACTCTTCATATTCTCTCAGTTTCAAAATTCAAATTCATCTTTCTTCGAAATAAGTTCCAAGAAATTGCTCTGACCAACACCGCTACATTCCTATTGCGCGTTTATTGCGCCTCATAACTTCTCACAACTGCCAACTGCACTATAAATCCCAAATCTCATCCAAAACCCTAACCACTCAAAATTCACTCCCTGTGGACGATTCAAGTATCCATTATAGTTCATACTACACTTTCCATCTTTTGATACTTATTTGCATTACACTCTCCATAAATAACACACTGCATTGCAATCATAGTGAGAATTAAATGAGGGTATGTTGGTGCCGGATGCACTTTTAGGCTTAGAGATGAAGATGATGAAGATGTTCAGGTTGTCGAACCTTTCACCAAATCACCTAAAAAAGGGAACTGGAACTCGTGGTGGAAAAACGAAGCAGTCTGCAAAAAGGAAGCAAAATGTTCAAACTGGAGAGCCATCTGCTGAACCATCTGTTGAGCAGATGGAGGAGCATCAAACTAAAAAGCATCCAGTCAGTGGTAGTGAAGAGGAATTGGAGCAGCCCACCAATGGTGATGCATCTGTCACAAAATCACCCAAAAATGTGACGGAATCTCACAGAAAAAAGAAAAAAAGGTCCTGTAAAAGGAAAGAGATTGATCAAACTAAGGAAAGACAAAATGCTGATCCCTCTATTGAGCAAAGTAAGAAACAGCGGGGCAGAGAAAAATATTGGGGAACAGCAAAATGCTGAACCTTCCACCAGAAAGTCACCAAGGACAAGGTCTAGTGTCCAAAATACTGTACCAACCGCTCAACGCAGTGGAAAGAGAAAGCGTCCTGCAAAAGAGCAACCTGAGGCTCAAACTACATAGGAACCTATCCCCTTACCCAAGTTCATTGATGATGATGCCAGGGAGAGGTTCGAATGGATCTCGCAGAAAGGTTTCATCACTCAGAGGACTATCATCCCTTACGAATTCCGTAAGCTTGACTTTGAACCTATTTTTAACCTTTTTGAATTCCAAAAATGGACCCATCTCCTGACCATTCCAAACACATAGTATCCTAACATGCTTCATCAATTCTTTGCCAACCTTAGAAAGGGTAGATCACATACTGATCTTGTTTCATGCGTCAATTCTGTTAACATAGAGTTGAATCCTGACATTGTTAATATTGTTCTGGAAACTAAAATTGAAAATGGTTTTAAAGGAAAATTTTCAAACTTCTTTTCATATGAAGAATTTTCTTCTGCATATCATCATTTTTATGTTGATAAATTAATGACCTATTTTTAATACTCCTGATGAGGCGAGATTGGAGGATCTCAATTCTCAAAACTTGATCATCTTTTCCATAATTTCGAATCTGTTGGTTCTTGCTAATGGTCATAGGACTGATGCCAATAAAATGGAGCTTTACCTGTTCTATTGCTTGATTGAAAAAAATAGAATTGATTTTGATTTTGTCATGTACAAATTCTTGCTCAAAATCAGCACTGATAATCGTAGAAAACTTTCCTATGGAAAATTTTTGACTCCTATCTTTGCTTGTTTTGAAATTTCCTTTACTGGAAAACCACCAAAAGAAAGTACATCAATTGTTTTCTCCAAGACTTATTTTGAAAGAAAAAATCTGAAATTTTTTGAAGGTCACTGGTGCTACAAGGAAATTGTTTCGGAGTCGAGGAGAAAGAATTTTCATGAAACTCTTGTTACCCCTAGGACTCCTCGAGATCAGTCCATGTTTGTCTCACCCTTTACTATCCATCCTAGAAAGTCAGCCGCTAAGTCCTTTTCATCCAACTCTGTGGTCATTTCTTTGCTTGAGAATCTCGGACAACACATCCTATTCCTTGAAAATGGTCTGATGATGACCATGTCATCCGAACAACAAGCCACCTTCATTGATAAAAGGAATCTGTTTATGCCTCCCATTCCTCAAGAAAATGAAAATGCACACCGAAAAAAGCCGAGAACTGAGCCAACTACTGAAACTACTTTAGAATATCGTATGTGAGGACTCGAAAATTTATTTATTTTAAATTCCTATTACTAGCTTATTTAAATATTTAATTGCCGGTTTATTTCGAATATTTTATTTCAACCTTTTTAGATCCAATTACATGGAACTATGACTTACTTATATTTTTAAAATGACTCGTTTCAAAATTTAATTTTTGAAATCTCGTTAAGTGAGAATAGTGAATACGCGTTTGGAGACAATAAACGATTTGAGAATACAGTGAGTTTGGAGAGTGAAGACTCAAAAAGGGTATCCGCGGACGCCTGCCCAGCTCACGCCAGGACTCAAGCAATTCCATTCAATTTAAAATTGAACTAAACACTTCGACGAGAGCAACATGAATACAATAATGCGGAAGCGTTCAAGCTTAATAAGTCACTTAATGTATATCCAGTACATCGGGTAATCATGAAACGACTTAAATTCAAAGTACACATCAGGGCCCAAACTTTTCAAGTTTACAATTTCCACAAGTACAACCCAAACCAGGGCCTAGTCAAAATATATAACAGGAGTCTTAACAAAATTACAACGGATGGTTTCTCCATATCTTTCCAAGAGTCGGTCCTGTTAAGGAAAACAAAACTATAGGGTGAGCTAAACGCTCGTGAGGCCAAGAACACACATGCAAGCACTTAGTCAAATAACAATCCCAGATTTAATAAATAAAGCCATGTCTTTTCAATAATCAATCAATCAAACAGGAAAAGTAATCAGAAACAATTCAAGGATATAGTAGCTCTCAGGAGCTAAGTTCCACTCGATCTGCCGTTGTCATTCGTATACCTTCCCGCATTGACCCTCCTGTCAACCGGGTTGGTATTTCCATTTCCGTAGATCACCACTTACTTCCCTCCGTCCACCGTACACCCCAAGGGCCCACAATGGCCAATATTGGGCGATACTCAACGAGTATGCCAAGCAAGACCTCTTATTAGGTCGAGCTTATTTGTATCTCATGGCTCGTCCAAATCCCCGACCAAGCCCATTACTGGCTCGAGTCTAAGGACGGCCTATGACTTTGGGCGTCCCCCATTCATTTGAAAGTCGAGGAGGTTCACTCCAACGACATAAGCATTCATGACATAACATTGCATTTCATTCATTCATTCAATACATTTCATTCATTCATTTGAAATTAGAACGAGTGCGATAAAGTACGCACCCGCCCTTATTTTTAAAACTTTCAACAAATCCCACAAATAAGCTAGTATCAAAATTCACACACTTGACACTCACCGAGCAATTCAATAAGAATTATTTTTCGGAAGTTCAAGTGTCCACGGTGAGATCCTCTTGAAGGTCTCCTTGCGCGCCTGGCAATTTAATAGTGGATAATCACACAATTAACCCACTTATCAAGAAAGATTGTACACTAGTACAATCTAAGAATTATTTTGCAAAAAGGAACCTCAATTACACGTAGATCGAGGTTCAACTTGCCTTTTATTAGGTACAATATTATTTGAGTTTTTATCATGAAAATCGAGGGCAAAACGTTTGAATAATACTAAGAGAATTAAGAGTTTTGGAAAAAAAAAACTCCTTTGCCTTGAAAAGTGAGAATTTCAGTTTTATCCTAAATCTTTGAAAAATCGTAACTCGTTCGGTATAAGTCGAGAATTGGAAAACTTTATACCTTTGGAACCCTCTGAGAGAGTACTATAAGTTCCTAGAAGACACTTTTCCATGAATCGAAGTGAAAAGTGGTCAAAAATGGGCTTGAAGACGCAGGGTGGGTTTTCATGGCAGAATTAAGTTGGATTTCGGCCAACTTTGGAAATTCGGCACGATTCACACGTTGCAAACCGGCCTCTGAAATTTTCAGCTCAATTAGTGTTGCAAGTGAAGTGTATGACAAAACAAGCGGATCAAGAATCGGAGTTTCGAGCACCGAGATACGGTAGCCCGAAGTTGAGCAAATTCAAGACTGGATGAGAATTTTCCAGATTTGAACCTCTAACTTTAGTAATTCAATTGGGTATCGAAACGAACTTGAATTGGCACCAAAATTGGCAGTATTTCAATACTATATGGAAAGTATCTCTCTATCGAATTTCGGGGAAAAATACCTTCGGCAAGGTAGTTAATTAGCCCACCAAAGTTCAAGAAAAATCCTAAGGCAATCTGCCTTTGACTTGCATTTCCCAATTTCCAATCGTCTAACCAAGAAAGTTATCCAACCATGGTTCATTTGTGAAATAAGGGTCTAAGATACATCCATGATATCTTTGGTAAGTGTTTAATATCAAGAACATCAACTAACAAGTTCACTCCAAGATTTTGTTCCAAACCAGTCCAAAGATTAGGGTTTTCCAAAACAGAGCAGTCCACTTGCTTCAGTCACAACTCAGTCATTATAGCTCGAAATCGAGCATGGCTTACGCCGTTGGAAAATGCATTCATAGAGTTAAAATATCACAGAAGAAATCGTTCCCAAATTCGGCACCCATCTGGTTCAAATTCGGGCATCAAGTTGCTGCCTGAACACTTCATTCCAGAAGAACAGAGTAACAGGACAGCGAACTTAAAACATTTGGTTCGGCTTGCTCACAAAGAATCAGAACGTGCATTATATACCAAATTAAAGCTAGGAATGTCTAGTTTCAAACGCCACCAACGGCACATGATTTCGACATCCGAGGACAGAGTTATAGCCAAAATACTACTGCTGGTCAGAGCATACGCGAATCAGTTTTCCAGATTTGCTGGTTTCTAAAAAAAATTCATTTGCCCATTCAAACCTCATTATTTTTCAATGAAATTTTTCACACATCTAATACATCCTACAAACATCCAATTCAAGCCATTAAACCATTAAAAATTGGCCTGGAAATGGCCGAACATGGCAGGGGCAAAATCGGAAATTTTAGCTTCTTACACCCAATGAAGTTCCTACTAATTACCCACCACTAATGCATCATTATAATCACTAAACCAACAATATAATCACCATCAATCATCACATCAGCAACAACAACCCAAGTGTGGGAATTCCAAGAGCCCACAATCACATTTTTACACCATACAAAAGCTAACCAAATGCATGCATGAACTTAACAAGGCAAGATAGCTTCCAATCTTCAAGTTCTCAAGGGTAGATCATCACTTACTTTGGGGTTGATGTTCAAGCAGAATTTCGGTCCTTTTTGCCCCAGAAAAACCGTGAGTTTTAGCTCTCTTTTGCAGCTCAAAATGCTCCTCAAGTGTCAAGCTAGGTGTGGTGCAAGTTTGGTTAAATTTGGAGGTGATTTGGGGTGGTTTTTGGGTGGGATTAGTGTGCAGAAATTTTAGAACAAGGAGTTAGAGAGAGGGAGTGTTTTGGCCGGCCATGAGGAGAGAGAAGAGAGAGTGTGTTTGATCTAAGTTAGCTTCCAAGAGAAGGTGCAATGTGTGGTGCAAAATCACCCAAAAGTCAACTCTCATTAGGGGCCGTTTGGTGCGATTACGGCTCGATTTTTTTTTCGCACGTTTGGTTCACTAGTGCACTAAACCTCCAAGGCATATATATTCATGTAAATATTATTCACTCTTAGTTGTCCCGAAATAAGGGTCTAAAGTCTCCCAATCGAAGTCGCGCGTGTGAAAACGCGTACCGTCAATTTTACCGCTATAACGCGAAACTTTCGAAAAATTCTTATAACGATTGCACTACTAACTATCACTTGAATATTTATTCATAAGATTACCTATTTTAGGACCATAGTACAAGTCTCCAATATTCCAAGCTTATCGTGCTACTACGCGGATAAAATCTCCAAGTACTATTCACTATTTTTACTAAACGCGCTCTAGGAAATTAATTTTCGAAACGAATCATTTTAAAAATATAACGAAGATATACTACCACTTATTTAGGTCTAATAAGACTAGAAAATATTCCTTGGAAATAAAATCCAAATTAAATAATTTATTAAGCCATAAATTAGGCATAAAATAATAGTTTTTGCGAGTCCTCACATCCTCTCCCCCTTAAGAAAATTTCGTCCTCGAAATTTACCTTGGTCGATGAACAAGTCTGGATACTTCTCCCTGATTGTCTCTTCAACTTCCCATGTTGCTTCCTCTACTCCATGGTTCTTCCATAAAACTTTCACTAGTGGTATCTGCTTGTTCCTCAATTCCTTCACCTTTCGATCCAGAAGTTTTACCGGTCTTTCCTCATAGGTCAGGGTTTCATCAATCTCAATATTCTCCGGTTGTAAAACATGAGAGGGGTCTGGATGATACTTCTTAAGCATGGACACATGAAACACGTTATGGATACGAGATAAACTCGGTGGTAATTCCAGCTTATAGGCTACATTCCCAACTCGCTGAATAATCTTATAAGGCCCTACAAACCTTGGTTGTAGTTTCTTCCCTTTTCCGGACATCAAACTTGCTTTTAAAGGCGTAATCTTGAGAAATACCATATCTCCAATAGTGAACTCCAAATCCTTCCTCCGATTGTCGGCATAACTTTTTTGTCTACTCTGAGCGGTTTGAATTCTTTGCCGTACCAATTTCACCTTTTCATTAGCCTCCTCAATCCAAGATACAGTAGTCGTGTCTAAGATTTTCCGTTCACCTACTTCATCCCAACAAATTGGGGATCTACACTTCCGACCATAAAGTGCTTCGTACGGAGCCATTTGAATAGAAGAGTGAAAACTATTATTGTAGGCAAATTCCACTAAAGTCAAAAACTTACTCCAATTTTCTCCAAAATCCAGTACACAAGTCCTCAACATGTCCTCAAGAGTTTGAATTGTTCTTTCAGATTGTCCATCAGTCTGGGGATGATAGGTGGTACTAAAGTTCAACTTAGTCCCCAACACTTCTTGCATCTTTTGCCAAAACCTCGAAACAAATCTTGGATCCCTATCCGACACAATACTCACAGGTATACCATGTAGTCTGATGATCTCATCCAAGTACAATCTGGCCAACTTCTCCAATGGATATTTCATATTAATCGGCAGAAAATGAGCCGATTTAGTCAACCTATCTACTATCACCCAAATGGCATCATGGCCTCTCTGTGTCCTTGGTAAGCCTGATACAAAATCCATGGTAATATTTTCCCATTTCCACTCAGGTATTTCTAGAGGTTGCAAAAGCCCAGATGGTTTCTGATGCTCGGCTTTAACCTGTTGACAAACCAAGCATGTCTGAACAAATTGGGCAATTTCCTTCTTCATATTTTTCCACCAATATAGACTCTTCAAGTCTTGGTACATTTTATTCCCTCCTGGATGTACTGTAAACTTTGATCGGTGTGCCTCTTCCAAAATTTCTTTTCTAAGCCCTTCATCCTTTGGCATAACCACCCGATTTCGAAATCTTAATATTCCATCTGATCCCAAAGTGAAATCGGTCTGGTCTCCCATCTTGACTTTCTCCACCAACTTTTGCATTTCAGGGTCCTTTTCCTGAGATTCCGTAATACGTCCCAATAAAGTGGAGGTTATCACAATATTCCCCAAAATCACTTTCCTTGGTTCTAATCGAGGATTCCAATAGCTAACTTCCTCCAACAATCGAAATTCCTTAACCATCAATCCAGCCATTTGTACCTGACGGCTCAAAGCATCGGCCACTACATTGGCCTTCCCAGGATGGTACTTAATAATGCAGTCATAATCTTCCAGAAATTCCATCCATCTACGTTGCCTCAAATTCAGCTCCTTCTGAGAAAATAAGTACTTAAGGCTTTTGTGATCTGTAAAAACCTCAAATGTCACTCCGTATAAGTAGTGTCTCCATTTCTTCAAAGCAAAGACCACAGCCGCTAACTCCAAATCATGGGTCGGATAGTTTCCTTCATGCGGCTTCAATTTTCTAGAGGCATAAGCTATCACTTTATCATTTTGCATCAAAACACATCCCAAACCTTCCTTAGATGCATCGGTGTAAACCACAAAACTATCATGTCCATTTGGTAGAGCTAGAACAGGCGCTCTAGTCAACCGTCTTTTCAACTCCTGAAAACTTCCTTCACACTTAGAACTCCAAATAAATTTTCCATTTTTCTTGGTCAACTCAGTCATAGGTCCAGCGATTTTCGAAAAATCCTGGATGAATCTCCGGTAATACCCTGCCAATCCTATAAAACTCCGAACTTCCGTTGGATTTTCCGGTCGTTTCCATTTCGAAACAGCTTCCACTTTAGCTGGATCCACTTTAATCCCATCCTTAGAAATTATATGCCCTAGGAAAGTCACTTCCTTTAGCCAGAATTCACACTTGCTAAACTTAGCATATAGCTGATGTTCCCTCAAGATTTGTAAAACCATTCTCAAATGTTTCTCATGATCTTTCACATTCTTAGAATACACCAAAATGTCATCAATGAAGATCACCACAAATTGATCCAAGTAAGGCTTAAAAACCCTATGCATTAAATCCATGAAAGCGGCAGGTGCATTGGTTAACCCAAAAGGCATTACTGCAAACTCGAAGTGCCCATACCTCGAGTTAAAAGCAGTCTTAGGTATGTCTTTCTCCAAAATCCTCAATTGATAGTAACCTTGCCTTAGATCCAACTTTGAAAACACTACCGCCCCTTGCAGTTGGTCAAACAGTTCATCAATGTGGGGTAGTGGATATTTATTCTTAACCGTAACATCATTTAAACCTCGATAATCTATACATAACCTCAAACTCCCATCTTTCTTCTTTACAAACAAAACTGGGGCTCCCCACGGAGAATCACTCTCTCGTATAAAACCCCGTTCCAACAAGTCCTGTAATTGTAACTTCAACTCCTTCAACTCAGCCGGAGCCATCCTGTATGGTGTCCTTGATATAGGTGCTGTTCCCGGAGCTAAATCAATTTTAAAAGCTATTTCCCGTTCCGGAGGTAGAGACTCCAATTCTTCAGGAAAAACATCAGAAAATTCTTTTACTACCGGTGTGTCCTCCAGATTCACCTTATCGTTAGGGGTATTAATAAGAAAAGCCAAATACCCTTGAGCTCCTTTACTTAACAACTTTCTAGCCCGAATTCCCGAAATAAGTGCAGACGAGGCTAACTTACCCCTCACATCCAATTTCAAGGTCGCTTCCCCTGGAATACACAATTCTACAATTTTCGTCCTACAATTCAGTTGGGCATTATAACGGGCTAACCAATCCATCCCTAGGATCACATCATATCCTTTAATCGCTAAGCCTATCAAATCGGCCAGCAATTTTCTTTCCCTCACGCAAATTTCACTATTCTTATACACCATATTAGCAATTAGACTTTTGTCCCCAGTGGGTGTTTTAACCTCCAAGTCATATGGTAACTTAATTGGCTTCAAGTCTATTCCACTCATGAAATCAGGGTTTACAAAAGAGTGCGTTGCACCCGGATCAATTAAAACCCTAGCTAGGCGGTGAAAGATTGGAATGGTACCTTCGACCACTTCGGTCGCCTCTGGAGCTTGTGGATAGTCCAATGCGTAGACCCTAGCCGGTACTTTCGGTCGACTCCCTCCGGCACTGGTCTGCTTAGAGGTTGATTTTTCAGGCCTCTGCAGGCTTCCCCCTGTCTTCAACGATTTCGGACAATTCGCGATTTGATGCTCAGTGCTCCCACACAGCAAGCATTTTCCCAGCTTTCTCCAGCAGTCATTCTCAGAGTGGTTGGATTTACCACAATACCCACAAGTAACTTGAGGGGTCACAGTCGATCCTACAGATGGTACTCCCCTAGCTTGAGTTGTCCCGCTACGACCTCCCCTAGATAGAGCTCCCCTAGAAGCTCCAGCAGTTCTCGTTCCTCCTTCCCCTCTTCCCTTTTTAGAAGGGTGTACAAACTTACTGGTCTGCCCAGTAGTGCGACTAGGGAAATTCCTTTTTCTATTGTGGAAATCCCTCACTTGAGATCTTGCATTCTCAACCCTTTGCGCTTTCTCTAAAGCCTCAGTAAAAGTAGAGATTTGGGCCGCAGCCAGGCCCTCCTGAAGTTCCACATTAAGTCCCTGTATGAACCTTCTAATCCTCCTCCGTTCATTGGCCACTAGCTCAGGAGCATATTTGGAAAGTTTAGTGAACTTCCCTTCATACTCTGCTACAGTAAGGGTTCCTTGTTTTAACTTAATAAATTCGTCCTCCCTTTTTTCTTGAATTAAGGGCGGAAGAAACTTTTCATTAAACTCCCTTGCGAAATTCTCCCAAGTCCAAGGGGTTTGAGCTCTTTCCCATTTTCCTTTTATCAAATCCCACCAAGCACGGGCTACTCCCTCAAATTGAAAAGCAGCAAAGTTCACTCGCCTATCCTCAGTATAGTCTAGAGCGGCGAATATGTTGGTCATCCTTTCTAACCAATTCTCCGCTACTTCGGGGTCAGGTTCACCCATAAACTTAGGCGGGTTAAACTTTAGGAATCTTTCCAGAGCTCTATCCTCTCCTCTATCCTGGCCCCCAGGTTGGTTAAATGGTCCAGGACCCTGTCTCTCCGCTAGACGTTCTAGGATATCAGTCATCCTATTGATGGCAGTAGCCACTTGGTTACCCTCAACGTTTTCCTGTCCCTGGGTCGGTCCAGTTGCCGATCCCTGGTCATCCCCCTGAGGTTGGGCCTGTCTAGACGCTCGCCCACGGCCTCGACCACTCCTTAATCCTTCCATTAGTCTAAACGTGCCTAGTGCAAGAAATAAATTAATTTAAGCAGAAAACAAGAGTTATATCGAATTTAGAACTAACCAAGAAAGCATTGAAATTAACAATAATTTACATTTATAAGCATGTCAAGTTCGTACAATTAGCAAGTTAGGGACAATTCACAAAATATAGCACACAGGTGCTCAAAAGTATACTTTTAGTCACAGAAGACTAAAGTAAGAACAAGTGCCCAAAAGTAGGCCACACAAGCATGCAAAATACAATGGCCTCGGCACTCGCGTCACCCTAACTAGTCCTAACTGTACCAGTCAAAAGTCAAAAGGGGTCAACGACCAAGATCCTAGTCCATAGCAGGGCTATCAGGAGGAACCTCCTCCTCGGGATCCTCCTCCGGATCCTCCTCCTCATCATCAGGAATCACCTCAGCAGCGTCCTCAACCAATCTAGTCGCATCAGCCAGAATCTCGAAAGCCCGAGTACGGACATCCCGTCCTAGCCTAGTAAGTCGAGCCCTAGTATCCCGAAGCTCCTCATTAACCACTGCAGATGTGGCTACCTCACCCTCCAGCACTTCCTCAAGCTCAACAATCCGCTCACCCTGAGCGCCAACCATCTGCCTAAGCTCATCTACCTCAGCCTGTAAATCACGGTTGGCATCCACCAACTGACGACACTCGTCGTCCAGAGCATGCACTAGATGGTTCGGGTAGGCGAAAGTCAACCTACACAAACATCGCGGGTATCTGTCATAGGGTGAGTAGCGTACACGAGCTCCTCCTGCTATAGATCGGTAGTAGATAGTCCTAAGGGGCTCGTAATGACCATTCGCATGGCCATTCCCATTAGCTTCCGGGGCTCCATTTCCGTCATCCATACCTGCAAAATAAAATAATAATACCTTTCGGGTTAGAAACTTAAATCACTACCTAATTCCAATATCCTGCAATGCATGCCTAACTTAATCGTTGGTTCATCCCAATCATCACTTGAGGTAGGGCTAACTTAGTTGCTAGCTCGCCTCAAGTATCACTTAGGGTAAGATTAAGTTATCCCATATCGAGTCTTAAAGGTAGAGTATCTAATATGTCTCCCATATAGACCTCTAACCTAGTGCTCTGATACCAACTGTGACGCCCCACATCTCCCTAAGGCGGACCAAAGGGTATCCGCGGACGCCTGCCCAGCTCACGCCAGGACTCAAGCAATTCCATTCAATTTAAAATTGAACTAAACACTTCGACGAGAGCAACATGAATACAATAATGCGGAAGCGTTCAAGCTTAATAAGTCACTTAATGTATATCCAGTACATCGGGTAATCATGAAACGACTTAAATTCAAAGTACACATCAGGGCCCAAACTTTTCAAGTTTACAATTTCCACAAGTACAACCCAAACCAGGGCCTAGTCAAAATATATAACAGGAGTCTTAACAAAATTACAACGGATGGTTTCTCCATATCTCTCCAAGAGTCGGTCCTGTTAAGGAAAACAAAACTATAGGGTGAGCTAAACGCTCGTGAGGCCAAGAACACACATGCAAGCACTTAGTCAAATAACAATCCCAGATTTAATAAATAAAGCCATGTCTTTTCAATAATCAATCAATCAAACAGGAAAAGTAATCAGAAACAATTCAAGGATATAGTAGCTCTCAGGAGCTAAGTTCCACTCGATCTGCCGTTGTCATTCGTATACCTTCCCGCATTGACCCTCCTGTCAACCGGGTCGGTATTTCCATTTCCGTAGATCACCACTTACTTCCCTCCGTCCACCGTACACCCCAAGGGCCCACAATGGCCAATATTGGGCGATACTCAACGAGTATGCCAAGCAAGACCTCTTATTAGGTCGAGCTTATTTGTATCTCATGGCTCGTCCAAATCCCCGACCAAGCCCATTACTGGCTCGAGTCTAAGGACGGCCTATGAGTTTGGGCGTCCCCCATTCATTTGAAAGTCGAGGAGTTCACTCCAACGACATAAGCATTCATGACATAACATTGCATTTCATTCATTCATTCAATACATTTCATTCATTCATTTGAAATTAGAACGAGTGCGATAAAGTACGCACCCGCCCTTATTTTTAAAACTTTCAACAAATCCCACAAATAAGCTAGTATCAAAATTCACACACTTGACACTCACCGAGCAATTCAATAAGAATTATTTTCCGGAAGTTCAAGTGTCCACGGTGAGATCCTCTTGAAGGTCTCCTTGCGCGCCTGGCAATTTAATAGTGGATAATCACACAATTAACCCACTTATCAAGAAAGATTGTACACTAGTACAATCTAAGAATTATTTTGCAAAAAGGAACCTCAATTACACGTAGATCGAGGTTCAACTTGCCTTTTATTAGGTACAATATTATTTGAGTTTTTATCATGAAAATCGAGGGCAAAACGTTTGAATAATACTAAGAGAATTAAGAGTTTTGGAAAAAAAAACTCCTTTGCCTTGAAAAGTGAGAATTTCAGTTTTATCCTAAATCTTTGAAAAATCGTAACTCGCTCGGTATAAGTCGAGAATTGGAAAACTTTATACCGTTGGAACCCTCTGAGAGAGTACTATAAGTTCCTAGAAGACACTTTTCCATGAATCGAAGTGAAAAGTGGTCAAAAATGGGCTTGAAGACGCAGGGTGGGTTTTCATGGCAGAATTAAGTTGGATTTCGGCCAACTTTGGAAATTCGGCACGATTCACACGTTGCAAACCGGCCTCTGAAATTTTCAGCTCAATTAGTGTTGCAAGTGAAGTGTATGATAAAACAAGCGGATCAAGAATCGGAGTTTCGAGCACCGAGATACGGTAGCCCGAAGTTGAGCAAATTCAAGACTGGATGAGAATTTTCCAGATTTGAACCTCTAACTTTAGTAATTCAATTGGGTATCGAAACGAACTTGAATTGGCACCAAAATTGGCAGTATTTCAATACTATATGGAAAGTATCTCTCTATCGAATTTCGGGGAAAAATACCTTCGGCAAGGTAGTTAATTAGCCCACCAAAGTTCAAGAAAAATCCTAAGGCAATCTGCCTTTGACTTGCATTTCCCAATTTCCAATCGTCTAACCAAGAAAGTTATCCAACCATGGTTCATTTGTGAAATAAGGGTCTAAGATACATCCATGATATCTTTGGTAAGTGTTTAATATCAAGAACATCAACTAACAAGTTCACTCCAAGATTTTGTTCCAAACCAGTCCAAAGATTAGGGTTTTCCAAAACAGAGCAGTCCACTTGCTTCAGTCACAACTCAGTCATTATAGCTCGAAATCGAGCATGGCTTATGCCGTTGGAAAATGCATTCATAGAGTTAAAATATCACAGAAGAAATCGTTCCCAAATTCGGCACCCATCTGGTTCAAATTCGGGCATCAAGTTGCTGCCTGAACACTTCATTCCAGAAGAACAGAGTAACAGGACAGCGAACTTAAAACATTTGGTTCGGCTTGCTCACAAAGAATCAGAACGTGCATTATATACCAAATTAAAGCTAGGAATGTCTAGTTTCAAACGCCACCGACGGCACATGATTTCGACATCCGAGGACAGAGTTATAGCCAAAATACTACTGCTGGTCAGAGCATACGCGAATCAGTTTTCCAGATTTGCTGGTTTCTAAAAAAAATTCATTTGCCCATTCAAACCTCATTATTTTTCAATGAAATTTTTCACACATCTAATACATCCTACAAACATCCAATTCAAGCCATTAAACCATTAAAAATTGGCCTGGAAATGGCCGAACATGGCAGGGGCAAAATCGGAAATTTTAGCTTCTTACACCCAATGAAGTTCCTACTAATTACCCACCACTAATGCATCATTATAATCACTAAACCAACAATATAATCACCATCAATCATCACATCAGCAACAACAACCCAAGTGTGGGAATTCCAAGAGCCCACAATCACATTTTTACACCATACAAAAGCTAACCAAATGCATGCATGAACTTAACAAGGCAAGATAGCTTCCAATCTTCAAGTTCTCAAGGGTAGATCATCACTTACTTTGGGGTTGATGTTCAAGCAGAATTTCGGTCCTTTTTGCCCCAGAAAAACCGTGAGTTTTAGCTCTCTTTTGCAGCTCAAAATGCTCCTCAAGTGTCAAGCTAGGTGTGGTGCAAGTTTGGTTAAATTTGGAGGTGATTTGGGGTGGTTTTTGGGTGGGATTAGTGTGCAGAAATTTTAGAACAAGGAGTTAGAGAGAGGGAGTGTTTTGGCCGGCCATGAGGAGAGAGAAGAGAGAGTGTGTTTGATCTAAGTTAGCTTCCAAGAGAAGGTGCAATGTGTGGTGCAAAATCACCCAAAAGTCAACTCTCATTAGGGGCCGTTTGGTGCGATTACGGCTCGATTTTTTTTTCGCACGTTTGGTTCACTAGTGCACTAAACCTCCAAGGCATATATATTCATGTAAATATTATTCACTCTTAGTTGTCCCGAAATAAGGGTCTAAAGTCTCCCAATCGAAGTCGCGCGTGTGAAAACGCGTACCGTCAATTTTACCGCTATAACTCGAAACTTTCGAAAAATTCTTATAACGATTGCACTACTAACTATCACTTGAATATTTATTCATAAGATTACCTATTTTAGGACCATAGTACAAGTCTCCAATATTCCAAGCTTATCGTGCTACTACGCGGATAAAATCTCCAAGTATAGAGGACGAATTGGTCTTTTTTTAAAACATGAAAGTTGTAGGTATTGATGTTTTGGAGGTGCCTGTAAAATTTCAGGTCATTTGGAGTAGTGTAGAGGGAGATATGCCGTTTTTACTGTTGCTGTTCTGGGTTGATCAGAATGCAAAAACTGCACTTGTAATTGGCCATTTTGACTGGAATTGCTTTGGTTTTAGATGTTTGTGTCTTCTGATGAAATGTAGCTGGATGTCTTAGCTACCATACGCCTTTGGAATCAATGCATTTGGACTTGTATAGACTGAGTTGGACTAATTACAGCATTGAGTGATTTGCAAACCTGCAATTACGGTTCAGGTTGTGGTATTCTGCATTTTTGACCTAGTTGTGCTAGGATTTGGACTGAGTGGCCTTCTACATTGTTGTAGCCCTATCTCTTATCTTCGAAACGGTGGGTCTTGTACCTTCATCTGACAATCGTAGAGCCTTTGGTACCATTACCGTAAAATGACGTCAAAACTATTTTTCTGATTTTGAGCTTAAGTTTCATTTCCGGATTTCTTCCCCTAGCTTGACTTGCACTAGTACTACTTGGAGCTTGCTGAATGGCTATTGGATGAACTTGTTGTTGTGTGTCTACCTTTGGGACTGGTTGAGGAAATAATGAAGCCATGATGGCTGGAAAAGTTAGCAAATTCAGGGGAAGTGCTGTCCGAACTTTTAAAGGACTTGTTTGCATTGAGTTTGTGATCTAAGACTTGGATTTGAGCAAGGCAATGATACATGATGGATGGTTTCTGAGCCGTGGAGGTGAGTGACCTCAAACTACTTCTAAAGTTGTTTATGAACCGTTTCTTACATTATTTACTTTTGAACTGTTTCCAAAGTTACTTTTGAAATGTTTTCTTGCATATCATGCGTGCTGGCATGTGAGTGTGCCTTGTTTGCTATATTTCTTGACTTCATGACTTGTATTTTGGTTGATAACGTGTTAAGCGCTTATAATGATTTCCAAAACGAGTTTTCGAGGCGAGTGTGTACTTTATCGCACTCGACCTCGATAAATGTGAAATTTTCGATTGAAATGTTACTTGCGCATGAATGTAAGCCTTTTGGGCTGAACTGGCCATTGCTCCTTGTTACCGGTCGTCTTGAGCCAGAAGCGGACTCGGTCAGGCGATTAGGAACTTGGGTGAACGTTTGGTATACTCGAGTATTACCTATGTAGGTTGGTGGAGCCTGGCCAAAAGCCAGGGACGGGATGAATGAAATGAAATGAATGACCTAATGAGCGAGGAAATGTCAGGAGAATGAATGTATCCTTTCATGAATGTTACTATCGCTTTCCATTGTAAATGTTTCTTGAATTATTGATAATCCATATTTACTGTTTTGCAAATGTTGTAGTTGTTTCCGGATTTATCATTTGATTTATGACATCATTGAAATGAACTATTGTGAAACCGATTTGATTAATGATTTTCTGGTTACTCGCTGAGCTTTTAGCTCACCCCAAAAACTATTTTATTCCCCTCCACAGGGCTCGTGGCGAAGGAAGGACTTGTAGTACTTGTGCACGTGTATGGATGGCCTAAACTTTGTACAATTTTGGATTTGGAATTATTTTATGTATATTTGGGATTAGTTTCCGCTGCATTTGTGACATGTAATTATTGGAGACGGATGTGGATTTGTGGACCATTTGATGTATACTTGAGATTTGTATTGTATTTATTTGAGGACTGTAGTGAACGACTGAGTCCCGGCGAGAGCTGGGCGGGCGACCCGCCGAACCCTCAGGTACGCCCTAGGGAGAGGTGGGGCCGTCACAGATTCCACCTGTGAACCGTACCAATCGTTTGAAGATGCCTATCCTGTTTCATGGATTTACTGGAGTACATGTTATGAGCTGCAACTTGATGATCAAATATGAGCTTGTTGTGGACAGAATTTTAAAATGATTCCTTCTGTAAAATTGTATCCTTATGAATGTAGTTTTCAACGCTGTCAACCACACTCAATTCCAAGTTGAATTGAGTGAGTTATAACCGAATTTCAAACCAGCCTCGTTGCTTGAAAACCCTAAATTTGGGCTGGTCAATGGCTAATCTTGATTGGGAGTTGCTATTTCAAATTCTTGGTGTTAATCACCTATCAAACATATTTTTTGATGTCTCTTAGATATTGTATTTATAAATGGACCATGTTTGAAAAGATTTCATTGGCCAAATGATTGAGAAAAGAAAAACTAAAGTGCAAGGCAGATTTGCCTTAGGAAATCGTGGAACTTTAGCGACTTTGTTACCCAACTTTCCGTGCGAATTTTTACATGAAAATTGACAAAGGAATAGCCCTCATATGGTAGGGTAATACTACCAAATTTGATGCCTTTCCACGTCCATTTCGATGCTCAACCAAAGTCTTAAAGTTCCCATTTTAAATCTGGAAAACCCTTGTTTGGTGAGGAAATTTTAGTAACTTTGAGCCACTATATCTTGGTGCTCGAAACTCCGATTCTTGTTCTGCTTGTTTTGTTTTAAAATTTAATTGTAACTCTAATTGAATTCCATCTTAGAGGCTAGTTCGCATTGTGTGAATTTTGCTGAATTTCCAAACTTTGCCGAAAATCAACCCAAATCTGTCTTGGTATTCCAAAACAGCATTTTGGACCTAAAATTTGAATGTCTTCCATTTGGAATCATGAAAAAATGCCTTATAGGAACTTTTAGTACTTTGGAAATATTTTCCAACGGTACCAAGTCTTCCAATTTTGGACTTACCGAGTGTGAGTTACGAATTTTCAAAGATTGCATGTCGAATCTGAAATTTTCAAACTTAAAGGAAATTGAGCTTTTAGAACTCTCCGTTTTTCCTTCGATACCACTTGACCGTTTTACACTCGATTTCAAAGATAAAAATCAGATTTCTCTTATGTTTTAAAACCCCATTTTTGAGTCTTGATTTACGAGTAATTAAGGCTCATTTTCGTGATATCTTCTTAAATTGTACACTAGTACAATCTTCTTCGATAATTAGGGATCTTAAGCGATAATGTGTAATAGTTTATTATTAATTGCTCAGGCACTCAAGAGGACCTTCGAGAGGATCCCACGGTGGACGTCTGAACCCTCAAGTGTACTTTACTTCTTGAGTTACTTGGTAAGTGTCAAGTGCATGAATAGTTGAAATTATGGGAACGTGATACATGTTCAATTGTTATTGTCGATTGGAAATTTTGAAAATGGAGTCGAGTGTGTACTTTACCGTACTCGTTCTCATTTGAGATGAATAACTCATGAATGATTTGCTTGAAATGAAATGAATGATTGAATGTATTGAATGCTTGAATAACATGAAATAGTATGCTATGACTGCATACGTCATGGAGTGAATCTCCTCGACTCACAAATGTTACATGGGGGACGCCCAAACTCATAAGCTGACCTTGGAACTCAAGCGGGCATGGGCTTGGTCGGGAATCTCGGTGAACGATGAGAATAACATGATAGGCTTGATCTATTAGAGAGATCTTGCTTGGCCTACTCGTACAGTAGCGCATTTATCGTCATTCGGGCCCGATGGGGGGTTGTAAGGCGGAAGGATATATGAAGTAAAGTAGAGTCTACGGATTGGAAATACCGACCTGGCTGACGGAGAGTCACCACGGGAAGGTATACGATTGACATCTGGCAAAGTAAGTGGAACTTAGCTCCTGAGAGCTATCATATCCTTGAATTGTTTCTGTTTATATTTCACTTGAATTGTTAGTTACTCGATTAATATCTTTTTCTTGTGAATTGGGATTGTTATTTGGACAACATGCTTGCATGTGTGTTTCTTGGCCTCACAAGCGATTGCTCACCCCATAGATTTGTTTTCCTTAACAGAAATGGATGGAGTGAGACTCGAAGAAACCTTTCTGTTATACTTTTGTGTTAAGGTTCCAAATGTAATTGACTCGACATTGTGGCTGTTGTATATTTTAGGAATTGATGTATCTTTTGGGAACCAATGTAAGAATTGGATGATTGATATATTTTTGGAACTAGTGGTGTAAGTTTTAATGTTATTTATGGAAGCGACTTATCTTTCTTACTTTGTCTTGTCGTGATAGCTAGTATTGTAATAAGTTTGAATGGGAGTTGTACCGAGTCCTGACGAGAGTTGGACAAGCGTCCCGCGGATACCCTTTGATTCGCCTTAGGGAGAAGTGGGGACGTCACACCATGCCTCCAGTTCTCAGCCACAGGACAAGGGAAAGGCTCATGCAACTAAAGAAGAAACTGATGATGATGATGATGATGAGGACACCGAAGAGGAAGAAGATCTTGCTCAGTTTCGCCTAGCAAGAAGAAGGTCTGGATCCTCCAAGATCACTATTTAGGCACTTCTAGACAAATGCACCTCATGATTAGGATGGTAGTTCATAATAGGCTTTTGGCATCTTCTGCATTTTAAACATTTCATGTGTTCTGTATTAAGGATTATATTTCCCTTCCTCTGCTGGTCTGTAAAACTATTTGGTTATTTTTTATGATTTGAATTAATGTTATTTTTATGGATTATCCCTTTGTTCTGGATGAATGTGGCTAACTCAGTTTGGCCTCTAATTTATGATATTGACTGCTGTTGAAAATTGCTGGTTGCTGCCAATATTGTTGATGTTGTGTTTTGGTTTCTAGTTTTTGCTAATAATGGTTGATAATTGTTGATAGTATTGCTGATTGATTACTGGCCTCTGGTTGATCTAATAATGACAAAAAGGGGGAGAAATAGATACTAGTTTCTAATAAGGTCAAGTGTAATAAAGGAAAGTCACTCTTAGGGGGACTATTCACACGTAAGAGGATATCATTATGAGGGAGAGTATTCACTCCTTGATGCATTAAGTAAGGGGGAGCTGTGCCTAAATTATTTTTCTCCATCCATTGTTTTGTCATCATAAAAAAGGCGGAGATTGTTTATCTCAGTCCGTGACTTTTGATAATTACAAAACAAATGGATGTTACTAATGTTCTCTAAATAGACCTTTTCAGAAATGGAGCAAAATGGGGTCAAAGATTAAGCACAAAGGATGCTGAAGCTACTGTCGGATGCACAAGAAGACTGGATCGGACGTCCGACAATCTTTGCGCAACTTCGGACGCATGAAGAACTTCACCCTCGGACGTCCGAAGATATTGAGTAATTCCTTCTAAGCTCACTGACCTCGATCGGATGCACATTATCAGAGCATCGGACATCCAAAAAGAATTGAAGAAGAATTCTCAATTTCACCACTACCCTCGGACGCATACATTGAAGGTACCGGACGTCCGATATAATTCAAGAAAAATTTCTTGAACTCACTACCTACGTTCAGACGCAAGAAATTAGTCTACCGGACGTCCGACACTACCAACGGCTAGTTGACTCTTCAGCTGCCTTCTATCTGTTGGAAGCATTAATTGAGGAACTTTTTGGTCCCAAATAAATAGAACAAAGTCAACCACTTCCGAAGAACTTTGCACATTGAGACTACATCAGATCAAGAACATTTTTAGTGGTAAAATACTCTTTAAAGAGAAATTGTACTCTTAGTTATGTAATTTTCGATAAGCTTTTCTAGTGTGATTCAATTACTTCAATAATGTAGCTTTGTGAGGGTTATCCGAGTGATAGTAAAACTTTCTTGCTTGACCAAGTGTGGCTTGGGGCAAGGAGGAAGTGATCCTTCCCTTGTACACAAGAGATTGGTTGTAAGTTGATCAACTTGAAGAACCTTGCTCTACAAAGTGACATTCAAACTCAAGAGGAGTTTGGTATTTGGTTTGATACTCAATCTTTTTTACTTACTAGCTTGCTATATAAATTGCTCATCTCTTCTACTCACAAGCACTTGTGCTTTCTCATCAATTGCTCCATTGTGTGGTCTTTTAGAAAAAGAGGGCAAATACTCAAAAAGTGACTCACAATTTGGCCAGTTTTTATACTACCTATTCACCCCCTCTTAGGTTGTTTTCGATCCTTACAACGGGTGAATAAATATTTAAATAATCTAGTAAAATAAAATAAAAATAAAAAATTTTTTTGGGTCCTCACAATAAAAATGGAATTAGATTAAAATATTTATTTCAATTTACAATACCTTAAATATTTCCAATGGTCATCCGCGCACTCATCAGCAATATGCTTAGGATTCTCAAGTAGCAACTCATGTAATTTTAATACTGCTAGAAGATAATGATTAAATTGATGATTCACTTTTTCTCTACTTCGCAAAATTGTAAGGCCGATCATTCTATTTTTTTCGTGATGAGCCAACGTCTACACAAACATGGCAACAATTTATTCTAAACTCATATTTCTTGTAGGTTTCAAGCCCCCAAAGTCTCTAATCATGTCACATAACATACCATATGTACGTCTATCCATGCGAAGTATACTCGCACAATGAATGTCACTTTCTCTTGTTTCTAAATAACCATTGCATTTGCTCATTTCTTTTTTTCCTCTTTTGATTTTATTGAACATTTCATATTGTACAAATACACCAAAGTCACAGGATACCACACCATGAAGACCACAATGAAAGTCATAAGCATTGCAAAGATAATTCAAAAATTGCACATTCATTTCCATCTTATATTTGTAATAGGAAGACATGCCATTTGTCTATAATAAAATGTTACAGGAATAAGTAAAATTCAAAGAAGTCAAAAATTTCATTTATAGAATTGATCAAATTGAAGAAGATATAAATGGAGAGCACACAACACTTATATTCAAGTAGATAAGTAGTATAAGGAAACAAAAGAAGAAAAGGCATTTTGCGAGATCACTATAATTGGTAGGGCTAAAAATATAGATGAAATTATCAGTTGTGTATTTTGGGTTAAACTTGAATGCCATCAACCACTCCCCTGCTTCATCCTACATTAAGGACCAAAACCCCCTACCCACTCCCCTCCCTTACTACCATCCCTCTAACTTTTCCCTATCTCTTTTTCTTCTTGTTTCCATTGTAATTACTTTGCTTGGAGCTCTTACCATTTATCACCTCAGGAGATGCTAGCGAATGGTATTATCAAAACCATCCTAGTACAAGACAATAGAGAGACAACACATACATCCATTGCATGCTATCATGAATAATCTATTGCTAATTAAAGTGATGTTCACCACCTTGTTCACCAAATCACAGAGATTCAAGTTATTTTAACAAAAGAAAAGCAAACAAGAAGCTTATAATTAACTGAACATTTTATTATCTACAAACCTAGCCTTTTTTTTTTGGTTCTTGTGACAGCCCCACCTTTTCCTAGGGCATACCCTAAGGGTTAGCGAATGTCTGCCCAACTATCGCCAGAACTACGAAACTGAAAACACGCTTACCAAACCATACGATACAATAGGACTTCGATTAACGCTCCAACGAATACAAGAAAAGTTCACGAAGGCCATAAAGACGTACAATCTCAGGCAAATACACTTAAAATGCATGATTAAACACTTGTAGATATACACTGGAGTTTTTAACAAGTTAACTTGAAGTACAAGCCATAATATCCATACTTTATCAAAATACATTTAGGGTTTACTATTACAAAGGAGTTTAATCAAAAAAATAGCTAAACTAGCTCGACTATTTCTTCCAAAAATCATGATTCCAACATATTGTTCCCTGTAAGGAAAACAAAGATAACGGGGGTGAATTTTTGCTCAATGAGGTACCAACAGGTCAAGCAATCAGGAATCACAGAAGTACACTTGCAACCAATCGAATAGAGACATCAAATAGATAGAAAGGAACATCACAGTTAAACGGGAAGTAAAAGGATACAGATGGCTCTCAAGTGCCAATTTCCCCTTTTTGCATTACTTGATCAAAACCCGTTGACCCTCCATCAACGTTTGAAGAAACGACCATGACTGTAGACTCCACTTTACACCAATTTCCATCCATCAAACATACCCCTTACCGGGCTCGAACACCTCACAAAAATAGAGGGGATAATACTTGTGTATACCGATTAGTTGAGAAGATAACACTCCACTCGACAAAACAGAAGACCCAGGGTTCGTTACCTAATCAACCAGGTTTTTGCCACTTTGACTCGAGTAACTAGCCACAGGGTTTGAGCTCAGAAGTCACAGCAAGGTCGTTGGATACAAGCCTCCAAACGACATCAAATCATATACAAATAACATATTCAAATGTATACAGTAGAATCCGGCCCGATATCCAGCCAAAATCCGGCCGGATTGTGATGTGGCCCGTCTTGTTCTGATTTCGGTCATTTGTTTTGAAATCTATTTGCATGTACTTGTTTCCGTCCAATGATTTTAAGGATAATGATCCGTTCTTACTCGAGTTTTGTAACCCTATCGGGTCTCGATTTTCGAAAGAGAAACCTAGGCTCGATTTTTGAGATACATTCTAATATCGTACTTGTGTACGACCTCTCTTATTATTTGAAATTATCAGTAATAGCCCATTATTAATTGCTCAGGCACACAAGAGAACCTTCAAGAGGATCCCACAGTGAACACCTAAAGCTCCGAGGGATATTTCTTCCTCATTACTTATATTGGTGAGTATCAAGTGTATTAATACTTGGTACAAACTTAATTGTTATGATTGTTTGGAGATTTTGAAAATGGAGGCGAGTGTGTACTTTACCGCACTCGTTCTTATTTGAAATGAATGACTCATGATTCAAATGAATCAAATGAATTATGAATGACTTAATTGAATGATTGAATGAAATGAAATGGTACGCTATGCCTGCATACGTCGTTGGAGTGAGTCTCCTCGACTCTCAAATGTAAATGGGGGACGCCCAAACTTATAGGCCGACCTTGGACTCGACCTGACATGGGCTTGGTCGGGAACCTTGGCGAGTCATGAGATAATGAAGCTCGACCTAATGAGAGGCCTTGCTTGGCATACTCGTGGAGTATCACCTTATAAATGTCTTGCGGGCTCGGGAGGTGCACGGTGGACGGAGGGAAGTAAGTGGTGATCTACGGAATGAAAATGCCGACCCGGTTGACGGAGTGTCATCGCGGGAAGGTATACGATTGACATTTGTAAAGCAAGTGGAAATTAGCTCCTGAGAGCTCCGATATCCTTGAATTGTTTCTGTTTACTTTTTCCGTTCGAATTGTTATTTATTGCAATATTGTTGTTTTACTTGTTAAATTGGGATGGTTACTTGATCAATGTGCTTGCATGTGTGTTCTTGGCCTCACGAGCGTTTTGCTCACCCTATAGATTTGTTTTCCTTAACAGAATTTGGGTTTGGAATGAGATTCGGAGGAATTTCTCTTTTGTGTACTCTTGTAATAGGGTTCCAACTCTATTGTCTAGACTTTGGCTATTGTATATTTTAGGGCTGTATTATGGAAACCCGATGTAAGGATTGGGTGATTATTATATATTGTTAAACTTGGACGCTTCCACACTATTTGTATTTATATTGTCTGGTTGTTGATATCTAGCACCTCTATAAGCTTGAATAGACACTGCTTGAGTCCTAGCGAGAGTTGGGCAGGCATTCTGTGGATATCCTTTGGTTTGCCTTAGGGAGAAGTGGGGGCGTCAGACTTTTAATATGATATATAACCACAAGACTCGAGAGAGTTCAAGAGGACGAACCAGGGATAAGGTGAAGTGTTGCCATTGATTGGTGAGTGTACCACTCACATGATTTATTGTTTAACTTGTTTATTTGTACTTGCAATTTGTGACTTCTGTTTATTCTGGACGAAATAAGGGTGTACTTTATCACACTCATTTCTCTCACCTATTGGAGGCAGAGCCCAATCCTCTATTTTTTCAATTTCCATCACCAATCTGGCCGCCTATCCGGCCAAGAACTGGTCGAATTCAAGGCCGGATTCTAGTGAACAGTTTCCCGCGCGGATTTCTTTCAAATGGTCACAATTTTCAATTTTTGGTGCAATCTTTTGAAAAATCATAACTCACTCCCTGATTGTCGAAAATTGGAAAATTTAGTACCGTTGGAAACATCTTTCAAAGTACTAAAAGTTTCTAGAAGACACCTTTCCATGATTCTAAGTGCAAGGCATTCAAATTTTGACTTGAAGTTGATAACTTGCGTTGTCAAGACAGTTTTAAGTTGGTTTCTGGCCAACTTTGAAAATTCGGTAAAATTCACTCAATTTGAACTAGCCTTTTAAATTTGGAACCTTATTAGAGTTGTAATTGAAGTTTAAAATGGAACAAACGGAGAAAGAATTGAAGTTTTGAGCACCAAGATACGGTAGTTCAAAGTTACCCAAATTTCCTTGTCAAACAAAGGTTTTCCAAAATCAAGTCATGAACTTTGGAGGTTTAGTTGAACAATGAAACAGGCTCGGAATAACACCAAATTTAGCAGTGTTATACTACCATGTAAGAGTTATGCCTCTTCCAAAATTCACAGTTAAATAAGCACGGAAAGTTGGTTAACCAAATTACCCAAAATTCCCAAAATTTCCAAGGCAAATCTGCCTGGTGGTTCCGTTTTTCCGTTTTCAAAATGTTTGGCCTACAAAGTACCTCAAACATGATCCATTCCACTAGGTAATGTCTAAAATATATCCAAGGTACATTCGATAGGTGATTTACACTAAGAAGCTTCGGATAACAAGTCCCAAATCAGTGTTAGTTCAAATCTGTCCAAATGCATACATTCCTTCACAAGACCAGATTCGAATTTTAATCATAAATCATTCAATTCAACTCATAATTGAGCATGGATGGTGGCGTTGGAAAATAGACTCATAGGGATACATTTTCTCAGAAGAAACCATTTTCAAAATCCATCCACAACTAGTCCACATTTGAGCCTCAAGATACAGCTCATGTTCTGCCCTGTAGTGTACCAACGAAACAGAACAGCAATCTTTAAACGAATGGTTTGGCTCACACAAGTGGAACCAGGACATGCATTTTATACCAATAGAAATCTGGTAATTTCTAATTTCCATTGCCGCAAACGGAACTCGATTTTGACATCGGAAAAATGAGTTATAGCCAAAACAAGGTGACTGCCTGGGCAGGATGGGAACAAATTTCCAGATTTCTAAGCTTCCGAAATTACAACATTTGGGTGACCAAAACAAGTTATTTTTCAATAAAACATTTTACACACCCAATATAACATGTAAACAACATAAACAAACCATTAGAACTTCAAAATTTCGCACCAAAGTGCTTGAACAAAGCAGGGGCAAAATGGTCACTTTTGGTTATTGCACTATCCTTGAGTTTCTATCAACAACCCAACATTAATCCACTAGTTTAGGCACTAAATAAACATTATTACCATCAAAACACCACAAATCAGTCCATATATCCAAGGTGGGAATTCATAGAGCCCACACAACCATTTTTCCATCATAAACAAGCTACCCATATGCGTGCATGCTCTTAAATGTGTAGTACTACTTCCGTAAAACAAGATTCAAAGGGTTGATCGTCGCTTACTTGTGTAGATGAACCAAGCAGAAATTTCGGCTCTCCTTAGCTCAAGAAAACCCGTGGATTGTAGCTCCTTTTCTTAGCTAGATGAACTCTCCAAGTATTGAGCTAAATGGTGTTCAATTTTGGTGTGAAATGGTTGAGTTTTGGTGCAAGAATTTGAAGTAGAAAGTGATGGAGCAAGTTTGGCTCTTTGCTCTTGGGGTGGCCGGCCAAAATGAGAGAGAAGAGAGAGAGTGTTTGGTCCAAATGAAGCTTCCAAAAGAAGCTTTAATGTGTGGTCCACAATTGCCCCAAAGTCAACTCTTCTTCCCGCGTGTACGCGCACGTTTTGTGCTCGATTTCTCTCGAGTTTATTTCTCTAGTGCACTAAACCTCTAATGTACTTATATTCATATAAATATTATTCACTCTTAATTGTCCCAAAATGAGGGTCTAAAGTCTCTCAATTAAATCGCGCGTGTGAAAACGCGTATTTCCAAATTAAGCGCGATAAAGCGAAACCTCCAAGAATTTCTTATAACGATAGTACTAATAACTATCACTTAAGTATTTAAGCATAAAATTACCTATTTTAGCACCATTGTGCAAGTCTCTAATTTTTCCAATTTATGGTATTTCCAAATCAGTTAAAATCGCCAATCGCGTATTCACTATTTCCACTTAACGAGCTTCTAAAATTAAATTTTGAAACCAGTCACTTTAAAAATATAACGAAATTATGTGAGGTCCCATAATTTTATTATTTCAAAATATTGTTAAATTCGTCATTTTAAAAATATTTCATACTCGAGTTACCCAAAAAATAATAATAAAATAAAAATAAAATAAAATATACTAAAGTACATGAATTTCTCGAAAATAAATTTTTTCGATTGGTTCTTTACGCGCATATTATTTTAATGCCCAAATTTATTCAATATGAATTGTTTATCGTGATTTTTATTGTTATGTATATATATATACTTGGATTATCATATTTTAGAGTTTTAGAATCGAATAAGTTGAATTTCCAAGTTCAAACGAGAAAACCCTTAAATTTGACCTTTATACGCGCGTGCCGAAAAGGCGCCCCGACAGGCACATTAATTTGATTAATTGGAGATTTTAAGAACATGATATTAGACTACTAGTAATGTACTATTAATGTACTAGGGAAATTACCTCAGAGGTTTAGTGCACAAAAGTTACAAACGAGCGCAAAAATTGGACACGCAAAGACCCTAAACGGACCTAGCATGAGTTGACACTTAGACTTAACCATTACGTCACCAATTCTCTCCACTTTCATTACAATACCTGATTTCACTCTCTCTCCTCTCGTCACTCTCTAGTTGGCCGAAGATGGGAAGAAAAACATCTAGCCAAAATCCTCACAAACTTGCTTCAATCCACTTCCAAATTTCATCATCCATTAGAGGGCTTTGATCCTAGCTTGGAAGAGGGCTGTTCATCGGTTTTCTTGGAGGAATTTCGGTCAAGATTTCTGCCATGAAGCTGTCCAACTAAGTTCTTGAGGTAACTCACTCACCCACACTTCAATCTTGCAAAATTATAGCTCAAATGGAGCAAAGGTAGCATGGGTATGCAACCCATGGTAGAATTTGGGTTGATTGGTTGAGTAATTATGTTCTTGCAATTCCATGACATGCTCGAGGGTTTGAGGATGTTTATTGGTGACTGATGTGATGAATTAGCATGTTCTGGTTGCTGATATTGTGCTATGTTACATGTATATAGAATGATTGATGGAATGAAGTTGGAAGAAAGTTAGAAATTTGGAGAACGTACTGTCTGAAATTTCTGACTTGCTGCCGACTTTCTTGTTTGCTGCTGCCCTGTAATTTCGAAAATATTCTGGTGCTAATTGAGTTTCCAAATTGGTGTAGATATGTTGTGCTATGTGTATTGTGGTTGTCTACCAAAAATCAACCCAAATGGTTGGTTAAATTTTGAGTTACAAGTAAAGAAGCAAAACTGGAACAAGCTCCAGAATTTTCTGGCCAGCAACATTTGTGTAGCTATAACATTTTCCTCATTGATTGAAATTGAGTGCCGTTTATGGCATTTGAAATCAAACTCTTAGAGCTTTAAAATGGTACCAAGCTCATTTTCTAGTTCGTCCCGAGCGATTCGTGGCGAGTTTTGAAAGTTGGCTGCCTGTTTATTACTGTTCATCCAAGACTGTCCAGAAAATTCATTTTACTGCTTGATTTTGAACTGCTTATGTCTGGATTTTGCAAATGATTTCTTCTGCATAAATATATCCTTGTGAACCTAGTTTCTAACATCACCAACCATTTTCAATTTCACTGAGAATCGAGTGAGATACGGCCTAATTAGTGAAGTGCATTAAATCTGGAAAATAGGCCAACAGTCCAGGAATTTTAGCGAATTTCAACTTTTTATTTCTTGAGTTAGGAACATCGGAATCGAGTTCCATTTTCTTCATTTGAAACCTGGATTGGAACTTTACAGGCATATCAAATTTCAAAGGCTGGTTTTGATTCTATGATTTTTACCGAAATTCCAAAATCATTGGAAAAACTTGGACTGTTTTGACCTATCTTCAATGAATAGTAAACTTTCTTGGAGAAATTGACTTGTTTCTGATTTGATTCTTGGAAAGTGACCTTCTACAAAGTTGTTATGCTTCGAATGAAGTTTTTGACGGTGTAAAATTTTCTATTTTGGACTTTCTGAATTTCCGGACTGATTTTTCCACGAATGACTCGAAAAGTGAAAATTTCCAATTTGGACCTAAATGTTCTTTTAAGGGCATAGGTTACATTTTTACAACTCTTAGAGCATTGTAAACCTATTTTCATGAGTTCACCTATCACTTGAGACCTCATTTGAAAGTCGGTTCCTTATGAACTGAAATACTTTGGAAACTTGAATTGTGGAGCCAAAATTGACTATTTCTTTTCTTTACACGAATACTGTATGGCCTGGAATTTGAGATACAATGCATTATTGCATACTTTTAGGATCTCAAGAGGACTTCGAGGGAACTCCCGACGAAGCGTCTTAGAGCTAATTTCTCAAACTTTGACTTTTGATACTTGGTGAGTATCAAATGCATGTGAAGTGTTTAAATGAAATGATTCTTGTACTTGCTAATTAATGAGGCTAGGGCGTACTTTATCGCCCTTGTCCTCTCTTTCATGAAATTGCTTGCTTGATAAGTGATACGTGTTACATGTGAATGCAAATGAAAGTGTTTTTCCTGAGCATTGAGCGGCAGAATGTATCATGCCTTTTTAGGGTAGGAGGTACCGCTCATCCCGTCTCAATGCTATGACCAAATCTTGTGGATTGGAGTTTCGTCTCATCGACCTAAAAGTGAATGGGGGGGACACCCCAACCCATTGGCTAGCCTTGTAACTCAAGCTGGCAAGGGCTTGGTCGAGAAACTTGGTGAACCTTGGGAAGTGTTATAGCTTGATCAAAATAAGGGGTCTTGCTAGGTATACTTGTTAAGTGATACCACCTACATGCTTGTTTGGTTACGGATCCAAGAGGGTGTCAAGGTGGCTGGAGGTAGTAAGTGGAGTTCTACATGGATAACTGTGAAAGTTGACGGAGGGTCAACTACCTGAGCTTGGATCGCGCGTGGATTAGCTCCTGAGAGCTCCCGTATCCTTTTATTGTGATTAAATTCCCTAGTTGCTTAACGTTTCGCAGTTACTTGTTACTCGAGTTATTGCTTTATATTGTGTCTTTGCTAGCATGCTTGCATGTTTTTCCCTTGGCATCACTGAGCGTTAGTTCACCCCAATTTGTTTTCCTTAACAGGCTTGGAAGTGGAAGTTCTGAGGCTTAATTAGTAACCCCCAAAAATAATTTTCCCCACAGGGCTCGAGGCCAAAGAAAGCGCTTGTATTGAGTTATTAGTGCCTGAAGGGATATCTCATATATAATTTGAATTCGATTCACTTGATAAGTATTTGATGTAATTATTTGAGAACTGAGGACTTTTGTCTTATTCGGGGAATGATACCCTTACTTGAGATTTGTAATGTATCTTATCTCGTTCTAAGTTTGAAAAATGTTATTTCGTTTATTCTTGAGGTTGTACCCTATGTTATTGGATGTGAGTGATGTATTTTAATTGAGGACTGTAGTGAGTCCCGACGAGAGTTGGGCAGGCGGTCCGCCGAGCCCTTTGGTTCGCCTTAGTGGGAGGTGGGGCTGTCACAGTTGGTATCAGAGCTTAGACTCTAGATCTTGTAGTGTATCCTCGGCTTAAAGTTTAGGATGCCTAACTGTGGGATTAATTTGAATATTATGTGAATGAGGACCTATTGTATCCTAGGGGTTAAAGAAATTGATTATTTGAGAGTTTCTTACTTGGGACTTGTAGAAAAAAAAATTGAGGAATTAGGTGATGTTATATTGAAGGAAAAATGGGATGAGGATTAGTAGTGAAAGATTGGATGAATTTGAATTATTATTATACTTGTAAGTGTGGAAAGAATTGAGGCAATTATTAGTACTGGCTATAGAGGATAAAAGACCGGGATTTCATGGTCAAACTCCATGTATGGTGATTTTGAACCAAGATAAAAGAGTTTCAAAGGAATAAAATGTATTTTCCCACCCATTTACTTCCTAGAGAATTTCTGCTTTGAAATTCTAAAGAAAAACGAGGATGTACTAGTTTTATTTTCAAACGATGATTGGGAATGATATATATATGCTTAAGTATGTATAATTTTTCGATTTTGGTAAATATGTGAATTTTACTTGAATTTCAATCTGAAAATTTGTGAATAACTGATGAGGTTTGTTGAATTTTGTATATGATGGGCTGATACAAGGTTAAAATTTTCTAAACTAAGTTTTTCCCCCTTGATTGTATACTAGTGTATTCTCACACTTGAATTTGTCTATGCTTTACAAAAATAAAAATAAAAATCTTGAGTTTTCGGAAGAATGGTGAACTTATGTTTTTATAATGTAAATCTTGAACTTGATAAGATTTTTGGTTACTTTAAATACTCTTCTTATGTTTTAAAATTCTTGGTTTTCAAGAAGAGTGGGCCTATTTTTAGGTGTACGGACTGAGGGAATTTTGAGATATAGAGTAACCGCATTCAAGAGCACAAAGTTAGTGTGAATTGACTTGGTTTCCATTTGACACGTAAGTTAGCAAGTTGTACCTATTTCTTGGGTTTGAACTTGGAGTTTAAGGCTTTAACTATAAAACCCTAAGACTGGTTATTCTTGGAGTTGATGGTGCTCTGGCTGGTGGCTTGCTTATTAAAGATTTTGAATTTCGAATGGATAACCTTTGGTTTTAGCTTGTGTTATGGTTTGATTGGATCTAATTTCGTAAAGGCATGTGATCTGATTGAAATTAGTGATATTTGGACCCTTTGGTTTAACTATGGACTTAGAAAGGGTGGTGCGCGCCGTGAGGCCTTTTGTATCCTGCTTGCATATACTTCTATATTTTGTGGCACTTAATTGCCTATATGCAGTATTTGACATATTGGGCTTGTTTTGTGACTTCTAACTCATGCTGTAACTTTTGATACATGTAAAGAAGCATGTTTTGATTCTAAATATTTTTGCAACTTGTATATGCATTAAGTTCTTTTATGCTTAATTATTCCTTTTCTTGTGCTTATAGACTTCTATTAAGTATGGCAGCAGGAATGGGAAAAATGGGTCGTGGCCTAGGGCTTAGACAACCCCGTACTCATGAGAGAAATTGATGGATAGTCTTATATAATTTAATGAGACCCTAGTACTGAATATGAATCGAGAATAAATCAGAAGATTATATCTACCGGTGTATAATGGATTAACCTAGTTGGGAACTTAGTGAGATTTTCCTGTGCGAAATTTTAATAGTTGTTTTATACGTATATTATGAGTGGTCCTATGGCCATCTTTCAACTTTTATAAAGTTTGAACTCCGAAAGTATTTCGTTGGTTTGGTGAGATGACTTGAACTCATTACCTATTTGTTCTACTTGAACAAAAGCGTTTTCAATTTTACTTGACTATTACTATACCCAAATTCACTTGTTTTACTTTTTCACAAAAATTATATATATATATATATGTATACACATTTTGAACTCGTTTGAAAATCAAAATCAGATAGAGTTCAAGTTCGAATCTTTTCTTAGGAACATGAATGCCTATTTGTTTGTTATGAATCAGAGATTAGAAATGATCGGGCTTTATGTACTAGTAGAGTTAGCTCTTGGTTTGGATATAAAAGGGTGGTAAAAGTGTTGGATCACAGGTTATGCGAATATGAACCTACATGTCTATTTATCTTTCTTAAAGGTATGTTCTAAAACATACGCTTTACCCGAACATAGATTTAACTTGAAACTTTGAGGAAAAGTGTTGGAACACCCTCCATGTATATGTTATGATTATTATGTATATGTTTTAAAATTCATGCATTAAGTTGCATGATTAATCTTCTTAAACCTATTTGAGAGATTTGAATTATGTATTGATGATTGTGGTTAAACATTATTTGAAATCTCTTACTAAGAAAATTTAGTTTTGGATCATGAAGAAAATTTGTATCTTTAACTCTAATTTTGAAAATTTTGAATTGCATTTTGCCACAGATACATTCAAAATACATCAAAAGTCTCGACTTTATCTTGTAGGTCATGATTGGTTTGATTTAGACAAACTTTTGAGGAAAAGGATTCTGATCCTACTAGTGCGTAACAGTTTTTAGTCAGGGTTTGGAACTTGTTTCTTATGGCGTGTAATTTATGGTTTCACTACATACGTGAATAAGACCTTAGAACGGAAGTACATATCATTATATCAAGGGGTATTACTTTATTTGTGTGTGTGGATTTTTTTACGTATCAAATTCGTGGAGAGGTAAGAGTAAATATACCTGGATGACTTAGATGCATGAGAATTTATAGGTTGTGGATAGTTAAGTTTTAAATTTTGATTTGCTACTCATTTAGATGCTTTGAGTTGTTGATAGGCTGACAGTCAGGATTAAGCAAATGGATGAAATGAAAAGTTTGGAAGAGATGCGTATAGAAATAGAAGTTCTTCGCAAGGAGTTGGAATTCCAGACTAAATTGGTTGAATTTTGGGAAGAACGATGCAAACAAGAGTTTGTAGAGAAGATGGAATTATGGAACAAGAACTTGGAAATGAAAAAGAAATACGAAGGAGTATTGGAGGAACTTCAGGGAAAAAAAAACTCGAGGGGATGCGACCCACTATTCAAGTTTCACCTCAGTATATTTCTAGCAACCAAGTTAAGGGTAGTGAAGGAAACTCCCATAATAAAAAAAGGGAAACGTAAAGAGAGATGTGAACATGAATTTGTTGTGGAGCAGAGAGAAAAGAAGAAAAAGAAAAAGGAGAATTCTCAAGCTAATCAGGCCGTAACTTGTAGAGTAACTTGTGGATACTGTGGCAAGTTTAATTACACTGAGATTATGGGCTGAAGGAAACAAGGAAATGCTTGCTATGCGGGAGTCCTGAGTATTAAGTTTTAAGTTGCTCGAGGAACTCCTCAGCAACTCGTTAAGTCTGCTGCAAAACAATCGAGTGTTAGAGGGAGTGGCTAATACTAATAGCTATGAGACGAACCAAAGTATTAGAAGCTCTACGAGTGAAGATGGATTTGACTTTGCTTCAAGACAGGGATTATGATTATAACCTAGCCTATACTAAGACTTTTGAAGGTTGTAATCTTTTGTGTAAGGGATGAAATCTTTTGTTGCTTTGAACATGGATGACTTAGCATGTTTTGTTACAATCTTGTTTATTCCCTTTTCTTTTGAAATGATTTGATAAATTTATCCTAACTTGATGAAACTATTATGGTCTTTTATAGCAAATGGAAGTTTACTTTGCATTTACTCAATTTCATGACTTATTCGTATATCTAAATTTTATTACGCTTATAGCCTTGTGAGAAGGCCATGTCTATAATATTGAGGTTGGAATCAAGTGGGTATTAGGAATAAATATCTTTTACCTTGCATAAATGAATCATTTGAGTATCTACAAGAGACAGTAGTACTTTCCAAGTTAGATTTAATACAGGACTACAACTAATTGAGGATTCTAGAGAAAGATGTGATTAAAGCTAGTTCATCAGAAAAGTAAGCACTTTGAAATTCAATTATGCCATTGGGAGTAATGAATACACTAGTAGCATTAATGGATTTGGGTCTTTAAGTCGTATTTGGGTTAAAAATTGGCAGTAATACTCATAAATGACTTGGGGACTACAATAAGATATTATTGAATGTAAAGTTTCATTTCGTACTTCGATATTTGCATACATGTATACGGAACCAGATATGATTTTTGAAGTTATTGATTCTTGAGGGCTCTTACTATCTATTTTGAAAGATTAAAAGGGTTAAGGTCCAGTAGGACAAAACTTGTGTGCTAATAAGATCTTATCGAATTTGATCTGCGAGATATTTAAAGTTCATTGCATATACCAATTTAAAGGGCTATTACATCATTTGTTCTTGAATTGACAAATTTCTTAAGGCAATTGAATCTGTGAACCGCATGAAGGAATTATTATCTCGCTCGTCATGAACAGATTAAGAATACAAGACTTACGTGATATTTAATGCGGAATAAGTTTTACAATTCGCAAGAGTGTGATGCAAAAGTGACATCTAGAGTTTTTGAGTTAAGGTATGGAGAGGATGTGAGGACCCATAATTTTATTATTTCAAAATATTGTTAAATTGGTCATTTTAAAAATATTTCGTACTCGAGTTACCCAAAAAAAATAATAAAATAAAAATAAAATAAAATATACTAAAGTACTTGAATTTCTCGAAAATAAATTTTTCCGATTGGTTCTTTACGCGCATATTATTTTAATGCCCAAATTTATTCAAGATGAATTGCTTATCATGATTTTTATTGTTATGTATATATATATATATACTTGGATTATCATATTTTAGAATTTTAGAATCGAATAAGTTGAATTTCCAAGTTCAAACGAGAAAATCCTTAAGTTTGACCTTTATACGCGCGCGTGCCGAAAAGGCCCCGACAGGCACATTAATTTGATTAATTGGAGATTTTAAGAACATGATATTAGACTACTAGAAATGTACTATTAATGTACTAGGGAAATTACCTCAGAGGTTTAGTGCACAAAAGTTGCAAACGAGCGCAAAAATTGGACACGCAAAGACCCTAAACGGACCTAGCATGAGTTGACACTTAGACTTAACCATTAAGTCACCAATTCTCTCCACTTTCATTACAATACCTGATTTCACTCTCTCTCCTCTCGTCACTCTCTAGTTGGCCAAAGATGGGAAGAAAAAAATCTAGCCAAAATCCTCACAAACTTGCTTCAATCCACTTCCAAATTTCATCATCCATTAGAGGGTTTTGATCCTAGCTTGGAAGAGGGCTGTTCATCGGTTTTCTTGGAGGAATTTCGGTCAAGATTTCTGTCCTGAAGCTGTACAACTAAGTTCTTGAGGTAACTCACTCACCCACACTTCAATCTTGCAAAATTATAGCTCAAATGGAGCAAAGGTAGCATGGGTTTGCAACCTATGGTAGAATTTGGGTTGATTGGTTGAGTAATTATGTTCTTGCAATTCCATGACATGCTCGAGGGTTTGAGGATGTTTATTGGTGACTGATGTGATGAATAAGCATGTTCTGGTTGCTGATATTGTGCTATGTTACATGTATATAGAATGATTGATGGAATGAAGTTGGAAGAAAGTTAGAAATTTGGAGAAGGTACTGTCTGAAATTTCTCTGACTTGCTGCCCACTTTCTTGTTTGCTGCTGCCCTGTAATTTCAAAACTTTTCTGGTGCTAATTGAGTTTCCAAATTGGTGTAGATATGTTGTGCTATGTGTATTGTGGTTGTCTACCAAAAATCAACCCAAATGGTTGGTTAAATTTTGAGTTACAAGTAAAGAAGCAAAACTGGAACAAGCTCCAGAATTTTTTGACCAGCAACATTTGTGTAGCTATAACGTTTTGCTCGTTGATCAAAATTGAGTGCTGTTTGTGACATTTGAAAGTAGACTCTTAGAGCTTTAAAATGGTACCAAGCTCATTTTCTAGTTCGTCCCGAGCGATTCGTGGCGAGTTTTGAAAGTTGGCTGCCTGTTTATTACTGTTCATCCGAGACGGTCCAGAAAATTCATTTTGTTGCTTGATTTTGAACTGCTTATGTCTGGATTTTGGAAATGATTTCTTCTGCATAAATATATCCTTGTGAACCTAATTTTTAACACCACCAACCATTTTCAATTTCACTGAGAATCGAATGAGATACGGCCTAATTAGCAAAGTGCATTAAATCTGGAAAATAGGCCAACAGTCCAGGAATTTTAGCGAACTTCAACTTTTTATTTCTTGAGCTAGGAACATCAGAATCGAGTTCCGTTTTCTTCATTTAAAACCTGGATTGGAACTTTCTATGCATATCAAATTTCAAAGGCTGGTTTTGATCCTATTATTTTTAACGAAATTCCAAAATTATTGGAAAACTTTGGACTGTTTTGACCTATCTTCAATGAATAGTAAACTTTTTTGGAGAAATTGACTTGTTTCTGATTTGATTCTTGAAAAGTGACCTTCTACAAAGTTGTTATGCTTCGAATGATGTTTGTGACGGTGTAAAATTTTCTATTTTGGACTTTCCGAACTTCCGGACTGATTTTTCTACGAATGACTCGAAAAGTGAAAATTTCCAATTTGGACCTAAATGTTCTTTTAAGGGCATAGGTTACATTTTTACAACTCTTAGAGCATTTCAAACCTATTTTCATGACTTCACCTATCACTTGAGACCTCATTTGAAAGTCGGTTCCTTATGAACTGAAATACTTTGGAAACTTGAATTGTGGAGTCAAAATTGACTATTTCTTTTCTTTATACGAATACTGTATGGCCTGAAATTTGAGATACAATGCATTATTGCATACTTTCAGGATCTCAAGAGGACTTCGAGGGAACTCCCGGCGAAGCGTCTTAGAGCTAATTTCTCAAACTTTGACTTTTGATATTTGGTGAGTATCAAATGCATGTGAAGTGTTTAAATAAAATGATTCTTGTACTTGCTAATTAATGAGGCTAGGGCATACTTTATCGCTCTTGTCCTTTCTTTCATGAAATTGCTTGCTTGATAAGTGATACGTGTTACATGTGAATGCAAATGAAAGTGTTATAACTTGATCAAAATAAGGGGTCTTGCTAGGTATACTTGTTAAGTGATACCACCTACATGCTTGTTTGGTTACGGATCCAAAAGGGTGTCAAGGTGGCTGGAGGTAGTAAGTGGAGTTCTACATGGATAACTGTGAAAGTTGACTGAGGGTCAACTACCTGAGCTTGGATCGCGCGTGGATTAGCTCCTGAGAGCTCCCGTATCCTTTTATTGTGATTAAATTCCCTAGTTGCTTAATGTTTCGCAGTTACTTGTTACTCGAGTTATTGCTTTATATTGTTTCTTTGCTAGCATGCTTGCATGTTTTTCCCTTGGCCTCACTGAGCGTTAGTTCACCCCAATTTGTTTTCCTTAACAGGTTTGGAAGTGGAAGTTCTGAGGCTTAATTAGTAACCCCAAAAATAATTTTCCCCACAGGGCTCGAGGCCAAAGAAAGTGCTTGTATTGAGTTATTAGTGCCTGAAGGGATACCTCATATATAATTCGAATTCGATTCACTTGATAAGTATTTGATGTAATTATTTGAGAACTGAGGACTTTTGTCTTTTTCGGGGAATGATACCCTTACTTGAGATTTGTAATGTATCTTATCTCGTTCTAAGTTTGAAAAATGTTATTTCGTTTATTCTTGAGGTTGTACCCTATGTTATTGGATGTGAGTGATATATTTTAATTGAGAACTGTAGTGAATCTCGGCGAGAGTTGGGCAGGTTGTCCGCCGAACCCTTTGGTTCGCCTTAGGGGGAGGTGGGGCTGTCACAAACTATAGACCCATATAATTAGGTCTAAAGAGGTTAGAAAATAATAATCAGAGTAAATGGCCAAAAAAATATTTAAATAAGCTCGAAATGGATTTTAAAATAATAAATTTTTAGGAGTCATCACATCCTCTCACCCTTAAGAAAATTTCATCCTCGAAATTTACCTTGATTGATGAACAGGTCTGGATACATTTCTCGGATTGATTTTTCGACTTCCCAAGTCGCTTCTTCTAGACCGTAGTTCTTCCAGAGAACTTTTACTAGGGGTATCTGTTTATTTCTCAACTCCTTCACTTTCCTATCCAGAAGCTTCACCGGTTTCTCCTCATAGGTCAAGACTTCATCAATATCAATACTTTCCGGTTGCAAAATGTGAGAGGGGTCTAAATGATACTTTTTAAGCATGAGCACATGAAACACATTATGAATTCGAGATAGTTTCGACAGCAATTCCAACTTGTACGCTACCTGTCCCACGCGCTGGATAACCTTATAAGGCTCTACAAACCTCGGTTGTAGTTTCTTTCCTTTCCCAGTCATCAAACTTGCTTTCAGATGTGTAATCTTAAGAAAGACTAGATCTCCAACCGCAAATTCCAAATCTTTTCTCCGATTATCTGCATAACTCTTTTGAGCGCTCTGTGCGGTTTGGATTCTCTAACGTACCAACTTTAGCTTTTCATTAGTTTTCTCAATCCAAGACACTGTAGTCGGATCTAAGATCTTCCGTTCACCTATTTCATCCCAACAAATCGGAGACCTACATTTCCGACCATAAAGCGCTTCATATGGAACCATTTGTATAGAGGAGTGGAAACTATTATTGTAGGCAAATTTTACCAAAGTCAAAAACTTACTCCAATTTTTTTCAAAATCCAGAACACAAGTTCTCAACATATCCTCAAGAGTTTGGATTGTCCTCTCAGACTGTCCATCGGTCTGAGAATGATAAGTGGTACTGAAATTCAATTTAGTCCCTAACACCTCTTGCATCTTTTGCCAGAATCTTGATACGAATCTCAGGTCTATATCAGACACAATACTCACGGGAATTCCATGTAACCTGATAATTTCATCTAGATATAGCTTAGCTAACTTTTCCAATGGGTACTTCATGTTAATCGGCAGAAAGTGAGCCGATTTGATCAGTCTATCAACTATCACCCAAATAGCATCATGGTCTCTTTGTGTCCTTGGTAATCCTGATACAAAATTCATGGTGATATTTTCCCATTTCCATTCTAGTATCTCCAAAGGTTGTAAAAGTTCCGATAGTTTCTGATGTTCAGCCTTAACCTGTTGACAAATGAAACAAGTCTGAACAAATTGGGCAATTTCTCTCTTCATATTCTCCCACCAATACAGATTCTTCAAGTCTTGGTGTATTTTATTCCCTCCAGGGTGTACCGTGAACTTCGATCGGTGTGTCTCTTCTAGAATCTCTTTCTTAAGCTCCTCATCGTTCGGCACCACTATCCGATTCTAAAACTTCAAAATACCATTTGATCCCAGGTTAAAATCTGACTTTTCTTTTTTTTCACCTTTTTCCAACCATTTCTGTACTTCAGTGTCCTTTTCTTGAGATCCCTTGATATGTTTCAACAAAGTAGAATTCATTATAATATTTCTCAAAATTACTTTTTTCGGTTCCAGTCGAGACTTCCAATAACTAACTTCTTCCAACAAGTGTAGTTCCTTGATCATCAATCCAGCCATTTGCACTTGACGATTCAAAGTATCGGCCACTACATTGGCCTTTTCTGGATGGTACTTTATAGTGCAATATAATTCTCCAGAAATTCTATCCATCTACGTTGCCTCAAATTTAGATCTCTCTGAGAAAACAGATACTTAAGCCTTTTGTGGTCAGTAAAAACCTCAAATGTCACTCCATTTCTTTAAAGCGAATACCACTGCTGCCAATTCCAAATCATGGGTCGGGTAATTCTCCTCATGCGGTTTCAATTTCCTAAAGACATGTGCTATCACCTTGTCATTTTGTATCAAAACACATCCCAGTCCTTCCTTAGAGGCATCTATGTAAACTACAAAACTATCCTTTCCATTGAGTAGAGCTAACACTAGGGCTTTGGTTAAACGTCTTTTCAATTCCTGGAAACTTTTTTCGCACTTAGGATTCCAAATAAACTTCCCACTCTTCTTAGTCAACTCGGTCATTGGTCCAGCAATTTTAGAAAAATTTTGGATAAATCTCCGGTAATACCCTGCTAATCCAATAAAATTTCGAAGCTCAGTAGGGTTTTCCGGTCGTTTCCATTTCGAAACAGTTTCAACTTTAATTGGATCCACTTTAATCACATCCTTAGAAATTATGTATCCCAAGAAAGTCACTATTTTTAACCAAAACTCACATTTGCTAAACTTAGCATATAACTAGTGTTCCCTCAAGGTTTGTAAAATAATTTTCAAGTGTTTCTCATAATCTTTCATATTCTTAGAATACACTATAATGCCATCAATGAAAACCACCATAAATTGATCTAGATAAGATTTAAAAACCCTATGCATTAAATCTATGAAAGCTGCAGGAGCATTAGTTAACCCAAATGGCATCACGGCAAATTCAAAGTGTCCATATCTCGAGTTAAAGGCAATCTTGGGTATATCCTTCTCCAAAATCCTCAATTGATAATAACCCTATCTCAAATCCAATTTCGAGAATACTACCGCCCCTTGCAATTGGTCAAACAATTCATTAATGTGGGGCAACGGGTATTTATTCTTAATTGTGACATCATTCAAGCCTCTATAGTTTATACATAGCCTCAAACTCCCATCCTTTTTCTTCATGAACAAAACCGGGCCTCCCCACTGAGAATCACTTTCTTTTATAAAACCCCTTTCCAACAAGTCCTGTAGTTGCAATTTCAACTCCTTCAATTCCATTGGTGCCATCCGATGTGGTGTCTTAGAGATACGCGCTACTCTGGGAGTTACATCAATCTTAAAAGTTATTTCCCGTTCTGGGGGTAAAGACTCTAACTCTTCAGGAAATACATCTGGAAAGTCTTTCACTACCGGCATGTCTTCCAAATTCACCTTATCACTAGGAGTGTTAATAAGGAAAGCCAAATACCCTTGAACTTCTTTACTTAATAATTTTCTAACCAGAATCCCTAAGATAAGTGCAGACGAAACCAATTTACCTCTTACATCCAGTTTCAGGGTTGCCTCCCCTAGAATGCACAATTCTACAATCTTTGTTCGACAGTTCAACTGGACATTATAACGGGCTAGCCAATCCATTCCTAAAATCACATCATATCCCTTAATTGCCAAATTTATCAAGTCGGCCATTAATTTCCGCTTCCTAACATAGACTTCACAGTCTCTATACACCAGGTTAGCAATTAAACTTTGATTTTCAGTAGGTGTTTTAACTTCCAATTCATACGGTAAATTAATTGGTTTCAAGTCTATTCCACTCATGAAGTTAGGGTTTACAAAAGAATATGTTGCATCCGCATCAATTAAACTCTAGCTAAACGATGAAAGATTGGAATTGTACCTTCAACCACTTCAGTCGCTTCAGGAATTTGTTGATAATTCAACGCATAAACCCTAGCCGGTATTTTCGGTCGACCTCCTCCGGCACTGGTCTGCTTAGAGGTTGACTTTTCTGATCTCTGAGTATTACCTCCTATTTTTGGCGATTTTGGATAATTCGCAACCTAATGTTCTGCAGTACCACAAAATAAACACTTCCCCAACTTTCTCCAGTAGTCATTCTTGGAATGGTTGGATTTACCACAAAATTCACAAATAACTTGAGGGGTCACCGCCGAACTAGAAGATGGCGCTCTCCTAGCTTGGGTCAGTCCACTACGCCCTCCTCTAGCTAAAACTCCCCTCGAGACTCCAGCAGTTCTTGTTCCTCTCATTCATCTTTCTATTTTGAAAGGCTGTGTGTTCTTACTAGCCTGTCCAGAGGTATGGGTAGAAAAATTTCTTTTTCTATTGTGAAAGTCCCTCGCTTGTAGTCTTGCACTCTCAACATATTTTACTTTCTCTAAAGCCTCAGTAAAAGTAGAAATTTGGACTGCGGCCAAGCCCTCCTGAATTTCCACGTTAAGTTCTTGTACAAACCGTCTAATTCTCTTCCGTTCATTGACTACTAGTTCAGGAACATACTTAGAAAGTTTAGTGAACTTCCCTTCATACTCTACCACACTAAGGGCTCCTTGTTTCAACTTGATAAATTCATCCTCTCTCTTTTCTTGAATCAAGGGTGGAAGAAACTTTTCATTGAATTTTCTCGTGAAGTTCTCTCAAGTCCAAGGGGTTTGAGCTCTCTCCCATATTCCTTTTATCATATCCCACCAAGTACGAGCTACTCTCTCAAATTGGAAAGCAGCAAAATTCACTCGCCTATTCTCGGCGTAGTTAGGGCAGCGAATATGTTGGTCATCCTCTCTAACCAATTCTTCGCTATCTCAGGATCAGGTTCACCAAAAAACTTAGGCGGATTGAACTTTAAGAACCTCTCTAAGACTCTATCCTCTCCTCTTTCCTGTCCCCCAGGTTGGTTAAACAATCCAGGACCTTGCCTATCAGCTAAGCATTCTAGAATGTCAATCATCCTATTGATGACAGTAGCCACTTGATTACCCTCAATATTTTCCTAGTCTTGAGTCGGTCCAGTTGCCGATCCCTGGTCATCTCTTTGAAATTGGGCCTGTCTAATCCCTCTCTCACGACCTCGACTACGTCTTAGTTCTTCCATAACTTAGGCATGCCTAGTGCAAAAAATAAATCAATTATACGATACAAAGTAGAAAGTAAGAACCAATCAAGAAAACATTGAAATTAATAATAATTTACATTCATTAGCATGTCAAGTTCATACAATTAGCAAGTCATGGGATAGTCACCAAAATATAGCACATAAGTGCCACAAAAGTACTTTTAGTCACAGAAGACTAAAGTAAAAACAAGTGTCTCAAAAGTAGGCCACACAGCCATGCAAAATACAATGGTTTCAGCACTCAGCGTCACCCCTGCTAATTCTAACTGTACTAGTCAAAAGGGTCAAAAGAGTCAAAAGGTCAATCACTAGGGTCTAGTCGACAGTAGGACTATTGGATGGAACCTCCTCCTCAGGATCCTCCTCCGGACCCTCCTTCTCCTGATCAAGACTCTGAACTACATCCATCGCCTCCTCCGCCAATCTAGTAGCATCAGTCAAGATGTTGGAATCCTGACTACGGACCTCCTCTCTCAACCTAGTGAGTCGAGCTCTAGTGCTCTGGAGCTCCTCACGAACAACTGCAGATGTGGCCACCTCACCCTCTAATACCTCCTCGAGTTCCACAATCCTCTCTCCCTGAACGCTAACCATCTGTCTAAACTCGTCCACCTCTGACTGTAAATCCCGGTTAAGATCCACTAACTGATGACACTTGTCTTCCAAAGCAAGCACAAGGTGGTTTGGGTAGGCAAAGATCAACCTACACGAACATCGGGGATATCTGTCAGATGGAGAATAGCGTACTCGAGCTCCCCCACCTAGCGCTCGGTAGTAGATAGGTTTAGAAGGCACTATATGACCATTCGCATGGCCATTTCTGTTAGCTGCCGTGGCTCTATTTCCATTTTCCATCCTTGCAAGATAGTCACACTTTTCGGGTTAGAAATTAAATTACTATCTAGTTCGGATGTCGCTTATGCATGTCTAACCCAATCATTAGTTTGCCCCAAGTACCACTTAAGGTATAACTTAGCTATCCGGTTTCAGGTCTTAAGGGTAGAGTATCTAGTATGTCTCTCATATGGATCTCTAACCTAGTCCTCTGATACCAACTGTAACGCCACCACTTCTCCCTAAGGCGAACCAAAGGGTATCCGCAGAACGCCTGCCCAACTCTCGTTAGGACTCAAGCAATATCTGTTCAAGCTTATAGCGGTGCTAGATATCAACAACCAGACAATGTAAATACAAATAGTGCGGAAGCATTCAAACTTAAAAATATATAATAATCACCCAATCGTTACATCGGGTTTCCATAATACAACCCCAAAATATACAATAGCCAAAGTCTAGACAATAGAGTTGGAACCCTATTACAAGAGTACACAAAAGAGAACTTCCTCCGAATCTCATTCCAAGCCCAAATCCGGTTAAGGAAAACAAATCTACAAGGTGAGCAAAACGCTCGTAAGGCCAAGAACACACATGCAAGCATATTGTTCAAGTAACCATCCCAATTTAACAAGTAAAGCAACAATATTGCAATAAATAGCAATTCGAGCGGAAAAAATAAATAGAAACAATTCAAGGATATCGGAACTCTCAGGAACTAATTTCCATTTGTTTTGCCAAAGTCAATCGTATACCTTCCCGCGATGACACTCCGTCAACCGGGGTGGCATTTCCATTTCGTAGATCACCACTTACTTCCCTCCGTCCACCGTGCACCTCCCGGACCCGCAAGACATTTATAAAGCGATACTCCACAAGTATGCCAAGTAAGACCTCTCATTAGGTCGAGTTTCATTATCTCATGGCTCTCCAAGGTTCCCAACCAAGCCATGCCGGCTCGAGTCCAAGGTCGGCCTATGAGTTTGGGCGTCCCCCATTTATATTTGAGAGTCGAGGAGATTCACTCCAACGATGTATGCAGGCATAGCATACCATTTCATTTCATTCAATCATCTCATTTCATTCAATTAAGTCATTCATAATTCATTTGATTCATTTGAATCATGAGTCATTCATTTCAAATAAGAACGAGTGTGGTAAAGTACATACTCGCCTCCATTTTCAAAATCTCCAAACAATCATAACAATTAAATTTGTATCAAGTATTAATACACTTGATACTCACCAATATAAGTAATGAGAAAGAAATGTCCCTCGGAGCTTTAGGTGTTCACTGTGGGATCCTCTTGAAGGTACTCTTGTGTGCCTGAGTAATTAATAATGGGCTATTACTGATAATTTTAAATAATAAGAGAGGTCGTACACTAGTACGATATTAGAATGTATCTCAAAAATCGAGTTTAGGTTTCTTTTTCGAAAATCGAGACCCGATAGCGTTACAAAACTCGAGTAAGAACGGATCATTATCCTTAAAATCATTGGACGGAAACAAGTACATGCAAATAGATTTCAAAACGAACGACCGAAATCGGAACAGGACGGGCCATATCACAATCTGGCCGGATTTTGGCCGGATATCCGGCCGGATTGGAAGCAAAGGCCAATCCTCTATTTTTTCAATTTCCATCACCAATCTGGCTACCTATCCGGCCAAGAACTGGCCAGATTCAAGGCCGGATTCTAGTGAACAGTTTCCCGCGCGGATTTCTTTCAAATGGTCACAAGTTTCAATTTTTGGTGCAATCCTTTGAAAAATCATAACTCACTCCCTGATTGTCCAAAATTGAAAAATTTAGTATCGTTGGAAACATCTTTCAAAGTACTAAAAGTTTCTAGAAAACACCTTTCCATGATTCCAAGTGGAAGGCATTCAAATTTTGGCTTGAAATTGATAACTTGCGTTGTCAAGACAGTTTTAAGTTGGTTTTTGTGCCAACTTTGAAAATTCGGCAAAATGGAACAAGCCTTTTAAATTCGGCAAAATTTGGCAAATTTGAACTAGCCTTTTAAATTTGGAACCTTATTAGAGTTGTAATCGAAGTTTAAAATGGAACAAGCAGAGCAAGAATTGAAGTTTTGAGCACCAAGATACGGTAGTTCAAAGTTACCCAAATTTCCTTGTCAAACAAGGGTTTTCCAAAATCAAGTCATGAACTTTGAAGGTTTAGTTGAACAATGAAACGGGCTCGGAATAACACCAAAATTAGCAGTGTTATACTACCATGTAAGAGTTATCCCTCTTCCAAAATTCACAGTTAAATAAGCACGGAAAGTTGGTTAACCAAATTACCAAAGTTCCCAAAATTTCCAAGGCAAATCTGCCTTGTGGTTCCGTTTTTCCGTTTTCAAAACGTTTGGCCTACAAAGTACCTCAAACATAGTCCATTCCAGTAGGTAATGTCTAAAATATATCCAAGGTACATTCGATAGGTGATTTACACTAAGAAGCTTCAGATAACAAGCTCCAAATCAGTGTTAGTTCAAATCTGTCCAAATGCATGGTATTCCTTCACAAGACCAGATTCAAATTTTAATCATAAATCACTCAATTCAACTCAGAATTGAGCATGGTTGGTGGCGTTCGAAAATAGACTCATAGGGATATATTTTTTCAGAAGAAACCATTTTCAAAATCCACCCACAACTAGTCCACATTTGAGCCTCAAGGTACCAACGAAACAGAATAGCAATCTTTAAACGAATGGTTTGGCTCACACAAGTGGAACCAGGACGTGCATTTTATACCAATAGAAAGTTGGGAATGTCTAGTTTCTACCGCAAATGACACTTGATTTCGATATCGGAGCGATGAGTTATAGCCAAAACAAGGTGACTGCCTGGGCAGTGACTGGAACAAATTTCCAGATTTCTAAGCTTCCGAAATTCCAACATTTGGGTGACCAAAACAAGTTATTTTTCAATGAAACTTTTTACACATTCAATATAACATGTAAGCAACATAAACCATTAGAACCTCAAAATTTCGCACCAAAGCACTCAAACAAAGCAGGGGCAAAATGGTCACTTTTGGTTATTGCACTATCCTTGAGTTTCTATCAACAACCCAACATTAATCCACTAGTTTAGCCACTAAATAAACATTATTACCATCAAAACACCACAAATCAGTCCATATATCCAAGGTGGGAATTCATAGAGCCCACACAACTATTTTTCCACCCATGTGTGTGCATGCTCTTAAATGTGTAGTACTACTTCCGTAAAACAAGATTCAAAGGGTTGACTGTCGCTTACTTGTGTAGATGAACCAAGCAGAAATTTCGGCTCTCCTTAGCTCAAGAAAACCCGCGGATTGTAGCTCCTTTTCTTAGCTGGATGAACTCTCCAAGTATTCAGCTAAGTGGTGTTCAATTTTGGTGTGAAATGGTTGAATTTTGGTGCAAGAATTTGAAGTAGAAAGTGATGGAGCAAGTTTGGCTCTTTGCTCTTGGGGTGGCCGGCCAAAATGAGAGAGAAGAGAGAGAGTGTTTGGTCCAAATGAAGCTTCCAAAAGAAGCTTTAATGTGTGGTCCACAATTGCCCCAAATTCAACTCTTCTTCGTGCGTGTACGCATTCGTTTTGTGCTCGATTTCTCTCGAGTTTATTTCTCTAGTGCACTAAACCTCTAATGCACTTATATTCATATAAATATTATTTACTCTTAATTGTCCCAAAATGAGGGTCTAAAGTCTCCCAATTAAATCGCGCGTGTGAAAACGCGTATTTCCAAATTAAACGCGATAAAATGAAACCTCCAAAAATTTCTTATAACGATAGTACTAATAACTATCACTTGAGTACTTAAATATAAAATTACCTATTTTAGGACCATTGTGTAAGTCTCTAATTTTACCAATTTATGGCATTTCCAAATCAGCTAAAATCCCCAATCGCGTATTCACTATTTCCACGTAACGAGCTTCCAAAATTAAATTTTGAAACCAGTCACTTTAAAAATATAATGAAACTATAGGCCCATGTAATTAGGTCTAAAGAGGTTATAAAATAATAATCAGAGTAAATGGACAATAAAATATTCAAATAAGCTCGAAATGGATTTTAAAATAATAAATTTTTGCAAGTCATCACAAAAAGACTAGCAATACAAAGCCAAAATACATGAAGAAATTAAGATTTCTAAGCTTTCATTTTCTTGCACTTAAACCTCAATTCCACTCATAAACCATACCAAAATGATTGACCAACTCCAAACTTAAAGTGGGAAATGAAAGTAAAAACGGTTCTAAGAGAACAGAATTTCTCAGCTTTGCGCAACACTATTGCAAAAATCATATCTTAAGCTTCTTAAGTCCAAAATTGATAAACTTTATACCGTCAGAAAATAGATTTAAAGGGTTACAATTTCCCAGAGACACCTTTGTAAGATTCAGACTACTAGTTAGTCAAATTCCAGTCTCAAGTTGCTGCCTCATCCAGTCAAAAGACAGAACAGGTATGAAAAATCAGTCAAGTTTGAAAAATCATAGATATTCATAGGAATTGAGAAAAATTATGAAATTTGGACAGTAGAAATTGCTCTGAATCTAGTTTCAAAAGCAACAAATAGAATTCAATTCTGACTTTTTTACATCAAAATATAGCAGATTTCCTAAGGCTGCTGAAGGTTCCTTGCGGACAAATTTTCAGCAGCACCTCCTTTGTTTTTACTAATTTTTTCCAGCCAATTCAAGGCTTCATTCTTACCACAAAATAGCCTCAACTCAAGCATATACATACCAAGCCAACAACTCACTAAATCAAGCATATAACCATCACCTACTCAAGCTAGAAAATGGAACCCTAACCTGAAATTCCTACTCACAAGCTGAAATTTTCTTTAGGCAAGTCAAACTAGCATATAAAAGCTAAATATTTCACATAGCAAAACTACCAAACCATGGCCAACACTTAAGCATCATATATGGGCAGAAAATTACAATAAAATTGAAAATTACCACAACACTACTTTAACCATGAAACTTTCTCATAAAACTATCAATTTTACAACCCTAATCCACTAATATGCAAGTAGTAGAAGTAAAGAGGAGTTTCCTGCCAAAGTTACCTTAGAATCTCAAGAAAGATGGAAGCTTAGTACTTTTTCTCCAAAAATCTCTCCACTCAAACCCTTAATCTTCTCTAGTGAACCACTTTTATGGAGTAGTTTGCAAAATCTATGGTTGGAACTCAAGATTCAAGCATGGAATAGAGGTTGAAAATGAACTTTGCTCTCTTGTTTCTCGTCTCCATATGGCCAGCCAACACTAGGAAAAAAATGGAAGAATTTTGGTCAAAATTTGATTTTAGGAAAGTTAAAAAGATTTGGTCAAAATCCAACATCCAACGGTTTCGCGACACTTGGTTGTTTTAGGGTTTGATCTCATCTCTTTGTCTTCCAAAAGTTAATCTATTTAGCTAATTTTTAATTATCCCTTAACACCTTACAATAACATCTCTTTATGCAAAACTTCACCTAGTCGTCAAAATTTTATCGCACTTATCGCACTAGCGGGTCCCACGTCCATAATGCACTTCAAACTTAACGTGTACTAACTTATACCAAGAAAATGATTTAAAAACTTGACTCACTTATAAAAATATTGAGAAAATTAAGGCAATAATTTAAAGTAAAGAAAATCCATTCAAAGAAATAAAATGAAATACAACCTAATTTTCCAGGTCCTCACACTCTCTCCCCCTTAACAGAATTTCGAGACGAAATTCTCTTTTTTACTCATAAAATTCGATTCTATAAGGTTTCCTTCTACTTTTTAAGAGCTTCACCTTACTCATTCTGCTACCACAATCGAACCTAGAGAAAAACTTGACAATCGAAATGGTTAAATTAACATACTAAGAAAGATCAATGAATGTAGCAAAAGGAGAAAAGTGAGACAAACTTCAAACTCGGTGAAAAGAAGGGTTGAAACTTGGTTACTACTCTTGCTAATGCTTAAACTTATACACTGTACGTTAACAAATCATCCACAACGTAAGGCACCTCTCATTTTTACAATTGTACCACTAGATCCAAATCACCCTCTCTAATCAAAATTTCTTCCTTTCGAAACACAAATGAAAAATTCGCACTTAATTTCAAGACTAAATTATAGCAAAAGATTCATGGATAAGAATTCAATGCTGCCCAACCAAAAACATTTAATTCACTAACCAAAACATTAGGCTTCAAGTTCACTATTTCCAACAGAAATACAACTTACTACATAACGTTTGCAAAACACAGAGTTCAATAAATACAACTATTTCAGGTAGAACCTCACTAATTGCTAATTTTGACTATTACAACTGCTTCACCATCCCGAAATTCATTTGTATTGGGCAGTTCCTCACTTAATGTCCAAGTTGCCCACATCTAAAACATGCACCAATTTCAAATAACATAATCCCATATGAATTTTGTGACGCCCCCACTTCTCCCTAAGGCGCACCAAAGGGTATCCGCGGAACGCCTGCCTAGCTCTCGCTAGGACTCAAGCAATAAACGTTCAACCTTAAAGCGATACTAGATACCAAAATCAAATTAGTACGAATACATATAGTGCGGAAACGTTCATGCTTAACAATATCCATCCATTACCCAACCTGTCAGCATATGGCTCTGATGCCAACTGTGACAGTTCTCATGGTTACATCACAAGATACCTATCAGCTTGCCACCCGCACGTCGTGCGTTCATAATACAACTTAAATTTCAAAATATACATCACAGATATCCGAATGATACATTAAACTTCCAAAGTACAATCATAAAGGGGTCAAGCCAAAATACACCTGAAACCCTAAAACAAAATATATCCAAAAGGAGATTTCTCCGCGTTAACTCCATTTCCAGTCCTGTTAAGGAAAACAAATCTACAGGGTGAGCAAAACGCTCGTGAGGCCAAGAACACACATGCAGGCACATTGTTCAAATAGCAATCTCAACTTTATTAAATAAAACCGTGATATTTCAATAAAGTACCATTTGAGCAGGAAAAATAATCAGAAACAATTCAAGGATATAGTAGCTCTCAGGAGCTAAGTTCCACTCGCTCTGCCGATGTCATTCGTATACCTTCCCGCATTGACCCTCCTGTCAACCGGGTCGGTATTTCCATTTCCGTAGATCACCACTTACTTCCCTCCGTCCACCGTACACCCCAAGGGCCCACAAGTCTATTATAAGGCGATACTCTACAAGTATGCCAAGCAGGACCTCTTATTAGGTCGAGCTTATAATCTCATGGCTCGCCCAAGTTCCCGACCAAGCCCATTGCCGGCTCGAGTTCAAGGTCGGCCTATGAGTTTGGGCGTCCCCCATTCATTTGGAAGTCGAGGAGGTTCACTCCAACGACATATGTAACCATTACATAGCATTGCATTTCATTCATTCATTCAATACATTTCATTCATTCATTCAATACATTTCATTCATTCATTCAATACATTTCATTTGAAATCAGAACGGATGCGATAAAGTACACACCCGCCCTTATTTTTAAAATCTCTAATAATAATTACCACAATTAAGCAAGTATCAAAGATTCACACACTTGACACTCACCGAGCTAATCAATAAAGATTATTCGCTGGAGTTCAAGTGTCCACGGTGAGATCCTCTTGAAGGTCTCCTTGTGCCTGGCAGTTAATGGTGGATAATTACTTAAGTATCTCAATTATCAAGTAAGATTGTACATTAGTACGATCTAAGGAATATTTCACAAAAATGAACCTCAATTACTCGTAAATCGAGGTTCAACTTGCGTTTTATGAAGTATAATATTAGTTGAGTTTTTATCATGAAAATCGTGGGCAAAACGTTTAGATAATATCAAAAGTGTAAAGAGTTCTTGAAAAACTCTATTTCTTTGAAATTGGAAAATTTTCAGCTTTATCATGAATCTTTGAAAAATCGTAACTCACTCGGTACAAGTCGAAAATTGGAAAACTTTATACCGTTGGAAACCTCTTAGAAAGTACTATAAGTTCCTAGAAGACGCTTTTCCATGAATCAAAGTGAAAAGTGGTCAAAATTGAGCTTGAAGATGCTGGGTTGGTTCACAAGGCAGAATGAAGTTGGATTTTGGCCAACTTTGAAAATTCGGCACGATTCGCACGTTGCAAACCGGCCTCTGAAATTTTCAGCTCAATTAGTGTTGCAAGTGAAGTGTAGGACAAAGCAAGCGGATCAAAAATCGGAGTTTCGAGCACCGAGATACGGTAGCCCGAAGTTGAGCAAATTCAAGATTGGATGAGAATTTTCCAGATTTGAACCTCTAACTTTAGTAATTCAATTGGGTATCGAAACGAACTTGAATCGGCACCAAAATTGGCAGTGTTTCAATACTATATGGAAGGTATCCCTCTATCGAATTTCGGGGAAAAATACCTTCGGCAAGGTCGTTAATTAGCCAACCAAAGTTCAAGAAAAATCCTAAGGCAATCTGCCTTTGACTTTCATTTTCCAAATTTTCAATCGTTTAACCAAGAAAGTTATCCAACCATGGTTCATTTGTGAAATAAGGGTCTAAGATACACCCATGATACCTTTGGTAAGTGTTTAATATCAAAAACATCAACTAACAAGTTCACTCCAAGATTTTGTTCCAAACCAGTCCAAAGATTAGGGTTTTCCAAAACAGAGCAGTCCACTTGTTTCAGTCACAACTCAGTCATCATAGCTCGAAATCGAGCATGGCTTATTCCGTTGTAAAATACATTCATAGAGTTAAAATATCACAGAAGAAACCGTTTCCAAATTCGGCACCCATCTGGTTCAAATTCGGGCATCAAGTTGCTGCCTGAACACTTCATTCCAGATGAACAGAGTAACAGGACATCGAACATAAAACATTTGGTTTGGCTTGCTCACAAAGAATCCGAACGTGCATTATATACCAAATTAAAGCTAGCAATGTCTAGTTTCAAACGCCACCAACGGCACATGATTTCGACATCCGAGGACAGAGTTATAGCCAAAATACTACTGCTGGTCAGAGCATACGCGAATCAGTTTTCCAGATTTGCTGGTTTCGAACAAAAATTCATTTGCCCATTCAACCCTCATTATTTTTCAATGAAATTTTTCACACATCTAATACATCCTACAAACATCCAATTCAAGCAATTAAACCATTAAAAATTGGCCTGGAAATGGCCGAACATGGCAGGGGCAAAATCGGAAATTTTAGCCTCTTACACCCAATGAAGTTCCTACCAATTACCCACCACTAATGCATCATTAATATCACTAAACCAACAATATAATCACCATCAATCATCACATCAGCAACAACAACCCAAGTGTGGGAATTCCAAGAGCCCACAATCACATTTTTACACCATAATCAAGTAACTAAGTGCATGCATGAGCTTAATCTTGTCATATAATCTCCAAAAGATAAGAATCCAAGGGTTGATCATTACCTACTCCTTTGGTTTGCAAGGTCAGAATTTTCGGCCCTCTTGAAGCTCCAAGAAACCGTGAAAGCTCCCCTCCTCCTTAGCTAGATATAATCTCCAAGAGGTTTGCTAAGTGGTCTCCAAGTTTGGTGTGATTTGGAGGTGATTTGGGGTGGTTTTGGGGAAGATTAGTGTGCAGAATTTTTTTTTTTGAACAAGGAGTTAGAGAGAGAGGGTGTCTTGGCCGGCCATGAGGAGAGAGAAGAGAGAGTGTGTTTGATCCAAGTTAGCTTCCAAGAGAAGGTGTAATGTGTGGTGCAAAATCACCCAAAAGTCAACTCTCATTAGGGGCCGTTTGGTGCGATTACGGCTCGATTTTCTCGCGCGTTTGGTACACTAGTGCATTAAACCTCCAAGGCATATATATTCATGTAAATATTATCCACTCTTAATTGTCCCGAAATAAGGGTCTAAAGTCCCTCAATTGAAGTCGCGCGTGTGAAAACGCGTACCGTCAAATTTAACGTTATAACGCGAAACTCCCGAGAAATTCTTATAACGATTGCACTACTAACTATCACTTGAGTATTTATTCATAATATTTCCTATTTTAGAACCATAGTACGAGTCTCCAATATTCCAAGCTTATTGCACTCTCAAGCGGATAAAATCCCCAAGCACTATTTACTATTTTTACTAAACGCGCTCCCGGAAATTAATTCTTGAAACAAGTCACTTTTAAAATATAACGAAGTTATATTACCATGTATTTAGGTCTAATAGATCTAGAAAATAATACTCGGAATAAATGAACAAGTAAATAATTAAATAAACTCAAAATAGGGTTTTAATAGGAGTTTTTCGAGTCCTCACATGAGTCGAGTATTACCTCCTCAAATCTCCAATAAATTTGTATCCAAGCGTCTTTTGGAAAACTATCCACGCGTGCGTAGTATATGCTCACTTAGAACTTATTCACCTTTAATTCTCGATTAACTTTTCTTAATCTGCTATTGTCCATTCTTAATTTTCCCAGGATAATCATACTCTCGAATATAATATCACCTCGAAACACTCGTGTTCACTATCTCGCACTTAAACAATCCTTCCGAAAATTGAAGTTGTTAACGGGACATTTCAAAAACATAATGAAGACATTATTCCATACGAATGGATTTAAAATGGTCGTAATAAATTATTTGGGGAAAACAGGTGGATAAATACTTAATTAAACCATTAATATTTGATAAAATAAGAAATTTTTCGGGTCTTCACATCCTCCCCTCCTTAAAAGGAATTTCGTCCTCGAAATTCAAACTTAGAAAAATATCACATCCCTCAATAGTCATGCTTAGCAAGTTAGTCAGTAACTTACACTTTCCAATTCTTATCTCATAGTTTCTATCTGCCCAATTAACAATCAAGTTTTTGATCACCAAAATGCAATTTAACTTCCCAATCGGATAGTAGCTTAAGTGGCTTCCTGTCTACCTCATATAGGAAATGTTGGTACTTCTTTAATGCGAATATCACAGCCACTAACTCCAAATCATGAGTTGGCTACTTTCTCTCGTGATATCTTAACTTTCCAGAAGTATGCACAATCACCTCGTCATGCATCAGTAGTATACATTGTAAACTATCATTTGAAACATCTATATAAATCACAACACTACCTCCTCAGCTTGGTAAGGCTAACACAAGTGCATCGATTTAACATTTTTCACTTTCAAAAATTCCTCCTCACATTTAAAAATCCCACATAACTTGCCAAGTCTTGCACTCTTAGGAAATTCCTTGATCACACCAAAGGAAAGGTTCGACTAACATCAAGAACTCCAAATTTGGGTAGGATTTTTTTTTTTTCTAGTTGTTTCCTCTTATACAATCTTTCATTTTAGCTGAGTCAATAATAATTCCTTCCTTAGATACTGTATAACGTAGAAAGATTATTTCTTCCAATCGAACCCACAGTTATTGAACTTAACAAAAGTTGGCGTTCTCTCGAGGTTCGTAAAATTACCATCAAGTGTCTTTCATGACCTTCTCAACACTAGAGTATATCGATATATCATCGATAAATGCCTCCACCGATTTGTCCAAATACGATTTAACTCCGATACCTTGGGTCCATAAATACTCCTAGTGCATCTGTCAACTCGAAGGGTGTACCGAAAATTTTAGAGTGTCCATGTCTTAATTTGAAAGCGGTATTAACCACATTAGTTCCTAGGGTTCCCAAATGGGTAATATCTCTTCTTTAAATCCAACTTAAATAGGATCACGGCTCCTTACAAATTATTGAATTCTTATCCATGTAAGAAAAATGGTGGTTGCTCTTAATGGTCACATCGTTCCAGACTCCATAATCTATCAATACATAGCTTCTAGCCTTCATTCCAAATACGATATCTAGTCCTTAATCGTTAGGCACATTGAATCCATTAATTATTTCCTTTTACTAACTCAATCCACCGATTTTAATATCTCAAATTGGCATTTCCTACATTGAATTTCATTTCAACACTAAGTCCTCACTTCGATCCCGATCTCTAGTCACTATCAAGACCTCAGGTGGTCTATATTCTTCAAGCAAAATCTCGATCACATCCAATACTATTCGCGTCTTATTATAATTCTAAGGGCGTGGAACAGGATTTTAAACCTACGTGTAGGTCATAAAAATAATTAAAAGCGAAGTAAGTTTTCATGAGTCATAAAGATCATAATAATTACATCCAGTTGGAAGAGGTTTATGAATTCCTCTCAAAAGGAAAAGGAGAAACGATAGGATTGTAGCAAAACATGTCAAGTTGCCAGGATACAAAACAACAAAAGATTTTTTTTTTTTTTTTTTCAAAAGATCACAACCTCCAAAGGTGCTAGCCCAGTCTAGGGTAAAACTACCACCTCTATTCCTCGAGTGAAGTCAAACCATCTCAATCTGTGAAACCTTCGCTACTAGGACCCCGTTCATAGCCATTAGTACTAATTACTCCCATCTGGCACTTGATCGTTTTGCGGTGGACCTAGTTGGCTATTGAGTACTTCCTCTTTTTGAAAGCTCTAGGGCAATCTGAAATCCTATGCTTAGTACTACCACACCTCAGACACTTTCCTTGCTTCATCCAGCACTCGGCCTCAACGTGGTTAACCTTGCCGCAGTATCCACAATGTGCATGAGAAGTGGCGGCTTGGCCAGTTCGAGGATTTTCTTTGCATTTCTTCTCTAATTCTACATTCTGGCGTAGTGATTCAATTTTCTCTGCATATTCTTGTTTCCACCGTCCTTCCCAATAGTCAGCTAATTTCCTTTTAAATTCTACCTCGTTTCGAAGAAGGTTCAATTCCTTACGCATTTCTTCCAAAGTTGTCATCTTACCAGTTGACTTAAGTCAAATGCTAACCTGTCAGGCAAATCAAAGGATCAAAAGTGTAGCCATGCATAATGGAAGCTCGAGCCAGATTACTCTTTCATTCTTTTGTTCATAGGTCACCCCGAAATATAAATCTTAGTTATTCTCTGCCGAATATGAGTGAGTTCTTGAGTCTCCATAAATTTACTACCATTAATTCCAATTACAACCAGATACGGGGACTCTATTCCTTGATATAAAGTTTTTCATGTCTTACTTCAATCTTCGATATTTGTCTATGAAGTTTGTTCGAAAAGAGATCAAAATCTCGTAGTCCCATTAGTACCTTATGTATCCTTTCAAATCAATCTTACTGTTTCAAGGTTAGGTCCCCCGTGAAACCTAGATAGACGACCTCCAAGAATCATTTCATTTTCACACCTCTCCTGGTCCTTAGGTTGGCTTATTGGTCCGGAGCTTTGGTACTCAACCAACTGTTCTAGGATATCAGTCGTATGGCCAATAGTAGGAGCTATGTAGGTGTTTCCCTTTATTTCTAGGGTTTCGGTTCAATCCAGCAATCGTTCCCTAATTATCCCCTGGAGCTTGGGGTGGTCTAACCCCCTCGCCCTCGATCCCCCTTTTACTTATTTGGCCACTCATAACTTTAACAGTCATATAAACATGGCATGAAATGAACGCACCCAAACGAAGTTTGAAAGCGAGACTTGATCATGCTAAACAAATATGAGAATAAAAGGGAAAACGCTGAGATAATCGTAAATACGTATAACCCCAATCATGGAATTTAAAATCATAAAGTAGTAAGGTTAAACATGTCATGAGAAATGTTTAATTGCCTCAAAAGGTAGAAAACATATTGAAACAAGACACAAAATACAACGGCCTTTAAGCGAGCGTCACCCTGTCTATTTTTGGCAAACTATTAAAATAGTTTAAATCACTAAATTAGTGATTGGCAGTACCCAAAAGTCTTCACTACTTCCATAGGATCAGTTTCATTTCCAGCACTAGGAGTTTTAGATCTCATGTCCCTTATCGAATATCTTGTCATTCCCCACTCATGCAACCAAGGTAACACACCTAGCCACCGACTCATGCATTCTGTCTTTAATTTCGGACACTAACCTAACAAGTCGGTTCTTAGCTTTTAAAGCTTCTCACTAAGAGACTTTGTCTCCCTCGCTCCTGAAGTATTTCAACTTCAATTTCAGGAATTCTAGTAGTCTAGGCTTCCGCAATTGTCCTCAGTTCTTGATCATCCCTTCGAATCACTCCAGTTTCTTCGGATAGCCACTTCAATTGATCGACCACTATTAACACCCCACTATTTGGGCTCGGGCAAGTCCTTTGAAATTCACAAGAAATCCTAGTCCAGTAAATCGGACCATTTCTCCAATGCTCTTTTAGTTCACTCTCTCGATAGTGGACCTCCGGAAGGCGCCCCCGAGACAATTTAATATCACCATTACCTTCTGTAGTTTACGCTTAAGAGTAAAAACTTAGGTAGGTCCAGATACACGAAATAAACAAGATTTGATCACTTCATACTATCCCACATGTATCACACCATATCAAGACTCCTTGTCATCCACCAATTCGAACCCAGGTTCTAATTTTCATTTTCACCAGCAGTCACTTAACTTTCAATCAAATTCCACAGTCCGGCATCCTAAACATTTAAGCCTAGGATACACTACAGAGATCTAAAGCCTAAGCTCTGATACCAACTGTGACGCCCCCACTTCTCCCTAAGGCGCACCAAAGGGTATCCGCGGAACGCCTGCCTAGCTCTCGCTAGGACTCAAGCAATAAACGTTCAACCTTAAAGCGATACTAGATACCAAAATCAAATTAGTACGAATACATATAGTGCGGAAACGTTCATGCTTAACAATATCCATCCATTACCCAACCTGTCAGCATATGGCTCTGATGCCAACTGTGACAGTTCTCATGGTTACATCACAAGATACCTATCAGCTTGCCACCCGCACGTCGTGCGTTCATAATACAACTTAAATTTCAAAATATACATCACAGATATCCGAATGATACATTAAACTTCCAAAGTACAATCATAAAGGGGTCAAGCCAAAATACACCTGAAACCCTAAAACAAAATATATCCAAAAGGAGATTTCTCCGCGTTAACTCCATTTCCAGTCCTGTTAAGGAAAACAAATCTACAGGGTGAGCAAAACGCTCGTGAGGCCAAGGACACACATGCAGGCACATTGTTCAAATAGCAATCTCAACTTTATTAAATAAAACCGTGATATTTCAATAAAGTACCATTTGAGCAGGAAAAATAATCAGAAACAATTCAAGGATATAGTAGCTCTCAGGAGCTAAGTTCCACTCGCTCTGCCGATGTCATTCGTATACCTTCCCGCATTGACCCTCCTGTCAACCGGGTCGGTATTTCCATTTCCGTAGATCACCACTTACTTCCCTCCGTCCACCGTACACCCCAAGGGCCCACAAGTCTATTATAAGGCGATACTCTACAAGTATGCCAAGCAGGATCTCTTATTAGGTCGAGCTTATAATCTCATGGCTCGCCCAAGTTCCCGACCAAGCCCATTGCCGGCTCGAGTTCAAGGTCGGCCTATGAGTTTGGGCGTCCCCCATTCATTTGGAAGTCGAGGAGGTTCACTCCAACGACATATGTAACCATTACATAGCATTGCATTTCATTCATTCATTCAATACATTTCATTCATTCATTCAATACATTTCATTCATTCATTCAATACATTTCATTTGAAATCAGAACGGATGCGATAAAGTACACACCCGCCCTTATTTTTAAAATCTCTAATAATAATTACCACAATTAAGCAAGTATCAAAGATTCACACACTTGACACTCACCGAGCTAATCAATAAAGATTATTCGCTGGAGTTCAAGTGTCCACGGTGAGATCCTCTTGAAGGTCTCCTTGTGCCTGGCAGTTAATGGTGGATAATTACTTAAGTATCTCAATTATCAAGTAAGATTGTACATTAGTACGATCTAAGGAATATTTCACAAAAATGAGCCTCAATTACTCGTAAATCGAGGTTCAACTTGCGTTTTATGAAGTATAATATTAGTTGAGTTTTTATCATGAAAATCGTGGGCAAAACGTTTAGATAATATCAAAAGTGTAAAGAGTTCTTGAAAAACTCTATTTCTTTGAAATTGGAAAATTTTCAGCTTTATCATGAATCTTTGAAAAATCGTAACTCACTCGGTACAAGTCGAAAATTGGAAAACTTTATACCGTTGGAAACCTCTTAGAAAGTACTATAAGTTCCTAGAAGACGCTTTTCCATGAATCAAAGTGAAAAGTGGTCAAAATTGAGCTTGAAGATGCTGGGTTGGTTCACAAGGCAGAATGAAGTTGGATTTTGGCCAACTTTGAAAATTCGGCACGATTCGCACGTTGCAAACCGGCCTCTGAAATTTTCAGCTCAATTAGTGTTGCAAGTGAAGTGTAGGACAAAGCAAGCGGATCAAAAATCGGAGTTTCGAGCACCGAGATACGGTAGCCCGAAGTTGAGCAAATTCAAGACTGGATGAGAATTTTCCAGATTTGAACCTCTAACTTTAGTAATTCAATTGGGTATCGAAACGAACTTGAATCGGCACCAAAATTGGCAGTGTTTCAATACTATATGGAAGGTATCCCTCTATCGAATTTCGGGGAAAAATACCTTCGGCAAGGTCGTTAATTAGCCAACCAAAGTTCAAGAAAAATCCTAAGGCAATCTGCCTTTGACTTTCATTTTCCAAATTTTCAATCGTTTAACCAAGAAAGTTATCCAACCATGGTTCATTTGTGAAATAAGGGTCTAAGATACACCCATGATACCTTTGGTAAGTGTTTAATATCAAAAACATCAACTAACAAGTTCACTCCAAGATTTTGTTCCAAACCAGTCCAAAGATTAGGGTTTTCCAAAACAGAGCAGTCCACTTGTTTCAGTCACAACTCAGTCATCATAGCTCGAAATCGAGCATGGCTTATTCCGTTGTAAAATACATTCATAGAGTTAAAATATCACAGAAGAAACCGTTTCCAAATTCGGCACCCATCTGGTTCAAATTCGGGCATCAAGTTGCTGCCTGAACACTTCATTCCAGATGAACAGAGTAACAGGACAGCGAACTTAAAACATTTGGTTTGGCTTGCTCACAAAGAATCAGAACGTGCATTATATACCAAATTAAAGCTAGGAATGTCTAGTTTCAAACGCCACCGACGGCACATGATTTCGACATCCGAGGACAGAGTTATAGCCAAAATACTACTGCTGGTCAGAGCATACGCGAATCAGTTTTCCAGATTTGCTGGTTTCGAACAAAAATTCATTTGCCCATTCAACCCTCATTATTTTTCAATGAAATTTTTCACACATCTAATACATCCTACAAACATCCAATTCAAGCAATTAAACCATTAAAAATTGGCCTGGAAATGGCCGAACATGGCAGGGGCAAAATCGGAAATTTTAGCCTCTTACACCCAATGAAGTTCCTACCAATTACCCACCACTAATGCATCATTAATATCACTAAACCAACAATATAATCACCATCAATCATCACATCAGCAACAACAACCCAAGTGTGGGAATTCCAAGAGCCCACAATCACATTTTTACACCATAATCAAGTAACTAAGTGCATGCATGAGCTTAATCTTGTCATATAATCTCCAAAAGATAAGAATCCAAGGGTTGATCATTACCTACTCCTTTGGTTTGCAAGGTCAGAATTTTCGGCCCTCTTGAAACTCCAAGAAACCGTGAAAGCTCCCCTCCTCCTTAGCTAGATATAATCTCCAAGAGGTTTGCTAAGTGGTCTCCAAGTTTGGTGTGATTTGGAGGTGATTTGGGGTGGTTTTGGGGAAGATTAGTGTGCAGAATTTTTTTTTTTGAACAAGGAGTTAGAGAGAGAGGGTGTCTTGGCCGGCCATGAGGAGAGAGAAGAGAGAGTGTGTTTGATCCAAGTTAGCTTCCAAGAGAAGGTGCAATGTGTGGTGCAAAATCACCCAAAAGTCAACTCTCATTAGGGGCCGTTTGGTGCGATTACGGCTCGATTTTCTCGCGCGTTTGGTTCACTAGTGCATTAAACCTCCAAGGCATATATATTCATGTAAATATTATCCACTCTTAATTGTCCCGAAATAAGGGTCTAAAGTCCCTCAATTGAAGTCGCGCGTGTGAAAACGCGTACCGTCAAATTTAACGTTATAACGCGAAACTTCCGAGAAATTCTTATAACGATTGCACTACTAACTATCACTTGAGTATTTATTCATAATATTTCCTATTTTAGAACCATAGTACGAGTCTCCAATATTCCAAGCTTATTGCACTCTCAAGCGGATAAAATCCCCAAGCACTATTCACTATTTTTACTAAACGCGCTCCCGGAAATTAATTCTTGAAACAAGTCACTTTTAAAATATAACGAAGTTATATTACCATGTATTTAGGTCTAATAGATCTAGAAAATAATACTCGGAATAAATGAACAAGTAAATAATTAAATAAACTCAAAATAGGGTTTTAATAGGAGTTTTTCGAGTCCTCACATGAGTCGAGTATTACCTCCTCAAATCTCCAATAAATTTGTATCCAAGCGTCTTTTGGAAAACTATCCACGCGTGCGTAGTATATGCTCACTTAGAACTTATTCACCTTTAATTCTCGATTAACTTTTCTTAATCTGCTATTGTCCATTCTTAATTTTCCCAGGATAATCATACTCTCGAATATAATATCACCTCGAAACACTCGTGTTCACTATCTCGCACTTAAACAATCCTTCCGAAAATTGAAGTTGTTAACGGGACATTTCAAAAACATAATGAAGACATTATTCCATACGAATGGATTTAAAATGATCGTAATAAATTATTTGGGGAAAACAGGTGGATAAATACTTAATTAAACCATTAATATTTGATAAAATAAGAAATTTTTCGGGTCTTCACAAATTTTGTTACATGTTTCACACTTAGCAACTACGCATCTCTTCTGGAATCCCTTTGTATTTCTTTTTCAATTCTATGTTCTTCTGCAGTAGCTCAATTTTCTCCAAATATTCTTGTTCCCATCGTCCTTCCCAGTGCTCAGCTAATTTCTTTAGAACCCTACTTCCTTTCGAATAATCTCTATTTTCTTATGCCGATCAGTCACATTTGTCATCTCACCGATTCAGTTAATTCGATGATAGCTTGCCAGGCAAATCAAAGAAGCAGAATAAGTAACTAATTACAATTGGAAACTCTAGCCATATAACTTTTAAGTTCATTTACTTCCAATCCAACCACAAGAGGTTAAACTTAGCTATTCTCAAATGAGATAGACGAGAAGGTATAACACAAGTAGGGCGATATCCCAAGGTCCAATGCCACTTATTCTTATTTGGGAATCTTAACACAAAGAAGTATTCTTATCACTTATGTTCATAACAAAACCCTAAAGCATACTTCGTATATAAAAAATTCCACACCTTATCTCAAGTTTGTGCATACAGGTATAGAAGTCAAATCCTTTTTTCTCAAAATCTCCATACCAAATTCCAAACTCTCAATTTTGGCATGATAATAATCAAAGCCAAGTCCATACTTTGACATCGATGGATAGGTATCGAGAAAGTATAGGCAGTGGTAGTTTATCGAGAACCAAACTACGGGTATCAAATATCACAAGAGGGGTAGAAAATAGCTCTATAGTTGTAGTTAAACTACCACAAAATCAAATAAACTCTTATCAAATCCTCACGTTTATAGGAGAAGGAAAACAGGTCTTCAGTGCAAATTTCCTAATGTACACTACAATCTAGCCACCCTCTATGATAACACTCCTAGATCCAATCCCCTCAATCAGTCCACTTACTAGGTCAAATGTTAGAATTTTTCATGCCTTGCCCTTTGCCGTCAAGACTTACCTCAAGTGCAATCAAAATACAGACCCTTATTCTAATGCTCTCCACTTTTTTGGTACTCAGGTCCAAGAATCTAAAATATTTAATTCACAAGTCAAACCGGCCGGTCCTAAGAGTAAATCACCTATATTAGAGATTCCTACCTGACGTACATATTTATCTTCCCCAAGTACCATGATAAGGAATTTATACTTATAACAGTCATGATTCATAACTTACGCCCAAGAAGAGCACTTAATCCTTTACACTTATTCACATGATCGGAATCATATCACCACTTGGCCCAAGCTCACTCTGCGCAGAGACCATGCGAAGCAGCTCTGATACCACCTGTGACAGCTCCACCTTCCCCTAGGGCGTACCCTAAGGGTTAGCGAACTGCCTGCCCAACTTTTCCAGGACTACTAAGCCGAAAACACGCTTACCAAACCATACGATGCAATAGGACTTCGATTAAACGCTCCAATGAATACAAGAAAAGTTCACGAAGGCTATAGAGACATACAATCTCAGGCAAATACACTTAAAATGCACGATTAAACACTTGTAGAAATACACTGGAGTTTTTAACAAGTTAACTTGAAGTACAAGCCGTAATATCCATACTTTATCAAAATACATTTAGGGTTTACTATTACAAAGGAGCTTAATCAAAAAAAATATCTAAAACTAGCTCGACTCTCTCTTCCAAAAATCATGATTTTAACATATTGTTCCCTGTAAGGAAAACAAAGATAATAGGGGTGAGCTTTCGCTCAATGAGGTACCAACAGGTCAAGCAGTCAGGAATCACAGAAGTACACTTGCAACCAATCGAATTGAGACATCAAATAGAAGGAACATCATAGTTAAACAGGAAGTAAAATGATACAGATGGCTCTCAAGTGCTAATTTCCCTTTTTTGCATTAATTGATCCAAACCCGTTGACCCTCCGTCAACGTTTGAAGAAACGACTATGACCGTAGACTCCATTTTACACCAATTTCCATCCACCAAACATACCCCTTACTGGGCCCAAACACCTCACAGAAACAGAGGGCATAATACTCGAGTATACCGATTAGTCGAGGAGATAACACTCCACTCGACAAAACAAAAGATCCAGGGTTCGTTACCTAATCAACCAGGCCCTTGCCAGGTCAAATCGAGTAACTAGCCACAGGGTCTGAGCTCAGAAGTCACAGCAAGATCGTTGGATACAAGCCTCCAAACGACATCAAATCATATACAAATAACAAATTCAAACGTATACAGTAATTAGTCAAATAGGTGAGAGAAACGAGTGTGATAAAGTACACTCTCGTTTCGTCCAGAATAAACAGAAGTCACAAATTTCAAGTACAAATAAGCTAGTTAAACAACAAATCATGCCAGTGGTACACTCACCAATCAATGGCAACACTTTACTTTATCCTTGGTTCGTCCTTTTGAACTCTCTCGAGTCCTGTGGTTATATACCATATTAAAAGGCTAGCAATACAAAGCCAAAATATATGAAGAAATTAAGATTTCTAAGCCTTCATTTTCTTGCACTTAAACCTCAATTCCACTCATAAACCATACCAAAATGATTGACCAACTCCAAACTTAAAATGGGAAATGAAAGTAAAAACGGTTCTAAGAGAACAGAATTTCTCAACTTTGCGCAACACTATTGCAAAAATCATATCTTAAGTTTCTTAAGTTCAAAATTGATAAACTTTATACCGTCAGAAAATAGATTTAAAGGGTTACAATTTCCCAGAGACACCTTTGTAAGATTCAGACCACAAGTTAGTCAAATTCCAGCCTCAATTTGCTGCCTCATCCAGTCAAAAGACAGAACAGATATGGAAAATCAGTCAACTTTGAAAAATCATAGATATTCATAAGAATTGAGAAAAATTATGAAATTTGGATGGTAGATCTGAATCTAGTTTCAAACACAACAAATGAAACTCAATTCTGACTTTTCTACATCAAGATATAGCAGATTTCCTAAGGCTACCAAAGGTTCCCTGCAGACAAATTTTCAGCAGCAACTCCTTTATTTTTACTAATTTTTTCCAGCCAATTCAAGGCTTCATTCTTACCACAAAACAGCCTCAACTCAAGCATATACATACCAAACCAACAACTCACTAAATCAAGCATATAACCATCACCTACTCAAGCTAGAAAATAGAACCCTAAGCTGAAATTCCTACTCACAACCTGAAATTTTCTTTAGATAGGTCAAACTAGCATATAAAAACTAGATATTTTACATAGCAAAACTACCAAACCATGGCCAACACTTAAACATCATATATGGGCAGAAAATTGCCATAAAACTGAAAATTACCACAACGCTACTTTAACCATGAAACTTTCTCATAAAACTACCAATTTTGCAACTCTATCCACTAATATGCAAGTAGTAGAAGTAAAGAGGAGTTTCTTGCCAAAGTTACCTTAGAACCTCAAGAAAGATGGAAGCGTAGTGCTTTTTCTCCAAAAATCTCTCAACTCAAGCCCTTAATCTTCCCTAGTGAACCACTTTTATGGAGTAGTTTGCAAAATCTTTGGTTGGAACTCAAGATTCAAGCATGGAATGGAGGTTGAAAATGAACTTTGCTCTCTTGTTTCTCCTCTCCATATGGCCAGCCAACACTAGGAAGAAAATGGAAAAATTTTGATCAAAATTTGATTTTAGAAAAGTTAATAAGACTTGGTCAAAGTCCAACATCCAACATTTTCGCGACACTTGCTTCTTTTAGGGTTTGATCTCATCTCTTTGTCTTTCAAAGGTTAATCTATCTAACTAATCTCTAATTATCCCTTAGCACCTTATAATAACATCTCCTTATGCAAAACTTCACCTAATCATTAAAATTTTATTGCACTTACCGCACTAGCGGGTCCCACATCCATAATGCACTTCAAATTTAACGTGTACTAATTTATACCAAGAAAATGATTTAAAAGCTTGGCTCACTTATAAAAATATTGAGGAAATTATGGCAATAATTTAAAGTAAAGAAAATGCATTCAAATAAATAAAATGAAATGCAACCTAATTTTCCGAGTTCTCACAATTCCTCTTCTCTTTTGAGATATTTCTTTTCTTCCTTTTTTAGTTGGAAGTGGTTGGAGGTAGACCATCAAAGAACTGCATTTGTTCTATACCAAATTTGTTTCTTGAATATTACCAGTGTAAGTAATATGTTTTACGAACAATGAAATTAGCAACATTAAGGATCTATACACTATAAAAAAATTTTAAAAAGTAATGTAAAATCCATTAAAGATATAGACAACATATAAAGCTAATAATGAAGAGATCTAGAATATTTTCACTCTCAATAGCTGATTTGTTGGTTTCCTTTTTCTACTACAAAGATGTAAACCCAATCCTCTTAAATCTTTTTCTTCATTATGTATCCCCAAGAGAAGAAAACATTACTTTAAAGAGAGTGAAGAAAAGGTGTGAGATAAGATAAGGGGAAAGAATTTGTAGATAATTGGTAGAGATTCGAGAGGAGAAGGGCAACGGAGAGAATGATGAGAAGAGGGAGAGAAGGAGCATCAGAAATACGTCGACCACTGTTAGGGATAAAAATGTCAGCTACTACTAGGGATAAAAGAGTGTGCATGTCTTCGATAAATTATATAGTAATCATACTTGAGTTTTATCCAAAACCCTCCAAGTTACTAGGGAATTGGGGAACTCCAAATTTTTACGTATGATTCCAAAATTCCAATTCTGATAGTAATATTCCAAATAACAATTATGGTGTTTATTCCAATTCTCCATTTTGAAACCCTCTGACCAAATGCCACCTAAATTTTCATGATATACTAAGGACAATTGGTGCAATTCTCCCAATTATTTTCCCCTGTTGATAGAGTATTGTTCTTCTTCGATGTTCATCAGGCAACCTCATTATATCAACCCCACATATCCTAAAACCTCTAGCATCTATCTTCAATATTCACTGAAAAACTTTACACCACTAGTCCCTTCATCAATCATTGGAGGCACGATAAAAAACCCTTCACAAGGAAATCCACCCAAACCATTATGCATGACCAAATCTACCCAAACCATCATCCCCTCTAAATCCTTGCAATGGTAGATCAAAAATTAGACAAAAGAGAAAGGTTGTTAGAAAACAAAAATTACAAGTGGTGATTGGGTGGAAATTTCTGAAAATTTGAGGTGAAAAATCATCATGGTATCAAACTTTGAATGTGAGAGCAAACTACTCGAGATCCCAATCCATCGGTGGTTCAAATTAGGGTTGACAGATCATTAGATCCTTGATTTTTCCAAATTTGGTTTCTTGATGCAAATATTAATCCAAATTTGAGCAAATCCGGGTGGGTTGCCTCTTGTGTTTTTTCTGTCACATCATCTTTCTTGAGATTTGTTGGCAGCATTGTTTAAGGTAAAACTACAATTCAAAGGTTTCAAGGAGGTATATGGATTGGTTTCAGGTGCAAGAAAGAGGAGATGTTCGGGAGAGAGGGGAGGAAGGGTGAGGAGGAAGGAGGGTTCTAGCGGAGCATTTGGTTACTGGGGCAAAAGATATTTTAGGATCTTTTGAAGAATATTCCGACTCTTTTTTTTTCAAAAACCATAGAAGTTTTTATTGATAGGTCAAAATTGTATAGTATTTGAGGAAAGGCTCAAACATCTTTACAAAAATATATCTTGACACTTAAGAAGAGATAAAGATTCTCTCCTCATCCATTAATATGGTTACTGCATATCCACTGATTCTAATACATAAATCCATATTACCGGTATTTGTTACACAAAAGGAGATTGAAACAAGCTAGCTAGGGTATTGATGTCTTCCACCAGTGTCGACATTCCAATGTCTTGCACTGCTCCTGCTTTAATCAAAGAGGCTCAGTGTTTGTTGCTCGAGCTAATTCTAATTTTCTGTAACTGTTGTTCTTTGGCCTTGATTAGTGCTAGCCTTATCGCTTCAGCTTCATCTTGGATCTTTCGGCTCGAGCTTCAGTCCACTAGTACCCATTCTGCTGATGTTTGAGATCCATTTTTGGTAGCTACTGCTCTAATTCCCAGCTTACTTGTAGCTGTATTCTCTATTGTAGCTACCAGAATCTCAATGACTTGTTGCTCCAGGTCTTCAGTTTCAAGTCTCTTCCCTACTTCGCTTGTTCCTGCTGTGCTGCTATCTTCCTTTCCGCATTGTCTCTTCAAATTCCATCCATTCATTCTTTGCCTTCTGCATTGTCCTGATCACTTCCTAGTGCTTCCCATTGAATTCCATGTTGTTTCTATATTTCCTGATTTGCCAAAGTATGTTGGCTATTAGTGCCAAGTGCTCGTTCCCTTCCTTCCTACCCTTTGCATGCATTATAGTGGCCCACCATTTCCTGAAGCAATCCATTTGATTTTGAGCTCCATCTCATTGGATTGGTGCTATTTGCCCCATTCTTTTTACCTGTTCACAGTGAAACAATGCATGTTCTATGGTTTTTACCATCTCTCCACATCTGGCATAGACTCGATCTCCTTTGCCTGTCTTCTTGTAGATTGTCTCTCTTATTGGAAGTGTATTCTTCATGCATCTTCATAGGAAGATCTTGATCTTGTGCTTTATGTTCAACCATTACATGGTTTTCTATATTTGTGCATTGGTATCATCAAAGCTTGTACCTTCTTTCCTTAAGTCCTGTTGTTGTTTCTCTTCTTCTTTCCTCATCAAGGCCTTGTAGTAGGATTTAACTGTGCACTCACCTTGCTTGCTGTGTATCCAATAGTGTTTGTTAGCTTTCCCTAACCAGCTTATTGGAATCATCAATATGTTCTCTACATCCTACTTATTGAAGGTTCTGAAGATTTTGTTCCTATTCCATCTGTGATTACTCATGAGCTCCTTAACCTTCTATTTGTCATAGTTCGTTGGCTTAACTGTTGTTGACCTCCCATGGGGATTGTTAGGAATCCAACTGTCCTTTCAAGTGTTGATGCTTTTCCCCGTTCCCACTCTTCTCATTACTCCTTCCTTTACTATATCCCTTGCTGACATGATGCTTTTCCCAAACCATGAAGCATTTTTAGGCAGTTTGCAGTCAAGGATGGATGCATTTGGGTAATATTTGGCTATCAGAATCCCACTCGCCAATAGATTTGGATTCCTTATCATCCTCCATACCTAGTTCCTAAGTAGTGCTATGTTGAAGCATTAGACATCCCTGAATCCCAGTCCTTCTTTTTTCCTTTCTCTTGCCATTTTGGTCTAGGAGCACCAGTGCATTTTCTTCTTTTCTTCTGTCTCTTCCCACCAGAAATTTGCCATCAATCATGTAATATCCTTACATAGCTTTGCTATAAGCTTGAAGCATGATATAGCAAAAATAGACATCACCATTGTCACTGCCTTAAGCATTATTTCTCTTCTTGCTCACCGAGCATCTTGTTCTTCCAGTTGCTCAACTTGCTTCTTATAGTATCTCTTATGTAGCCAAACACCTATTCCTTTGTTCTTGTTATCACTCTTAGGTGACCCAGATATTTTCCTTGTGTAACATGTTGGATTCCTCTAAGTATAGAGCAGATTTTCTCTCTTGGTTCATCCTTGGTGTTCTTACCAAATAGGATTGAGGATTTTTCCAAATTGATCATTTGGTTGGACCCCTGTTTATATTGGTGTAGGATTTCCTTGAGCTTCAGTGTCTCCTCTTTAGTTGCTTTGCAAAAGATAAGTGTATCATCTGCAAAGAACGGGTGTGTGATTGCTAGTTCATTCCTACTTACTTTCAGTCCACTTAACTTCCCTTGTTTTGCTGCTCTCCTTAGTAAGTTGGAGAATCTTTCAGAGCATAGAAGGAACAGATAAGGTGATAGGGGGTCACCTTGTCTTATACCTCTAGTTGGCTTAACATATCCTTTTGTTTCTCCATTGATGTTAAAGGAGTAGGAGGCTGTAGAAATGCATTTCATGACCCAACTCACCCAAGTTCCATTGAACCCCATTTTTTCCATCACTGCCTTTAGGAATCCTCATTCTATTCTATCATAAGCCTTGGACATGTCAAGTTTAACAGCCATATAACCATCATTGCCTTGTCTTTTGTTTTTCAAAATATGCTTGCATTCGTGTGAGATAATGATCTTATCCATTAATTGCCTGTTTGGAATGAATACTAATTGATTCTTGCTAATGCAAAGGTCTAGGACAGGCTTGATTCTGTTAGCAAGGATTTTGGAGATGATTTTATAAAGCATATGGCATAGGCTTATAGGTCTATATTGTTTGAGTTCAGTGGGGATATTGATTTTAGGGATTAAGGAGATAGTGGTATAATTAAGTGTTTTGAGGATTTGGCCAGAATGAAAAAAACTCTTAACAACATTTATCACACCTCTTTCATAATGTTCTAGTATTTTTGGAAAAAAAGAGGTGTCATTCCATCAGGTCCTGGAGCCTTGTTAGGATTCATTGAAAAAATTGCATCTTGTATTTCAGAATCCTCTATAGGCCTATTTAGATCATCACTTATCTGAGGGGTAATGGTTTCAGGTATACCATCCAATATCACCTCTAGGTCAATATGGCAAATAGAAATGAACAACTATTGATAGTAATTAGTTACTTTAGTGACTATTTCATCCTCATCAGTCGTCCAAGAGTCATCTTCCTTCTGTAAATTCAAAATCCTATTCATTTTACTCCTTCCTTTAACCATTGCATGAAAGTACCTTGTGTTCTTATTCCCCTTTTTCAGCCAACTCAATCTTGCTTTTTGGCTCCAATATTGTTCCTCCTCTTTATATGCCTTAACTCACTCTCTCTTCAGGCTAGTTATTCTTGCTACCTTTGTGTCCTCGGTAAAGAGTCTTTCCTTTTCTAGCATATCTTTCAGCTGTGTAATCTAATCTTCTTCTTGGAGTTATAGAGGAAGCCACTTCTCCATTTCAGCAAAGCCACCCTATATTTTTTAAATTTTGCTGGTCAATCTAAACATTCTGGACCCTTCACAGCTAGTCTCCCAAGCTTGTTTGATCACTTGTCCTACTCCTTGCTTCTATGTCCATCTTTTGTTAAAATGAAACTTGTTTTTCCTTTTCTTCCCTTTTGGTTTGGTGTCCAGTAATAGCATGCTGTGGTCTGATGCAAAACTATCAATATGCATGCATTTTGTTTTGTCAAAAA